>NW_027211696.1:22122457-22229017 GCF_022749685.1 Semicossyphus pulcher | reverse complement strand
CACAGAAACAGCAGAAAAGATGCTGCAACACTGGATGACGCATTTAAACTAGACATCCCCACAAGCCTACAAACTGAGGAGGGGAGCAAGAACATAGTACTCCTGGCCAACAACTTTCAACCGACAGAGCCCCAAATAAAACTACTGGAAAAAGGACTTTCCTTCATCCCCACGCTAGATATCCACAAACAACAGAGGAATAACCTAAGACAGGACATAGGAATATACCACAGGAAACTAAAACTGGCAGCCTTTTTCCAAAACAAGAGAAAAAAGGACAGGATACCCTTCATGCCCACATCCAAATGGGAGCCTAGAGGGGGACAAATTGCCCAGGAAATCACCGACTTGATCACCCTAGACAGGGAAGCACTAGACGTACTGCCAGAACAACATAGAGATCACTGTAACCTAACGCAGGAGGAGGTAACAGCCCTCAGGAACCTAGCCAAAAACAGAAACATAGTCATTAAACCAGCCGACAAGGGAAGCGCTATAGTGATCATGGACAGAGAACAGTACATCTGGGAGGCTGAGAGACAGCTCAACAACCAGGAACACTACAGGAAACTACAGGAACCCACTTACCTAAAAACAGTGGAGGACATAAATAAAATCATAGATACGCTGTTGGACAAAAAATACATAAATACGAAACAGAGCAGCTACCTAAAGGGAAAAGAAGCACCCAGAGCCAGGATATTCTACCTACTACCCAAGATTCACAAAGCACCAGACACATGGCCTAAACCGTATGAGATTCCATCAGGAAGGCCGATTGTCTCTGACTGCAACAGTGAATCCTACAGGACGGCAGAATACATAGATTTCTTTCTAAATCCTCTGTCGAACCGCCATCCTAGCTACATAAAGGACACCTATGATTTTGTAGCCAAAATCAGAGGCATCACCGTCCCACAGTCTGCGTTTTTATTCAGTATAGATGTAGACAGCCTATACACTAACATAGAAACAACAGAGGGACTAAAAGCAGTTAGGAAATGGTTCAACAAATACCCGGATAAGGACAGACCGGATGCAGAAATCCTGGAACTCCTGTTCATCAACCTGACGAAAAACGACTTTGAATTCAACCAGGAATTTTACCTCCAAATCAAAGGGACAGCAATGGGCAAGAAATTCGCACCAGCCTATGCGGACATTTACATGGCTGACTGGGAAGAAACAGTCTTCGAGAAATGCACACACAAACCCACACACTACTTTAGATATTTAGATGACATCTGGGGCACATGGACACACGGCACAGACACATTTTTAGACTTCATGAACATCTTAAACACGCACCACACATCGATCAAAGTTAAACACACCACACATAACTCCTCAATTAATTTCTTAGACACCACCACATACAAAGGCCCTGATTTTAACCGCACTAACACATTAGACACAAAGGTTTATTTCAAAGATACTGACACACATTCATTACTACACAAAAACAGCTTCCACCCAAAACACACATTCAGAGGACTTGTTAAATCCCAACTCTTAAGATTCCACAGAATCTGCAGCCAGTCCACGGAATTTGAAAAGGCCACTCAGACTCTATATGGGTCGTTGAGGAAAAGAGGCTACGCCCGGAGCTTCCTGAGGAAAATCCGAAAGTCGTTTCTGGAAACAAAGGAGAAGAACCTCAAAACTCCCATCCCCCTGATAACAACTTACTCGAGCCTAAGTATCCACATTAACAACAGAATCAAAAGGAACTTTGAAGACACTCAAAGGAACAATTCTGTGATGCAGGAATTTAGGATCATATCAGCATATAGGAAAAACAAAAACTTACAGGACATCTTAGTCAAAAGTAAACTAAAACCAAAACCGGGACAACCACACAAAAACAAACCGCAGTTCTTTAAAGAGAAAAAATCTGTAAAGAACAGGGGAACCAAACAGGTATTTCCCATCCTCCAGAAAATCAATCTGGACACAAGAAACTGCGTGTACATCATCACATGCAACAAATGCGGGAGCCAGTACATAGGAGAAACAGGGAATTCCATCCGAATCCGACTGGCACAACACAGATATAACATTAAGAACCAGAAAGAAATGCACACTAAATTAGTCCCACATTTTCTGGAACACGGCCTTCAATCACTAGAAGTGAGCGGACTCGAACACAACATTAATTGGACAGCTGCACAACGGCAGCAGACAGAGAGATACTGGATTCGTCAACTCGACACCAGATATCCCACTGGACTGAACATTAAATAAATTTGACATGCTTTCTCAGCCCGACCTGCCGAGTATCAGAGTGAGGTTTGAATCAGGGAATCCACAGATGGCCTATGCATTCCCTGTCTTTTTTAGAAGCACAAGTCAGTTAAAACTGACAGCTCTAGAAAGCAGGATCCGTTGTCCCGAACCTAACCCTAACCCTAACCCTAACCCTACCCTAACCCTAACCCTAACCCTAACCTAACCCTAACCCTAACCCTAAACCCTAAACCCTAACCCTAACCCTAAACCCTAACCCTAACCCTAACCCTAAACCCTAAACCCTAACCCTAACCCTAACCCTGGAGACCACAAGGAGGAGAGCAGAGAGGTACTGGTTACAGATTCAACATTTAAACTCAACCTGAAACCATTAAACAATAACTTGATCTTTCCCTCTTTCTCTCCCCTCGCCCAGGGGGTTCTACAAAAACAACACTGTTGACAACTTACCTATTCATGCAATAAAAATTAAATCATCATTTGGACTCTGGCTTCATAAACATTATTTACTGCAATAAATGTATAACCATCTACTTACCTGCCATAACTTACCTGCAAAATCTAATGCCAGATCTCACCTACCTGTATTCCAGCTTCCAGGTGGGGGGGTCGACCTTCGGCACACCCCCAGGCCCGTGCACCTAAGACCCAAAGGGTAAAACAAGAATAACTCCAACACTGAACCTAACCTTGCCAGAGCCGGGTGTGTGCTGATCTCGGCCCCCCCACCTGCAATACAACAGGAAAAGGTTCATTTTCACGCCAAGGTCGTCTCATACTTTCAGGATTATCATCATCAGTCTTCATCATTGTTTTATCCCCATTATCATTATTATTATTATTATTATTATTATCATTATTATTATTTGTAGGATTATTATTATCACTTTTTAGGTTTACATTACTTTCATTGCCATTTATTTAACTTGATTTATTGTTTCCTAACCTTAACCTTTCCCCATATGATCCCTAAACCTTAACCTGTCCCCCTCCTGGTCTCTAACCTTAACCTTCCCCCTCCCCTGGACCCTAACCTTAACCTCCCCCCTCTCTGGACCCAAATTTGAATGGAAAATATCCCCCCTGGGCCCTCATCTGAACCTCAGTCATGCCACAGTTTGGCTCCTCTCTGCTCTCCTCAGACCACACAATAACCCTATGAGCATCAACTTTGCCACCATCTGCTGGACAAAACAGCATCCTGCAACCTGGACAATCTCCCAGCCCCTCAACCACAGCTCTACCAATGAGCCACCAGAAAAACACTATTCCCCTCCCCCACCTGCCCCCACCTGTTACCCCTCACTTAGGATAGGCACATTTCTTTTACAGGACCACACCCACTCTTCTGGACCAATCTGGAGGGGGGAGGCCTGAACTGGAGGGAAAATCTACCATTTTAAGTGAGCCTCTCTCCTCCGGACTTCATCTCTCCTCGACTCCCCTCTGAGGAAGCAGCACCTGCTGCGAAACGTCAGGGACTCCTGTCTGCGCTGGAGCGAGACACCCTGTCTTTTCTTTTTAAATTATATTGTTAAAAAATGAAAAAATACGGGCACTGTTTTTATCCCTCACCATTATTTTAATCTAAGATCATTAAAAGTTAAGTTTTAGTATAACCAGAGCGGCACCCCCTGAGGACTCCTAACCTTCCCCCCAGCCGGGGGAGACCTAAACATCCTGAACCGTCCACAAAAAAGTGAACTTTATTCACCTGCCTGGAATCTCTAAGTCTCCTCAACAGGACCAAAATGGCCGCCATTCAGCATGGAAAGAGGACAGCCAGAGACTACAGGCCTCAACATCGGCTCCACATTCAAGACCAGTCGACGCAGGATACTCAGGTGGGTGCACACAATGGTTTTATGGTGACAGGGACAGGGCACCAGCGCAGTCAGGGGCAGAGGAGGGATGAAGGGTCCAGAATACACCACACAACAGACATTAGCACCCAACACCACACTACAAGGCATATACATGCACCCACCAGACAGAAACACAGAGACAGGCACTTTTTCAGTCACTCACCACCCAGACAGCCACTTGACGACTTTACACGCACAACAGCTAAGCAATATTTTAAGCTTATTCAGGCAGTTCATCATTCCCACATCATCAAAGATGCAATAGCTACAGGTCACTTTCCCACAGGCATGATGAGACAGGTCACAAAACTTAGTCAGTTCATTAAACCATCATCACCAAACGCAACAATCAGAGCTTCTATTCATGGAAACACACTGAAATGGTTGTACTCTAACATATATCTATTACTGGACCACTATCAAAACATCATTCCCACATTCACTGAGGTCTGGGGGGAAAACCTAGCCCTGGAGGTAGCAAAAGGTTGGGCTAACCGACGCTACGGGGCTAGGCTACACCCTCAGGCCTTCACCACCGCACATGAACATATATTTTGTCTCACAGAGCAGCAGTCACTTTCACCCCCTCCTTCATCCCCTCCCACTCCCTCCACTCCCTCCCCTCCCCCCTCTCCCCCTCTCCATGTCCCTCCCCAGCACTTTTCTCTCCCCCCTGGTCCCCATCTCCCCCAATCCACAGAGCATGGAGAATTGGACAATCCCCCAGAGGAGCAGTATTGGGAGGAGTCGGACTCGAGCGAGGGGGGACAACCGCCCGCCCTGCCCGAAGCAGGGGGTGATGCAGGTAACCCCCAGTATCCGGGACCAACAATATCATTTCAAACACCAATAACCTCTAACATTACTCCTAGCCCGGAGTCCTCAGTGAAGCCTAAACGGGCCCACAGAGCCACTCAAACATCAAACCCACCCATGCAAAGAAGCATCTCACCCCCCCAGACAGCTCGGGCAGAGGCGGAGAAACGACACCCTCGACCAACATCGTCTCCCCCCAGCTCGTTTTCTGGCTCCTCCCTACAGGAAAGTTCATTTATTCAACCCTTCCATTCCATCTCTCACGTCCCCTGTGTCTGCAGGTCCCCCCCACAGAACATAACAACATCCACCGGGAGCTGTCGGCCTACAGGAAACAAGAAAACACCGAAAGAGGCCCAGTTTCACCACCGACAACCACGAACATCAGTATTTGACACCCCGGTCTCCCCGATTCAGTCCCTAGGGGGTCCTTATGAGCCCACCTCACCTGTAAACCTTCACAAACAGAAGATCAACCAATCACACACTGTGAGTAAGGTAATGATGAGTGGGCTCTCACAGAAAGTCAAAGTGACGTACTCTGGAACCTCCACTGAACCCCTCACTAACAAATTTCTAAAATACAGTTAGTAGGACGGAGGCCGGCAGCTCCCCCTGGAGACCACAAGGAGGAGAGCAGAGAGGTACTGGTTACAGATTCAACATTTAAACTCAACCTGAAACCATTAAACAATAACTTGATCTTTCCCTCTTTCTCTCCCCTCGCCCAGGGGGGTCTACAAAAACAACACTGTTGACAACTTACCTATTCATGCAATAAAAATTAAATCATCATTTGGACTCTGGCTTCATAAACATTATTTACTGCAATAAATGTATAACCATCTACTTACCTGCCATAACTTACCTGCAAAATCTAATGCCAGATCTCACCTACCTGTATTCCAGCTTCCAGGTGGGGGGGTCGACCTTCGGCACACCCCCAGGCCCGTGCACCTAAGACCCAAAGGGTAAAACAAGAATAACTCCAACACTGAACCTAACCTTGCCAGAGCCGGGTGTGTGCTGATCTCGGCCCCCCCACCTGCAATACAACAGGAAAAGGTTCATTTTCACGCCAAGGTCGTCTCATACTTTCAGGATTATCATCATCAGTCTTCATCATTGTTTTATCCCCATTATCATTATTATTATTATTATTATTATTATCATTATTATTATTTGTAGGATTATTATTATCACTTTTTAGGTTTACATTACTTTCATTGCCATTTATTTAACTTGATTTATTGTTTCCTAACCTTAACCTTTCCCCATATGATCCCTAAACCTTAACCTGTCCCCCTCCTGGTCTCTAACCTTAACCTTCCCCCTCCCCTGGACCCTAACCTTAACCTCCCCCCTCTCTGGACCCAAATTTGAATGGAAAATATCCCCCCTGGGCCCTCATCTGAACCTCAGTCATGCCACAGTTTGGCTCCTCTCTGCTCTCCTCAGACCACACAATAACCCTATGAGCATCAACTTTGCCACCATCTGCTGGACAAAACAGCATCCTGCAACCTGGACAATCTCCCAGCCCCTCAACCACAGCTCTACCAATGAGCCACCAGAAAAACACTATTCCCCTCCCCCACCTGCCCCCACCTGTTACCCCTCACTTAGGATAGGCACATTTCTTTTACAGGACCACACCCACTCTTCTGGACCAATCTGGAGGGGGGAGGCCTGAACTGGAGGGAAAATCTACCATCTTAAGTGAGCCTCTCTCCTCCAGACTTCATCTCTCCTCGACTCCCCTCTGAGGAAGCAGCACCTGCTGCGAAACGTCAGGGACTCCTGTCTGCGCTGGAGCGAGACACCCTGTCTTTTCTTTTGAAATTTTATTGTTAAACATTGAAAAAATACGGGCACTGTTTTTATCCCACACCATTGGTTTTAATCTAAGACTATTAAAAGTTAAGTTTTAATATAACCAGAGCGGCACCCCCTGAGGACTCCTAACCTTCCCCCCAGCCGGGGGCAACCTAACCATCCTGAACCGTCCACAAAAAAGTGAACTTTATTCACCTGCCTGGAATCTCTAAGTCTCCTCAACAGGACCAAAATGGCCGCCATACAACATGGGAAGAGGACAGCCAGAGATTACAGGCCTCAACATCGGCTCTACATCCAAGACCAGTCGACGCAGGACACTCAGGTGGGTGCACAAAATGGTTTTATGGTGTCAGGGACAGGGCACCAGCGCAGCCAGGGGCAGAGGAGGGATGAAGGGTCCAGAATACACCACACAACAGACATTAGCACCCAACACCACACTACAAGGCATATACATGCACCCACCAGACAGAAACACAGAGACAGGCACTTTTACAGTCACTCACTTTCACCACCTAGACAGCCACTGGACGAATATACACGCACAACAGCTAAGCAGTACTTCAAGGTCATTCAGGCAGTTCACCATTCCCACATCATGAAAGATGCAATAGCTACAGGTCATTTTCCCACAGGCATGATGAGACAGGTCACTAAAGTCAGTCAGCTCATAAAACCGTCATCACCAAATTCAACAATCAGCGCTTTTATTCAAGAAAACACACGTGAATGGATGGACTCTAACATACACTTACTACTGGACCACTATCAAAACATCATTCCCACCCTCACAGAGGTCTGGGGGGAAAGCCTAGCCCTGGAGGTAGCAAAAGGTTGGGCTAACCGACGCTACGGGGCTAGGCTACACCCTCAGGCCTTCACCACCGCACATGAACATATATTTTATCCCACAGAGCAGGATTCACTTTCACCCCCTCCTTCACCCCCTCCCTCTCCCTCCCCTCCCCCCTCCCCCCCTCTCCATGTCTCTCCCCAGCACTTTTCTCTCCCCCC
This sequence comes from Semicossyphus pulcher, assembly GCF_022749685.1. Lineage (NCBI taxonomy): Eukaryota > Metazoa > Chordata > Actinopteri > Labriformes > Labridae > Semicossyphus > Semicossyphus pulcher. The sequence goes on along the minus strand of NW_027211696.1, from coordinate 22,221,233 downwards.
TGGTCCCCATCTCCCCCAATCCACAGAGCATGGAGAATTGGACAATCCCCCAGAGGAGCAGTATTGGGAGGAGTCGGACTCGAGCGAGGGGGGACAACCGCCCGCCCTGCCCGAAGCAGGGGGTGAGGCAGGTAACCCCCAGTATCCGGGACCAACAATATCATTTCAAACACCAATAACCTCTAACTTTACTCCTAGCCCGGAGTCCTCAGTGAAGCCTAAACGGGCCCACAGAGCCACTCAATCATCAAACCCACCCATGCAAAGAAGCATCTCACCCCCCCAGACAGCTCGGGCAGAGGCGGAGAAACGACACCCTCGACCAACATCGTCTCCCCCCAGCTCGTTTTCTGGCTCCTCCCTACAGGAAAGTTCATTTATTCAACCCTTCCATTCCATCTCTCACGTCCCCTGTGTCTGCAGGTCCCCCCCACAGAACATAACAACACCCAACGGGAGCTGTCGGCCTACAGGAAACAAGAAAACACCGAAAGAGGCCCAGTTTCACCACCGACAACCACGAACATCAGTATTTGACACCCCGGTCTCCCCGATTCAGTCCCTAGGGGGTCCTTATGAGCCCACCTCACCTGTAAACCTTCACAAACAGAAGATCAACCAATCACACACTGTGAGTAAGGTAATGATGAGTGGGCTCTCACAGAAAGTCAAAGTGACGTACTCTGGAACCTCCACTGAACCCCTCACTAACAAATTTCTAAAATACAGTTAGTAGGACGGAGGCCGGCAGCTCCCCCTGGAGACCACAAGGAGGAGAGCAGAGAGGTACTGGTTACAGATTCAACATTTAAACTCAACCTGAAACCATTAAACAATAACTTGATCTTTCCCTCTTTCTCTCCCCTCGCCCAGGGGGTTCTACAAAAACAACACTGTTGACAACTTACCTATTCATGCAATAAAAATTAAATCATCATTTGGACTCTGGCTTCATAAACATTATTTACTGCAATAAATGTATAACCATCTACTTACCTGCCATAACTTACCTGCAAAATCTAATGCCAGATCTCACCTACCTGTATTCCAGCTTCCAGGTGGGGGGGTCGACCTTCGGCACACCCCCAGGCCCGTGCACCTAAGACCCAAAGGGTAAAACAAGAATAACTCCAACACTGAACCTAACCTTGCCAGAGCCGGGTGTGTGCTGATCTCGGCCCCCCCACCTGCAATACAACAGGAAAAGGTTCATTTTCACGCCAAGGTCGTCTCATACTTTCAGGATTATCATCATCAGTCTTCATCATTGTTTTATCCCCATTATCATTATTATTATTATTATTATTATTATCATTATTATTATTTGTAGGATTATTATTATCACTTTTTAGGTTTACATTACTTTCATTGCCATTTATTTAACTTGATTTATTGTTTCCTAACCTTAACCTTTCCCCATATGATCCCTAAACCTTAACCTGTCCCCCTCCTGGTCTCTAACCTTAACCTTCCCCCTCCCCTGGACCCTAACCTTAACCTCCCCCCTCTCTGGACCCAAATTTGAATGGAAAATATCCCCCCTGGGCCCTCATCTGAACCTCAGTCATGCCACAGTTTGGCTCCTCTCTGCTCTCCTCAGACCACACAATAACCCTATGAGCATCAACTTTGCCACCATCTGCTGGACAAAACAGCATCCTGCAACCTGGACAATCTCCCAGCCCCTCAACCACAGCTCTACCAATGAGCCACCAGAAAAACACTATTCCCCTCCCCCACCTGCCCCCACCTGTTACCCCTCACTTAGGATAGGCACATTTCTTTTACAGGACCACACCCACTCTTCTGGACCAATCTGGAGGGGGGAGGCCTGAACTGGAGGGAAAATCTACCATCTTAAGTGAGCCTCTCTCCTCCAGACTTCATCTCTCCTCGACTCCCCTCTGAGGAAGCAGCACCTGCTGCGAAACGTCAGGGACTCCTGTCTGCGCTGGAGCGAGACACCCTGTCTTTTCTTTTGAAATTTTATTGTTAAACATTGAAAAAATACGGGCACTGTTTTTATCCCACACCATTGGTTTTAATCTAAGACTATTAAAAGTTAAGTTTTAATATAACCAGAGCGGCACCCCCTGAGGACTCCTAACCTTCCCCCCAGCCGGGGGCAACCTAACCATCCTGAACCGTCCACAAAAAAGTGAACTTTATTCACCTGCCTGGAATCTCTAAGTCTCCTCAACAGGACCAAAATGGCCGCCATACAACATGGGAAGAGGACAGCCAGAGATTACAGGCCTCAACATCGGCTCTACATCCAAGACCAGTCGACGCAGGACACTCAGGTGGGTGCACAAAATGGTTTTATGGTGTCAGGGACAGGGCACCAGCGCAGCCAGGGGCAGAGGAGGGATGAAGGGTCCAGAATACACCACACAACAGACATTAGCACCCAACACCACACTACAAGGCATATACATGCACCCACCAGACAGAAACACAGAGACAGGCACTTTTACAGTCACTCACTTTCACCACCTAGACAGCCACTGGACGAATATACACGCACAACAGCTAAGCAGTACTTCAAGGTCATTCAGGCAGTTCACCATTCCCACATCATGAAAGATGCAATAGCTACAGGTCATTTTCCCACAGGCATGATGAGACAGGTCACTAAAGTCAGTCAGCTCATAAAACCGTCATCACCAAATTCAACAATCAGCGCTTTTATTCAAGAAAACACACGTGAATGGATGGACTCTAACATACACTTACTACTGGACCACTATCAAAACATCATTCCCACCCTCACAGAGGTCTGGGGGGAAAGCCTAGCCCTGGAGGTAGCAAAAGGTTGGGCTAACCGACGCTACGGGGCTAGGCTACACCCTCAGGCCTTCACCACCGCACATGAACATATATTTTATCCCACAGAGCAGGATTCACTTTCACCCCCTCCTTCACCCCCTCCCTCTCCCTCCCCTCCCCCCTCCCCCCCTCTCCATGTCTCTCCCCAGCACTTTTCTCTCCCCCCTGGTCCCCATCTCCCCCAATCCACAGAGCATGGAGAATTGGACAATCCCCCAGAGGAGCAGTATTGGGAGGAGTCGGACTCGAGCGAGGGGGGACAACCGCCCGCCCTGCCCGAAGCAGGGGGTGAGGCAGGTAACCCCCAGTATCCGGGACCAACAATATCATTTCAAACACCAATAACCTCTAACTTTACTCCTAGCCCGGAGTCCTCAGTGAAGCCTAAACGGGCCCACAGAGCCACTCAATCATCAAACCCACCCATGCAAAGAAGCATCTCACCCCCCCAGACAGCTCGGGCAGAGGCGGAGAAACGACACCCTCGACCAACATCGTCTCCCCCCAGCTCGTTTTCTGGCTCCTCCCTACAGGAAAGTTCATTTATTCAACCCTTCCATTCCATCTCTCACGTCCCCTGTGTCTGCAGGTCCCCCCCACAGAACATAACAACACCCAACGGGAGCTGTCGGCCTACAGGAAACAAGAAAACACCGAAAGAGGCCCAGTTTCACCACCGACAACCACGAACATCAGTATTTGACACCCCGGTCTCCCCGATTCAGTCCCTAGGGGGTCCTTATGAGCCCACCTCACCTGTAAACCTTCACAAACAGAAGATCAACCAATCACACACTGTGAGTAAGGTAATGATGAGTGGGCTCTCACAGAAAGTCAAAGTGACGTACTCTGGAACCTCCACTGAACCCCTCACTAACAAATTTCTAAAATACAGTTAGTAGGACGGAGGCCGGCAGCTCCCCCTGGAGACCACAAGGAGGAGAGCAGAGAGGTACTGGTTACAGATTCAACATTTAAACTCAACCTGAAACCATTAAACAATAACTTGATCTTTCCCTCTTTCTCTCCCCTCGCCCAGGGGGTTCTACAAAAACAACACTGTTGACAACTTACCTATTCATGCAATAAAAATTAAATCATCATTTGGACTCTGGCTTCATAAACATTATTTACTGCAATAAATGTATAACCATCTACTTACCTGCCATAACTTACCTGCAAAATCTAATGCCAGATCTCACCTACCTGTATTCCAGCTTCCAGGTGGGGGGGTCGACCTTCGGCACACCCCCAGGCCCGTGCACCTAAGACCCAAAGGGTAAAACAAGAATAACTCCAACACTGAACCTAACCTTGCCAGAGCCGGGTGTGTGCTGATCTCGGCCCCCCCACCTGCAATACAACAGGAAAAGGTTCATTTTCACGCCAAGGTCGTCTCATACTTTCAGGATTATCATCATCAGTCTTCATCATTGTTTTATCCCCATTATCATTATTATTATTATTATTATTATTATCATTATTATTATTTGTAGGATTATTATTATCACTTTTTAGGTTTACATTACTTTCATTGCCATTTATTTAACTTGATTTATTGTTTCCTAACCTTAACCTTTCCCCATATGATCCCTAAACCTTAACCTGTCCCCCTCCTGGTCTCTAACCTTAACCTTCCCCCTCCCCTGGACCCTAACCTTAACCTCCCCCCTCTCTGGACCCAAATTTGAATGGAAAATATCCCCCCTGGGCCCTCATCTGAACCTCAGTCATGCCACAGTTTGGCTCCTCTCTGCTCTCCTCAGACCACACAATAACCCTATGAGCATCAACTTTGCCACCATCTGCTGGACAAAACAGCATCCTGCAACCTGGACAATCTCCCAGCCCCTCAACCACAGCTCTACCAATGAGCCACCAGAAAAACACTATTCCCCTCCCCCACCTGCCCCCACCTGTTACCCCTCACTTAGGATAGGCACATTTCTTTTACAGGACCACACCCACTCTTCTGGACCAATCTGGAGGGGGGAGGCCTGAACTGGAGGGAAAATCTACCATCTTAAGTGAGCCTCTCTCCTCCAGACTTCATCTCTCCTCGACTCCCCTCTGAGGAAGCAGCACCTGCTGCGAAACGTCAGGGACTCCTGTCTGCGCTGGAGCGAGACACCCTGTCTTTTCTTTTGAAATTTTATTGTTAAACATTGAAAAAATACGGGCACTGTTTTTATCCCACACCATTGGTTTTAATCTAAGACTATTAAAAGTTAAGTTTTAATATAACCAGAGCGGCACCCCCTGAGGACTCCTAACCTTCCCCCCAGCCGGGGGCAACCTAACCATCCTGAACCGTCCACAAAAAAGTGAACTTTATTCACCTGCCTGGAATCTCTAAGTCTCCTCAACAGGACCAAAATGGCCGCCATACAACATGGGAAGAGGACAGCCAGAGATTACAGGCCTCAACATCGGCTCTACATCCAAGACCAGTCGACGCAGGACACTCAGGTGGGTGCACAAAATGGTTTTATGGTGTCAGGGACAGGGCACCAGCGCAGCCAGGGGCAGAGGAGGGATGAAGGGTCCAGAATACACCACACAACAGACATTAGCACCCAACACCACACTACAAGGCATATACATGCACCCACCAGACAGAAACACAGAGACAGGCACTTTTACAGTCACTCACTTTCACCACCTAGACAGCCACTGGACGAATATACACGCACAACAGCTAAGCAGTACTTCAAGGTCATTCAGGCAGTTCACCATTCCCACATCATGAAAGATGCAATAGCTACAGGTCATTTTCCCACAGGCATGATGAGACAGGTCACTAAAGTCAGTCAGCTCATAAAACCGTCATCACCAAATTCAACAATCAGCGCTTTTATTCAAGAAAACACACGTGAATGGATGGACTCTAACATACACTTACTACTGGACCACTATCAAAACATCATTCCCACCCTCACAGAGGTCTGGGGGGAAAGCCTAGCCCTGGAGGTAGCAAAAGGTTGGGCTAACCGACGCTACGGGGCTAGGCTACACCCTCAGGCCTTCACCACCGCACATGAACATATATTTTATCCCACAGAGCAGGATTCACTTTCACCCCCTCCTTCACCCCCTCCCTCTCCCTCCCCTCCCCCCTCCCCCCCTCTCCATGTCTCTCCCCAGCACTTTTCTCTCCCCCCTGGTCCCCATCTCCCCCAATCCACAGAGCATGGAGAATTGGACAATCCCCCAGAGGAGCAGTATTGGGAGGAGTCGGACTCGAGCGAGGGGGGACAACCGCCCGCCCTGCCCGAAGCAGGGGGTGAGGCAGGTAACCCCCAGTATCCGGGACCAACAATATCATTTCAAACACCAATAACCTCTAACTTTACTCCTAGCCCGGAGTCCTCAGTGAAGCCTAAACGGGCCCACAGAGCCACTCAATCATCAAACCCACCCATGCAAAGAAGCATCTCACCCCCCCAGACAGCTCGGGCAGAGGCGGAGAAACGACACCCTCGACCAACATCGTCTCCCCCCAGCTCGTTTTCTGGCTCCTCCCTACAGGAAAGTTCATTTATTCAACCCTTCCATTCCATCTCTCACGTCCCCTGTGTCTGCAGGTCCCCCCCACAGAACATAACAACACCCAACGGGAGCTGTCGGCCTACAGGAAACAAGAAAACACCGAAAGAGGCCCAGTTTCACCACCGACAACCACGAACATCAGTATTTGACACCCCGGTCTCCCCGATTCAGTCCCTAGGGGGTCCTTATGAGCCCACCTCACCTGTAAACCTTCACAAACAGAAGATCAACCAATCACACACTGTGAGTAAGGTAATGATGAGTGGGCTCTCACAGAAAGTCAAAGTGACGTACTCTGGAACCTCCACTGAACCCCTCACTAACAAATTTCTAAAATACAGTTAGTAGGACGGAGGCCGGCAGCTCCCCCTGGAGACCACAAGGAGGAGAGCAGAGAGGTACTGGTTACAGATTCAACATTTAAACTCAACCTGAAACCATTAAACAATAACTTGATCTTTCCCTCTTTCTCTCCCCTCGCCCAGGGGGTTCTACAAAAACAACACTGTTGACAACTTACCTATTCATGCAATAAAAATTAAATCATCATTTGGACTCTGGCTTCATAAACATTATTTACTGCAATAAATGTATAACCATCTACTTACCTGCCATAACTTACCTGCAAAATCTAATGCCAGATCTCACCTACCTGTATTCCAGCTTCCAGGTGGGGGGGTCGACCTTCGGCACACCCCCAGGCCCGTGCACCTAAGACCCAAAGGGTAAAACAAGAATAACTCCAACACTGAACCTAACCTTGCCAGAGCCGGGTGTGTGCTGATCTCGGCCCCCCCACCTGCAATACAACAGGAAAAGGTTCATTTTCACGCCAAGGTCGTCTCATACTTTCAGGATTATCATCATCAGTCTTCATCATTGTTTTATCCCCATTATCATTATTATTATTATTATTATTATTATCATTATTATTATTTGTAGGATTATTATTATCACTTTTTAGGTTTACATTACTTTCATTGCCATTTATTTAACTTGATTTATTGTTTCCTAACCTTAACCTTTCCCCATATGATCCCTAAACCTTAACCTGTCCCCCTCCTGGTCTCTAACCTTAACCTTCCCCCTCCCCTGGACCCTAACCTTAACCTCCCCCCTCTCTGGACCCAAATTTGAATGGAAAATATCCCCCCTGGGCCCTCATCTGAACCTCAGTCATGCCACAGTTTGGCTCCTCTCTGCTCTCCTCAGACCACACAATAACCCTATGAGCATCAACTTTGCCACCATCTGCTGGACAAAACAGCATCCTGCAACCTGGACAATCTCCCAGCCCCTCAACCACAGCTCTACCAATGAGCCACCAGAAAAACACTATTCCCCTCCCCCACCTGCCCCCACCTGTTACCCCTCACTTAGGATAGGCACATTTCTTTTACAGGACCACACCCACTCTTCTGGACCAATCTGGAGGGGGGAGGCCTGAACTGGAGGGAAAATCTACCATCTTAAGTGAGCCTCTCTCCTCCAGACTTCATCTCTCCTCGACTCCCCTCTGAGGAAGCAGCACCTGCTGCGAAACGTCAGGGACTCCTGTCTGCGCTGGAGCGAGACACCCTGTCTTTTCTTTTGAAATTTTATTGTTAAACATTGAAAAAATACGGGCACTGTTTTTATCCCACACCATTGGTTTTAATCTAAGACTATTAAAAGTTAAGTTTTAATATAACCAGAGCGGCACCCCCTGAGGACTCCTAACCTTCCCCCCAGCCGGGGGCAACCTAACCATCCTGAACCGTCCACAAAAAAGTGAACTTTATTCACCTGCCTGGAATCTCTAAGTCTCCTCAACAGGACCAAAATGGCCGCCATACAACATGGGAAGAGGACAGCCAGAGATTACAGGCCTCAACATCGGCTCTACATCCAAGACCAGTCGACGCAGGACACTCAGGTGGGTGCACAAAATGGTTTTATGGTGTCAGGGACAGGGCACCAGCGCAGCCAGGGGCAGAGGAGGGATGAAGGGTCCAGAATACACCACACAACAGACATTAGCACCCAACACCACACTACAAGGCATATACATGCACCCACCAGACAGAAACACAGAGACAGGCACTTTTACAGTCACTCACTTTCACCACCTAGACAGCCACTGGACGAATATACACGCACAACAGCTAAGCAGTACTTCAAGGTCATTCAGGCAGTTCACCATTCCCACATCATGAAAGATGCAATAGCTACAGGTCATTTTCCCACAGGCATGATGAGACAGGTCACTAAAGTCAGTCAGCTCATAAAACCGTCATCACCAAATTCAACAATCAGCGCTTTTATTCAAGAAAACACACGTGAATGGATGGACTCTAACATACACTTACTACTGGACCACTATCAAAACATCATTCCCACCCTCACAGAGGTCTGGGGGGAAAGCCTAGCCCTGGAGGTAGCAAAAGGTTGGGCTAACCGACGCTACGGGGCTAGGCTACACCCTCAGGCCTTCACCACCGCACATGAACATATATTTTATCCCACAGAGCAGGATTCACTTTCACCCCCTCCTTCACCCCCTCCCTCTCCCTCCCCTCCCCCCTCCCCCCCTCTCCATGTCTCTCCCCAGCACTTTTCTCTCCCCCCTGGTCCCCATCTCCCCCAATCCACAGAGCATGGAGAATTGGACAATCCCCCAGAGGAGCAGTATTGGGAGGAGTCGGACTCGAGCGAGGGGGGACAACCGCCCGCCCTGCCCGAAGCAGGGGGTGAGGCAGGTAACCCCCAGTATCCGGGACCAACAATATCATTTCAAACACCAATAACCTCTAACTTTACTCCTAGCCCGGAGTCCTCAGTGAAGCCTAAACGGGCCCACAGAGCCACTCAATCATCAAACCCACCCATGCAAAGAAGCATCTCACCCCCCCAGACAGCTCGGGCAGAGGCGGAGAAACGACACCCTCGACCAACATCGTCTCCCCCCAGCTCGTTTTCTGGCTCCTCCCTACAGGAAAGTTCATTTATTCAACCCTTCCATTCCATCTCTCACGTCCCCTGTGTCTGCAGGTCCCCCCCACAGAACATAACAACACCCAACGGGAGCTGTCGGCCTACAGGAAACAAGAAAACACCGAAAGAGGCCCAGTTTCACCACCGACAACCACGAACATCAGTATTTGACACCCCGGTCTCCCCGATTCAGTCCCTAGGGGGTCCTTATGAGCCCACCTCACCTGTAAACCTTCACAAACAGAAGATCAACCAATCACACACTGTGAGTAAGGTAATGATGAGTGGGCTCTCACAGAAAGTCAAAGTGACGTACTCTGGAACCTCCACTGAACCCCTCACTAACAAATTTCTAAAATACAGTTAGTAGGACGGAGGCCGGCAGCTCCCCCTGGAGACCACAAGGAGGAGAGCAGAGAGGTACTGGTTACAGATTCAACATTTAAACTCAACCTGAAACCATTAAACAATAACTTGATCTTTCCCTCTTTCTCTCCCCTCGCCCAGGGGGTTCTACAAAAACAACACTGTTGACAACTTACCTATTCATGCAATAAAAATTAAATCATCATTTGGACTCTGGCTTCATAAACATTATTTACTGCAATAAATGTATAACCATCTACTTACCTGCCATAACTTACCTGCAAAATCTAATGCCAGATCTCACCTACCTGTATTCCAGCTTCCAGGTGGGGGGGTCGACCTTCGGCACACCCCCAGGCCCGTGCACCTAAGACCCAAAGGGTAAAACAAGAATAACTCCAACACTGAACCTAACCTTGCCAGAGCCGGGTGTGTGCTGATCTCGGCCCCCCCACCTGCAATACAACAGGAAAAGGTTCATTTTCACGCCAAGGTCGTCTCATACTTTCAGGATTATCATCATCAGTCTTCATCATTGTTTTATCCCCATTATCATTATTATTATTATTATTATTATTATCATTATTATTATTTGTAGGATTATTATTATCACTTTTTAGGTTTACATTACTTTCATTGCCATTTATTTAACTTGATTTATTGTTTCCTAACCTTAACCTTTCCCCATATGATCCCTAAACCTTAACCTGTCCCCCTCCTGGTCTCTAACCTTAACCTTCCCCCTCCCCTGGACCCTAACCTTAACCTCCCCCCTCTCTGGACCCAAATTTGAATGGAAAATATCCCCCCTGGGCCCTCATCTGAACCTCAGTCATGCCACAGTTTGGCTCCTCTCTGCTCTCCTCAGACCACACAATAACCCTATGAGCATCAACTTTGCCACCATCTGCTGGACAAAACAGCATCCTGCAACCTGGACAATCTCCCAGCCCCTCAACCACAGCTCTACCAATGAGCCACCAGAAAAACACTATTCCCCTCCCCCACCTGCCCCCACCTGTTACCCCTCACTTAGGATAGGCACATTTCTTTTACAGGACCACACCCACTCTTCTGGACCAATCTGGAGGGGGGAGGCCTGAACTGGAGGGAAAATCTACCATCTTAAGTGAGCCTCTCTCCTCCAGACTTCATCTCTCCTCGACTCCCCTCTGAGGAAGCAGCACCTGCTGCGAAACGTCAGGGACTCCTGTCTGCGCTGGAGCGAGACACCCTGTCTTTTCTTTTGAAATTTTATTGTTAAACATTGAAAAAATACGGGCACTGTTTTTATCCCACACCATTGGTTTTAATCTAAGACTATTAAAAGTTAAGTTTTAATATAACCAGAGCGGCACCCCCTGAGGACTCCTAACCTTCCCCCCAGCCGGGGGCAACCTAACCATCCTGAACCGTCCACAAAAAAGTGAACTTTATTCACCTGCCTGGAATCTCTAAGTCTCCTCAACAGGACCAAAATGGCCGCCATACAACATGGGAAGAGGACAGCCAGAGATTACAGGCCTCAACATCGGCTCTACATCCAAGACCAGTCGACGCAGGACACTCAGGTGGGTGCACAAAATGGTTTTATGGTGTCAGGGACAGGGCACCAGCGCAGCCAGGGGCAGAGGAGGGATGAAGGGTCCAGAATACACCACACAACAGACATTAGCACCCAACACCACACTACAAGGCATATACATGCACCCACCAGACAGAAACACAGAGACAGGCACTTTTACAGTCACTCACTTTCACCACCTAGACAGCCACTGGACGAATATACACGCACAACAGCTAAGCAGTACTTCAAGGTCATTCAGGCAGTTCACCATTCCCACATCATGAAAGATGCAATAGCTACAGGTCATTTTCCCACAGGCATGATGAGACAGGTCACTAAAGTCAGTCAGCTCATAAAACCGTCATCACCAAATTCAACAATCAGCGCTTTTATTCAAGAAAACACACGTGAATGGATGGACTCTAACATACACTTACTACTGGACCACTATCAAAACATCATTCCCACCCTCACAGAGGTCTGGGGGGAAAGCCTAGCCCTGGAGGTAGCAAAAGGTTGGGCTAACCGACGCTACGGGGCTAGGCTACACCCTCAGGCCTTCACCACCGCACATGAACATATATTTTATCCCACAGAGCAGGATTCACTTTCACCCCCTCCTTCACCCCCTCCCTCTCCCTCCCCTCCCCCCTCCCCCCCTCTCCATGTCTCTCCCCAGCACTTTTCTCTCCCCCCTGGTCCCCATCTCCCCCAATCCACAGAGCATGGAGAATTGGACAATCCCCCAGAGGAGCAGTATTGGGAGGAGTCGGACTCGAGCGAGGGGGGACAACCGCCCGCCCTGCCCGAAGCAGGGGGTGAGGCAGGTAACCCCCAGTATCCGGGACCAACAATATCATTTCAAACACCAATAACCTCTAACTTTACTCCTAGCCCGGAGTCCTCAGTGAAGCCTAAACGGGCCCACAGAGCCACTCAATCATCAAACCCACCCATGCAAAGAAGCATCTCACCCCCCCAGACAGCTCGGGCAGAGGCGGAGAAACGACACCCTCGACCAACATCGTCTCCCCCCAGCTCGTTTTCTGGCTCCTCCCTACAGGAAAGTTCATTTATTCAACCCTTCCATTCCATCTCTCACGTCCCCTGTGTCTGCAGGTCCCCCCCACAGAACATAACAACACCCAACGGGAGCTGTCGGCCTACAGGAAACAAGAAAACACCGAAAGAGGCCCAGTTTCACCACCGACAACCACGAACATCAGTATTTGACACCCCGGTCTCCCCGATTCAGTCCCTAGGGGGTCCTTATGAGCCCACCTCACCTGTAAACCTTCACAAACAGAAGATCAACCAATCACACACTGTGAGTAAGGTAATGATGAGTGGGCTCTCACAGAAAGTCAAAGTGACGTACTCTGGAACCTCCACTGAACCCCTCACTAACAAATTTCTAAAATACAGTTAGTAGGACGGAGGCCGGCAGCTCCCCCTGGAGACCACAAGGAGGAGAGCAGAGAGGTACTGGTTACAGATTCAACATTTAAACTCAACCTGAAACCATTAAACAATAACTTGATCTTTCCCTCTTTCTCTCCCCTCGCCCAGGGGGTTCTACAAAAACAACACTGTTGACAACTTACCTATTCATGCAATAAAAATTAAATCATCATTTGGACTCTGGCTTCATAAACATTATTTACTGCAATAAATGTATAACCATCTACTTACCTGCCATAACTTACCTGCAAAATCTAATGCCAGATCTCACCTACCTGTATTCCAGCTTCCAGGTGGGGGGGTCGACCTTCGGCACACCCCCAGGCCCGTGCACCTAAGACCCAAAGGGTAAAACAAGAATAACTCCAACACTGAACCTAACCTTGCCAGAGCCGGGTGTGTGCTGATCTCGGCCCCCCCACCTGCAATACAACAGGAAAAGGTTCATTTTCACGCCAAGGTCGTCTCATACTTTCAGGATTATCATCATCAGTCTTCATCATTGTTTTATCCCCATTATCATTATTATTATTATTATTATTATTATCATTATTATTATTTGTAGGATTATTATTATCACTTTTTAGGTTTACATTACTTTCATTGCCATTTATTTAACTTGATTTATTGTTTCCTAACCTTAACCTTTCCCCATATGATCCCTAAACCTTAACCTGTCCCCCTCCTGGTCTCTAACCTTAACCTTCCCCCTCCCCTGGACCCTAACCTTAACCTCCCCCCTCTCTGGACCCAAATTTGAATGGAAAATATCCCCCCTGGGCCCTCATCTGAACCTCAGTCATGCCACAGTTTGGCTCCTCTCTGCTCTCCTCAGACCACACAATAACCCTATGAGCATCAACTTTGCCACCATCTGCTGGACAAAACAGCATCCTGCAACCTGGACAATCTCCCAGCCCCTCAACCACAGCTCTACCAATGAGCCACCAGAAAAACACTATTCCCCTCCCCCACCTGCCCCCACCTGTTACCCCTCACTTAGGATAGGCACATTTCTTTTACAGGACCACACCCACTCTTCTGGACCAATCTGGAGGGGGGAGGCCTGAACTGGAGGGAAAATCTACCATCTTAAGTGAGCCTCTCTCCTCCAGACTTCATCTCTCCTCGACTCCCCTCTGAGGAAGCAGCACCTGCTGCGAAACGTCAGGGACTCCTGTCTGCGCTGGAGCGAGACACCCTGTCTTTTCTTTTGAAATTTTATTGTTAAACATTGAAAAAATACGGGCACTGTTTTTATCCCACACCATTGGTTTTAATCTAAGACTATTAAAAGTTAAGTTTTAATATAACCAGAGCGGCACCCCCTGAGGACTCCTAACCTTCCCCCCAGCCGGGGGCAACCTAACCATCCTGAACCGTCCACAAAAAAGTGAACTTTATTCACCTGCCTGGAATCTCTAAGTCTCCTCAACAGGACCAAAATGGCCGCCATACAACATGGGAAGAGGACAGCCAGAGATTACAGGCCTCAACATCGGCTCTACATCCAAGACCAGTCGACGCAGGACACTCAGGTGGGTGCACAAAATGGTTTTATGGTGTCAGGGACAGGGCACCAGCGCAGCCAGGGGCAGAGGAGGGATGAAGGGTCCAGAATACACCACACAACAGACATTAGCACCCAACACCACACTACAAGGCATATACATGCACCCACCAGACAGAAACACAGAGACAGGCACTTTTACAGTCACTCACTTTCACCACCTAGACAGCCACTGGACGAATATACACGCACAACAGCTAAGCAGTACTTCAAGGTCATTCAGGCAGTTCACCATTCCCACATCATGAAAGATGCAATAGCTACAGGTCATTTTCCCACAGGCATGATGAGACAGGTCACTAAAGTCAGTCAGCTCATAAAACCGTCATCACCAAATTCAACAATCAGCGCTTTTATTCAAGAAAACACACGTGAATGGATGGACTCTAACATACACTTACTACTGGACCACTATCAAAACATCATTCCCACCCTCACAGAGGTCTGGGGGGAAAGCCTAGCCCTGGAGGTAGCAAAAGGTTGGGCTAACCGACGCTACGGGGCTAGGCTACACCCTCAGGCCTTCACCACCGCACATGAACATATATTTTATCCCACAGAGCAGGATTCACTTTCACCCCCTCCTTCACCCCCTCCCTCTCCCTCCCCTCCCCCCTCCCCCCCTCTCCATGTCTCTCCCCAGCACTTTTCTCTCCCCCCTGGTCCCCATCTCCCCCAATCCACAGAGCATGGAGAATTGGACAATCCCCCAGAGGAGCAGTATTGGGAGGAGTCGGACTCGAGCGAGGGGGGACAACCGCCCGCCCTGCCCGAAGCAGGGGGTGAGGCAGGTAACCCCCAGTATCCGGGACCAACAATATCATTTCAAACACCAATAACCTCTAACTTTACTCCTAGCCCGGAGTCCTCAGTGAAGCCTAAACGGGCCCACAGAGCCACTCAATCATCAAACCCACCCATGCAAAGAAGCATCTCACCCCCCCAGACAGCTCGGGCAGAGGCGGAGAAACGACACCCTCGACCAACATCGTCTCCCCCCAGCTCGTTTTCTGGCTCCTCCCTACAGGAAAGTTCATTTATTCAACCCTTCCATTCCATCTCTCACGTCCCCTGTGTCTGCAGGTCCCCCCCACAGAACATAACAACACCCAACGGGAGCTGTCGGCCTACAGGAAACAAGAAAACACCGAAAGAGGCCCAGTTTCACCACCGACAACCACGAACATCAGTATTTGACACCCCGGTCTCCCCGATTCAGTCCCTAGGGGGTCCTTATGAGCCCACCTCACCTGTAAACCTTCACAAACAGAAGATCAACCAATCACACACTGTGAGTAAGGTAATGATGAGTGGGCTCTCACAGAAAGTCAAAGTGACGTACTCTGGAACCTCCACTGAACCCCTCACTAACAAATTTCTAAAATACAGTTAGTAGGACGGAGGCCGGCAGCTCCCCCTGGAGACCACAAGGAGGAGAGCAGAGAGGTACTGGTTACAGATTCAACATTTAAACTCAACCTGAAACCATTAAACAATAACTTGATCTTTCCCTCTTTCTCTCCCCTCGCCCAGGGGGTTCTACAAAAACAACACTGTTGACAACTTACCTATTCATGCAATAAAAATTAAATCATCATTTGGACTCTGGCTTCATAAACATTATTTACTGCAATAAATGTATAACCATCTACTTACCTGCCATAACTTACCTGCAAAATCTAATGCCAGATCTCACCTACCTGTATTCCAGCTTCCAGGTGGGGGGGTCGACCTTCGGCACACCCCCAGGCCCGTGCACCTAAGACCCAAAGGGTAAAACAAGAATAACTCCAACACTGAACCTAACCTTGCCAGAGCCGGGTGTGTGCTGATCTCGGCCCCCCCACCTGCAATACAACAGGAAAAGGTTCATTTTCACGCCAAGGTCGTCTCATACTTTCAGGATTATCATCATCAGTCTTCATCATTGTTTTATCCCCATTATCATTATTATTATTATTATTATTATTATCATTATTATTATTTGTAGGATTATTATTATCACTTTTTAGGTTTACATTACTTTCATTGCCATTTATTTAACTTGATTTATTGTTTCCTAACCTTAACCTTTCCCCATATGATCCCTAAACCTTAACCTGTCCCCCTCCTGGTCTCTAACCTTAACCTTCCCCCTCCCCTGGACCCTAACCTTAACCTCCCCCCTCTCTGGACCCAAATTTGAATGGAAAATATCCCCCCTGGGCCCTCATCTGAACCTCAGTCATGCCACAGTTTGGCTCCTCTCTGCTCTCCTCAGACCACACAATAACCCTATGAGCATCAACTTTGCCACCATCTGCTGGACAAAACAGCATCCTGCAACCTGGACAATCTCCCAGCCCCTCAACCACAGCTCTACCAATGAGCCACCAGAAAAACACTATTCCCCTCCCCCACCTGCCCCCACCTGTTACCCCTCACTTAGGATAGGCACATTTCTTTTACAGGACCACACCCACTCTTCTGGACCAATCTGGAGGGGGGAGGCCTGAACTGGAGGGAAAATCTACCATCTTAAGTGAGCCTCTCTCCTCCAGACTTCATCTCTCCTCGACTCCCCTCTGAGGAAGCAGCACCTGCTGCGAAACGTCAGGGACTCCTGTCTGCGCTGGAGCGAGACACCCTGTCTTTTCTTTTGAAATTTTATTGTTAAACATTGAAAAAATACGGGCACTGTTTTTATCCCACACCATTGGTTTTAATCTAAGACTATTAAAAGTTAAGTTTTAATATAACCAGAGCGGCACCCCCTGAGGACTCCTAACCTTCCCCCCAGCCGGGGGCAACCTAACCATCCTGAACCGTCCACAAAAAAGTGAACTTTATTCACCTGCCTGGAATCTCTAAGTCTCCTCAACAGGACCAAAATGGCCGCCATACAACATGGGAAGAGGACAGCCAGAGATTACAGGCCTCAACATCGGCTCTACATCCAAGACCAGTCGACGCAGGACACTCAGGTGGGTGCACAAAATGGTTTTATGGTGTCAGGGACAGGGCACCAGCGCAGCCAGGGGCAGAGGAGGGATGAAGGGTCCAGAATACACCACACAACAGACATTAGCACCCAACACCACACTACAAGGCATATACATGCACCCACCAGACAGAAACACAGAGACAGGCACTTTTACAGTCACTCACTTTCACCACCTAGACAGCCACTGGACGAATATACACGCACAACAGCTAAGCAGTACTTCAAGGTCATTCAGGCAGTTCACCATTCCCACATCATGAAAGATGCAATAGCTACAGGTCATTTTCCCACAGGCATGATGAGACAGGTCACTAAAGTCAGTCAGCTCATAAAACCGTCATCACCAAATTCAACAATCAGCGCTTTTATTCAAGAAAACACACGTGAATGGATGGACTCTAACATACACTTACTACTGGACCACTATCAAAACATCATTCCCACCCTCACAGAGGTCTGGGGGGAAAGCCTAGCCCTGGAGGTAGCAAAAGGTTGGGCTAACCGACGCTACGGGGCTAGGCTACACCCTCAGGCCTTCACCACCGCACATGAACATATATTTTATCCCACAGAGCAGGATTCACTTTCACCCCCTCCTTCACCCCCTCCCTCTCCCTCCCCTCCCCCCTCCCCCCCTCTCCATGTCTCTGAATTGGACAATCCCCCAGAGGAGCAGTATTGGGAGGAGTCGGACTCGAGCGAGGGGGGACAACCGCCCGCCCTGCCCGAAGCAGGGGGTGAGGCAGGTAACCCCCAGTATCCGGGACCAACAATATCATTTCAAACACCAATAACCTCTAACTTTACTCCTAGCCCGGAGTCCTCAGTGAAGCCTAAACGGGCCCACAGAGCCACTCAATCATCAAACCCACCCATGCAAAGAAGCATCTCACCCCCCCAGACAGCTCGGGCAGAGGCGGAGAAACGACACCCTCGACCAACATCGTCTCCCCCCAGCTCGTTTTCTGGCTCCTCCCTACAGGAAAGTTCATTTATTCAACCCTTCCATTCCATCTCTCACGTCCCCTGTGTCTGCAGGTCCCCCCCACAGAACATAACAACACCCAACGGGAGCTGTCGGCCTACAGGAAACAAGAAAACACCGAAAGAGGCCCAGTTTCACCACCGACAACCACGAACATCAGTATTTGACACCCCGGTCTCCCCGATTCAGTCCCTAGGGGGTCCTTATGAGCCCACCTCACCTGTAAACCTTCACAAACAGAAGATCAACCAATCACACACTGTGAGTAAGGTAATGATGAGTGGGCTCTCACAGAAAGTCAAAGTGACGTACTCTGGAACCTCCACTGAACCCCTCACTAACAAATTTCTAAAATACAGTTAGTAGGACGGAGGCCGGCAGCTCCCCCTGGAGACCACAAGGAGGAGAGCAGAGAGGTACTGGTTACAGATTCAACATTTAAACTCAACCTGAAACCATTAAACAATAACTTGATCTTTCCCTCTTTCTCTCCCCTCGCCCAGGGGGTTCTACAAAAACAACACTGTTGACAACTTACCTATTCATGCAATAAAAATTAAATCATCATTTGGACTCTGGCTTCATAAACATTATTTACTGCAATAAATGTATAACCATCTACTTACCTGCCATAACTTACCTGCAAAATCTAATGCCAGATCTCACCTACCTGTATTCCAGCTTCCAGGTGGGGGGGTCGACCTTCGGCACACCCCCAGGCCCGTGCACCTAAGACCCAAAGGGTAAAACAAGAATAACTCCAACACTGAACCTAACCCTAACCCTAACCCTTACCCTAACCCTAACCCTAACCCCAAACGTCCCTTAACCCTAACCCTAACCCTAGCCCTAACCTTAATTCTAACACTACTGAGGATGTGTCCTACAATTTTAGCTTCAATCAATCCAGCGCTGGAAATATAAAGTTTAAGATCAGATCTGAATCCAGGATAAAACCCTTATCTCAAAGTGGCAGTCGGGCAGTGTAAGTAACTCTTAAAAAGGGTTTTAATAACAGATTATCGCTGCCTGTATGCTTTTATTTGTTGTTTCCGCTTTTACTATTACATGCTTTTATTTTGGTGCTCCCGGGCCGGAAGTAGAAGTTGTGCATCTAATAACGACTTGACTTCGCACGGAGCATACAATATCACGGGACGGTCAGAGATCAACATAGCTCCGTAATTTAAGGATTTCCCTGTATGTGTTAAGCACCTGGCTAGAATTGGGAACAAGGTATGTTGTAAAAAATATGTTTTTCTTGGAGTTATGTGTGTTTAGCGGACTTACTGTGAGAGACTTTTTATTTTCACCATGCTGATATTTATGTTGCTGGTTAAGCTAACTTTAGTCTGTATATGTGTGTATGCTGTGATGTTAAGCTAAAGGTAGCCTTTGAGTCATTTCATGGTTAAGATGGTTTATTTGTTTGTAAGAGCTCATTTTGTTTTATTTGTCTGTCCTTAGCTCTTACGGTGTTCCTGAAAGGAAAGGATTTATGTGCAACATAAGAACAAACGGCTGTACATTAATAAACTCATCTGGAAACATCAGTACGCTTCACCATTGTCTGGCTGGGTTCGCTACAGGCAGCGTAAGGAGGTCGTCAGGAGACGAGATACCCTAACCCTAACCCCTTAAGTATAAAACCAATTTAAGACAAAATCATGTTTCACAATTAATAGTTATAATTTAAAAACATATAAAAACTTAAAACATATAAGCACATTACAGAAACAATTTCATTAAAATCAATTATACCTATAAATGGGGTTAAATTCAGTTGCTTCATTGCTTTCTCAACCCGACCTGCCGAGTATCAGAGTGAGGTTTGAACCAGGGAATCCACAGATGGCCTATGCATTCCCTGTCTTTTTAGAAGCACAAGTCAGTTAAAACTGACAGCTCTAGAAAGCAGGATCCGTTGTCCCTAACCTAACCCAATGGGCTTTCCTAACCTTAACCATCCGAGGCTCATGTCTAACCACAACTGGGAACATGCTAGACACATGGTTCTGGCACCTCTGGAGTTGGACTGAGCCACAGAACACACCCCTATAATTTCAGCTCGATAGCGCCACCTTGTGGAAAAAAAGGGTATTGCACATTACCATATCCAATCAACTCAGAATGGCAGGAAACGTGCTCCTAGCAACTTTCCACACACTGTTTTTGGGGTAAAACACTTGGTCAAATCTTAGTCCATTCCTTTCTATGGGAAAACTTCAAACGGTTATATCTCCAGATGTCAAGGTCAGACAGACTCGGGAGTGGGTGGCATCTGCCATAATTCCACCACGCTGAACACCAGACTTGCTCCCATGTCTCTACGACCTTCCGTTCCCGAGATACACACAGTATGACCCCAAAAAAGGGACGTATCTCCCGACTGGAAGCCACCACAGCCAAACGGATGACACCATTGGAAAGCCCGTCACTCATTTTGGGGGGTGGAGCTTGGTTTCGTCTCTCTACGACCTTCCTATCAAAAGTTATTACACTTATTACAACATGACACGACGTGTCATTCCCCCATTTACCCTTATACCTAACCCTAACCCTTACCCTTTTGGGGGGGAAAGAAAAGGGGTTTTCGTCCTAATGTGAAACACATGGTAAGAGAAACATACACACACCCACTTCTGGTAGTCGCACTGGCTTGGGAATGGTACCGTGGGAAAGTTCATCCCCAAATTAGTGTACGTGGAGCCAACTCTCAAGTCTCTGTGACCTTCAGAGAAAAAAGTTATTCGAGCAGAGAGCGATTTCGGGGTGGTTTTCATCCCTTATCCTTAATCAGACCCCTATTTTATGTCTTCTCTGACATAAAATCAGTCCTAAAATGAATTACACTGCCAAAGACAGAGTGCACTGAAGTTATGTTCATTCTAAGTGACATTTTATTTGGCAAATATGACAGCTGTGGTTGAAAAAAGGTCTCGTCAGAGATCCAGAAACAGAACGTCCTGAATTCCAGCACACACAAATAAGCTCTGACAGATTTCCAGACAATTAAGATTTTAAAGCACAAAAAGTGTTCAAAGAGATATCAAATCTGGTTTGAATCTAAAGACCTCTAATACATATCCCAAAGACACATCATTATCTCATATACTTTTCCTGATTGCACAATGAATTTTAAAACAATTCCAAAAATAATATCTGTTGAGAACATCAGTAAACATGAAAGGTGTTTCAACATACACTATATTACCAAAAGTATTCACTCACCCATCCAAATAATAAACTCAGGTGTTCCAATCACTTTCATGGCCACAGGTGTATAAAATCACAGACACCTAGGCATGCAGACTGCTTCTACAAACATTTGTGAAAGAATGGGTCGCTCTCAGGAGCTCAGTGAATTTCAGCATGGTACTGTGATAGGATGCCATCTGTGCAACAAGTTCAGTCTTGAAATTTATTTGCTACTACATATTACACAGTCAACTGTCAGCGGTATTATAACAAAGTGGAAGCGATTGGGAACAACAGCAACTCAGCCACGAAGTGGTAGGCCACTTAAAATGACAGAGCGGGGTCAGCAGATGCAGAGGTCGCCAACTTTCTGCAGAGTCAATCGCTACTGACCTCCAAACTTCATGTGGCCTTCAGATAAGCTCAAAAACAGTGCATAGAGAGCTTCATGGAATGGGTTTCCATGGCCGAGCAGCTGCATCCAAGCCATACATCACCAAGTGCAATGCAAAGCGTCGGATGCAGTGGTGTAAAGCACGCCGCCACTGGACTCTAGAGCAGTAGAGACGCGTTCTCTGGAGTGACGAATCACACTTCTCCATCTGGCAATCTGATGGACAAGTCTGGCTTTGGGGGTTGCCAGGAGAACGGTACTTGTCTGACTGCATTGTGCCAAGTGTTGTTTGGTGGAGGGGGGATTATGGTGTGGGGTTGTTTTTCAGGAGCTGGGCTTGGCCCCTTATTCCCAGTGAAAGGAACACTGAATGCCTCAGCATACGAAGACATTTTGGACAATTTCATGCTTCCAACTTTGTGGGAACAGTTTGGGGATGGCCCATTCCTGTTCCAACATGACTGCGCACCAGTGCACAAAGCAAGGTCCATAAAGACATGGAGAGCAAGTTTGGTGAGGAAGAACTTGACTAGCCTGTACAGAGTCCTGACCTCAACACGATAGAACACCTTTGGGATGAATTAGAGCAGAGACTGCGAGCCAGGTCTTCTTGTCCAGCATCAGTGTCTGACCTCACAAATGCGCTTCTGGAAGAATGGTCAAAAGTTCCCATAAACACTCCTAAACCTTGTGGAAAGCTTCCCAGAAGAGATGAAGCTGTTATAGCTGCAAAGGGGGGGATGTCATATTAAACCCTTTGGATTAAGAATGGGATGTCACTTAAGTTCGTGTGCGTGTAAAGGCAGATGAGCAAATACTTTTGGCAATATAGTGTATATCCACCTATTTATTGTGTTCTGATGGCTAAAAAGCACTGATAAGGAGGGTGAAAGGTAAATTACAAGTAGCTCTTCATTTTAATGGTGAATGTCAGGCCAAACCAGCCTCAACACACATCTGATAGAAGTGACCCTGCAGGGAGAGCAGCTGAGAGGGCGAGTCCATCTCTGCGATGGAGCCCCGATCCATCACTATGACCCTAAGGAGAGAAAAGATGAGTCAGGCGAGACATTTACAATAACCCAGAAAGAAAATTCATAATTATTCCAAGTTTAAAGCAAAAACTAGAGAACCACATAATGACAGCATCTGTGCTCTAGGTGGAAAGGAAATAAAGCAGTTTAGGGGGAACCTGGTGTAATCCATGATGGTGTTGAGGCGATGAGCGATGGTTAGGACTGTACAGTCATCAAACTGAGTACGAATGGTTGACTGGATCAGTTGGTCTGTTTTCAAGTCCACAGCTGCTGTGGCTTCATCCAAAACCAGGATCCTGGTCTTCCTCAGGAGAGCTCTGGCCAAACACAGCAGCTGCCGCTGGCCGAGACTGCAGAAAAACATTTAACTTAATAATCAAAGACAGGAATGTCTCTGGTGTCAATAAAGGAAAACGAAACAAATAAATGGATTTAATTTCATTTTCATTTAAGATCTAGCGGAAAGTCAAATTAATCAGTCTGTCTTTTACTTCATCATTGCTAAGTGCTGCTGATGGTAGATTCATGTTGGGTCTCTCTCTAAATAATATAAAAACTCTGGTGTTGGACAGGTAAACCTAGTCCAGGTGTGTTGTAGATGGATCTACCTGAGGTTCCCTCCGCCTTCACAGCACTTATGGTTCAGTTTTTGTGGCAGTGAGGACACAAAGCTGCTGAGATGAGCCAGATCCAAAGCTTTCCACAGATCCTTATCTGAACTGGAATCAAAGGGGTCCAGGTTCATCCTCAGAGAACCTGAAAACAGAACCGGGTCCTGACAGAGAGCAGAACCAGGTCCTTAAAATCTTTTACTGTGTCTCAAAACAAAATGTATGTTTCCACTTAGCTGGACACTTGGCCACAAGATTCTGTGCATATTTTTTTACTTATCTTATTAGTCTGTACATTTTTTTTTAGGATACACTTATTTACTTATTTTTATATGCCCTTTATTGTAATGTTGCACTCCACTTTGCAGCTGTAACACTGTAAATGTCCCCGTTGTGGGACGAATAAAGGATTATCTTATCCTACGATTCACCTGTCCATCAATATGAACATTATCGCTGGTCAACAATCAATTAGTTGACACAACTATAAAGTACTCTCACTGAAATAGTCACTGCACACTGTACCAACAAATACTTCAGTATTTGCAGTACTGACCTGAGGAATAATGGTGATTCTGGAGCGAAGATCATGGAGGCCGATCTGAGCGATGTCAATCCCGTCGATTAAGATTCGTCCTTTTGCTGCCTCCAGAATCCGGAAGATTCCCAAAGCCAGAGACGACTTCCCGGCTCCCGTCCTCCCGACGATCCCAACCTGAAAATTGATTATTTTAATCAATAAATATTCAGAAAACAGTTGATTCATTACACATAATTAAGTCACAACCCACATATTCGTTATTATAATCAATAATTATTCACATCACTATTTATTCATGGTTCATCATTTGAAGATATCTAAAGTCATAAAGCAATTGAATTATGTTTTCTACTTTTAACTTTAGGTTATAACTTTTATTTACTTATATTTTCATTGCTTTGCAAAGAATAATTTTACAGACTCGAATCATTGCTGACCTTTTCTCTGTCCTGAATGTTGATTGAAATGTTGTTTAAAGCCCAGTCCAGACCTTTACGATACTGCAGTCCGTAGTCTTCAAACTGGATGTTTCCTGTGGTCGGCCATGCTGCAGGCAGCAAACTGCCCTCAAGGGTCCATGCTGCCTGGGGGGACACATCAGGACTCACCCTTCACACCCACAGCCTCATAATCAAAGATCAGCAACAGTATAATGGCAGAAAAAAAACTACAAAAACTGATTCAAATACATGTCTACACTCTCAGCTCAATAGATGCTGCTACACGCTTCTGGTCTGCAAGACCTCAGTCACAGAGATGTTGGACCATTTAAAGAAGCCACATTTAAACCAGACCCGGCTGTACGGCAGCAGACCTCTTTGGACGTGATGTCGTACTCTTTCACCCTCTCCACTGACACAATGTTGTTCTCCACATCAGTCCAGGATCGAACAATCCAGCTCAGAATTCCTGTCACCTGCAAAATTATAAACGTTCACAAACACCATTAATCATCTGATGTTTTTGTTCACTTTGTCTGTCAGGTGAATAAAAGTTCCAGTGTAAAACACAGAGACTTGAGCTTTCAGGCAGCAATATCTCTGGCTCAGTCCTCAATCTAAACCAAACACATCTTGCTGCTGTGAAGACAGTGGGCAATCATGTTAATATGATCAATCTATCTTAATCAGCAGGTTATGTGCTGCAGTCATTTAAAGTAGCTGTAATTAAGCCTCTTCTTAAGAAGCTTAGATCACAGAGAAAGTAATGGTTAATCAGTTGTGTGACATTCTTTTTTATAACAGTGGTTATTTGAGGATTTTCGGTCAGGATTTAGAGTCCACCACGGCACTGAGATAACGCTTGTAAAAGTTTCAAATTATCAACTTATTGGTTTGGACAGAGGACTTCTCTCTGTACTCGTCCTGTTAGATCTTAGTGCTTCGACACGATAAACCATCACATCCTGTTACAGAGACTAGAACAGTTAATGTTCATTACAGGATCTGCACTAAGTTGGTTTAAATCTTATCTATCAGATCGATCTCAGTTTGTTAATGTTCATGATGTGTCCTCTATGCAAACCAAAGTTAGTCATGGAGTTCCACAAGGTTCTGTGCTCGGACCAATTATTTTTACCTTATATATGCTTCCTCTGGGTAATATCATGAGGAAACACTCCATTAATGTTCATTGTTATGCAGATGATACTCAATTATACTTATCAATGAAGCCAGACGAAACCAACCAGCTATCTACACTAGAAGCATGCCTTAAGGACATAAAGATCTGGATGACTAGAAACTTTCTGCTACTTAATTCAGACAAACTGAAGTTATTGTGCTCGGCCCCAAACACCTCAGAGATTCTTTCTCTAATGATATAGCTGCCCTAGATGGCATCAGCCTGGCATCCAGCACTACTGTTAGGAATCTGGGAGTTCTGTTTGATCAGGATATGTCCTTCATCTCCCACATAAAACAAATATCAAGGACAGCCTTCTTTCATCTTCGCAACAAACATCAGACACATCCTGTCTCAACACGATGCAGAAAAACTAGTCCATGCATTCGTTACTTCCAGGTTGGATTATTGTAACTCGTTACTATCAGGCTGCCCTAATAAGTCACTAAAAACTCTGCAGCTGGTACAAAATGCTGCAGCACGTGTGCTGACAAGAACTAGGAAGAGAGATCACATCTCTCCTGTATTAGCCTCTCTGCACTGGCTTCCTGTAAAATCTAGAATAGAATTTAAAATCCTTCTTTTTACTTACAAAGCTCTTAATGGTCAGGCACCATCATATCTTAAAGAGCTCATAGTGCCATATTACCCCTCTAGAACATTGCGCTCCCAGAATGCAGGCCTGCTTATCAGCTCCCCCTCCTTTGGAATAATCTACCAGTTAGGGTCTGGAAGGCACACACCATACAGTATGAAAAATGTCAGAGAATCATTGCAATTCAATATGTGCTTGATGCCTCAATTCTAAGGGAGTTTCTTACGTTGCTAAAATTTGTAAAGTTACATTTTTTTAATAAGCTTTTTAAAATCAAGAGTTGGATCACAAGTGACAAATATTTAAATTCCTCCACATTTTCAGTTTTTTGCCCATTGACACAGATGTCAGGACAGTCTCTAAGTTTGTTTCTATTGAATTGAAAAGTACACAGTTACAGTCTTTCCATTATTTAGATTTGCGACAGATTTAGCCATTTAGCAAAATCAGCGTCATGCGTATACACATATATATATATATATATATATACATTTATGTGTTTATGTGTTTATGTGTTGAGAGCAAACACGCTAAACTTGTAGTAAAGAATCACAGATTTTTTGTTTTTTTAAAAGAAACCATTCTAAATACTGGGTCAATGTAAAAGCTACTTTAGCAATGTATGCTTTTGTTGTACAAACATTCTTGGTTGATTGCAAATGGAAAAAAGTCTATATTTATCTTTATAAATGATCCATGTGTTCAACAGTTAACAGAGATACAAAAAGTTTTGACCTGGAGAGAATGTGACACTGCCAATCCCACGATGCCCGGACTGAGTTCATCTCGACCTCGCACTGACAGGACGGCTGCAGCCAATACCAATAGATTCCCCAGAAACTCCAGATTCACAGCAAGCCATCTGAGGTAAACAAGTTAAATTAAAGAACTACAGAGTATCTACAAACAAACCAAAACATGTACAAACATATTCCTACACTCTAACAATTAATTAAAATTAAGTAAAATCTTTTTACCATTCAGGAGGAACTACCTGAGTTAAATATTGTTTAAACTACAAAATACATATATTAAATAACTTAAAAGACATCTTCACAAATGTATAAATACAGTAAACTAAAATAAAATGTGTGAACTCACATTCAGCTTGATTTGTATCTAAAAGTTTTGAGACATGCAACATTTATTATCAAACATGGCATGGAGACGATCTAAACTGCTGGAGTCTGGACAGTTGTGTGTCATCTACGTTACAGTGATGTTAAAACCATGCTGCTTAGAGGAAGTTTTATTCTGAGAACAGCAGTGGGCTATCAAATCTTAAAGCACAAGGAATGAGCAATCAACTATCTCTGCTCTTTAAAGTAGGTCTGTCTGTCTTCTACAAGCCTCATAGAGGTATCTATATCTACAAAGCTTTCCACAATTATTTCAGGAGCTTCAATGAACCTGGTGGCCACAAAGCGAGGGAAATAAGCTTCCTGGTTGTTGTCAACATAGGTGTCTGCCTGCAGGATGAAGCGCCGCTGTTCACCAAAGGCTCGGATGGCACCGGCACCCTGCACCGTCTCGTTGAAGTGACTGTAGATTGGCGAGCGACTCACTGCCTCCAGTCTTCGCAGCTGACATGACGACGCCACGTAGAAACTCTGGACACCAGAACCATGAAAATAATTAATAAGAGGTAGAGCTGAACCTCAGAGACGTCATGTTCACCTTCAGCAGAAACCTTTACCTGTATGAAGATGTAGACAAAGGTCAGGGGGAGGAGCACCAGTCCAGTAAAGGGTGTGGCTAACAACAGAATGATGCAGACCTCCAGCAGCTTGAACAGATAGCCCAGCATCATCTTCAGCCCATCAGGAATCATGCAGTCAATGGCGTCAATCTCTTTGGAGAAGCGGTTCAGCAGGTTTCCACTGGGCGTCACCTCAAAGAAGGACATGGGCGAGTGCAGGACGCTGTGCAGAAGATCAGCGTGAAGGTGACGTGATGCTACGATACCACCTAGAGCAATGGCGAGGGTTGTCCCAAACATGGCCATCCCTGAAACCATGAATGCACCAGGAGACAACAAACTGGTTTTAATGGGCCATCAAAGATTGATTAATAAACATGTATCTACTCGGGTAAAAATTAAATGACTTCAGGGTTAAAAGTTTACAGATGAACACCAAGCAGCTGCTCTGAGGTGTCACATGTGTTGCACTAACAATGGAATCACTTCTGAAATATCAGGAAACTGAAAAAGTTTAAAACCAGGAAACTTGACTGAATGGTTTCTCCATTCTGGTTTTTCAAAGTTAAATGACATCAAACAAGTTCACAGGCTTTCAAACCATAAACATTAAAACTCTTACTAGCTAAACTGTCTGTCTCTCATTGATGTTAAATCAATAGTCTGTCTCTGTGATGACCTTGGACCCACCCTGGGTGAAGCCCAGAGCTGCAAACACGCTCAGTTTTAGTTGGTGGTCGCTCTGTGTGCAGTTGGCTGGTGGCTCGTCTGCCCATAGGCTCAGCCAGTAGCTATAGGCCAACGAGGCGGCCTGCTGGAAGGCACAGAGGAAGACGATGGTCATGATGAAGGTGAGGCCGACGGTCCTGAAGTACTGTGTGTACACCTGCAGCTTCACCTGTCAACACCAGAGGATCAGACTGTTGAATCTGCCTGCTAATGAAATGTTCCTCACTTGTAATTCTGAATTCATCTCTTTTCAAATTCATAAAATCATGTAAAACTAACAGAACTTTTTGCCATTAAATCAAAGGAGCTACTCAATAAATCAATGCTGAGCTCCATCCGGTGTTTTTACAATTGATTACATTTTTGTTTTTATTTCTGTAGTTTGGTTTATTTCTCTGTAGACTCTGCTGCATATTAATTACTTAAACTGCTTCATACTGTATGTAATTTATTCAAAATAAAAGTAAATAATTTAACAAACATTTATTATAGTGAATAAAAAATTACCCACCCTCCCTGTGTGAGCTTTATCAGCTTCTGTAAGTCTCCCAGCATCCTCATTATCCAAGTCCTGATCGATGGCCTCCATCATCTGAACACTGGCACTGCCATCCACACAAACACACACACACACACACACACACACACACAAAACATGTCAGCCCAGTGTGAATTTTGTGTGTGTTGGAGCCAGAATGAACTTTGCTGATTTGACATGAGAAAATAAAATATGAATGTAAATATAACATTTAAGTTATGCTATAATTTGCATAGAAGTATTGATTTGAATATTATGAAATATATTATTGATATTATAAAAGTATAAAAAGAATGGAGTGATTTACCTCACTTCTTACTGATAGGACCCCTTTGTGGCCGCTTCTATAGCTGATATGTGTCTATGAATTGGGGGAAATCATTGTGTGCACCTGTGAGAATCCTAGCAAGACGGGGTGCGGAACAGCTTTTTGACTTCACTCTGGTAGACTCACAAATATATACACTGAAACCGTTTGTTTTATTCATTGAATTAAAGAGCTGTGGGGATGTTTTTGTGTAAAGTTAATGCTTAATAAAGGCGTTTTCTGGATCTCCGCGTTGCTTTATGAATCACCGTGTGTCATTAACCACGCTTGCGCTTGGACAGTGGCTATCAGAGAGATGTGGACCTACTTAATTGAAAGAATGTGCACAAGTGTGTATACCATATTGCGATTATTTGTTATGTCAGCTGAGTGTGTGGTTTGTTTGTGTACCATTGTGACTGGCCTTGTAGGCCCAACACCCGCAGGGATAGGTACAGGGATGGGTGCATTGTGAACCAGGTGGCAGGCAAAAGTGGGGACCTTGGCTTGTTCATTATCTGCAGTTTAGACTGGTTCTTGGTACATGAAATGTCACCTTTTTGGCAGGGAAGGAACCAGAGCTGGTGTGGAGGTGGAGCGTTACCAACTAGATAACGTTGGGCTCAGATCCACGCACGGTATTGGCTCTGGAACCAAACTCCAGGAGAGGGGCTGGACTTTATGTATATTCCCTAGGATAAGAGGCACATGGTGGGTGTGGGGATACATTCAGCCCTCAGCTGTGTTGGAGTTTTCCCCAGTGAGAAGGCTCTGACTGTGAATAGTACTTAAGCAACAAATAGCAGTTGTAAGTATGTGGTTGTCTTGGAGTCAATGGGTGGAGTCCTGAAAGCGTTTCCACCTGGAGACTACTAGGGGAAATCCTGGAGGGGGGTGATTGGAAGCAAAGGTCCGCTCCATCTGAACCCGAGTGGTGCTTTGTGATTGGACTTCTATGCTAGTCATGGATGGGGCATAACTAACACCATGTTCAAGCATAGAGTAATTCATAAGTTTACCTGGTACCAGAACAGCCTAGGCCAATGATCAATGATTGACTTTGTTGTCGTATCATCAGATCTGCGGCTGTATGTCTTGGACACTCATCAACTGGTTACCAACTGGGGAGTAGGATCACAAAGAGGAACTCTGTACTGTACTCTGCTGTACAGACCTGGTAAACCTGAATGTGTAGTAAGGGTGGGCTAGTCTGGGGGAGGCCGCTGTCTGCGAGGTATTCAACTCCCACCTCTAGAAGAATTTCTTAATAATAATAAGAAGAAGAAGAAGAAGAAGAAGAACTCAGACTTATGTAGCACCTTTCAAGGGGCCCAAGGCTGCTTTACAGAGTAAATAATGAACAGACAACAGAATAAAACAAGCAAATAAATAGGCAAAAAGAGGTAGCACTGAAAACAGGGGAAGGTGGTGAATTGTAGTTCAAAGGCCAGCCAACAGATGTGTTTTGAGGATGTTTTTGAAAATATCCAGGGAGGCAGCGTTGCGGATCTCTGCAGGCAGAGAGTTACAGAGGATGGGGACAGCAACACTAAAGGCTCGGTCCCTAACAGTTCGGAGGCGAGAGTGAGGGATGGAGAGCAGGCCTGCATCTGAGGACTGCAGACTCCGGGATGGGGTGTAGGGATGGAGGAGGTCCTTTAGGTACTGGGGGTCGAGGGAATGGAGAGACTTGTGGGTGAGGAGGAGGATTTTATAGGCGATGCACGACTTGACAGGGAGCCAGTGGAGGTGGATGAGGGTGGGGGTGTCCTGCCAGAGCTTGGTGCGGGTGAGAACCCTGGCAGCTGGACGTACTGGAGCCTGTCCAGGGCTTTGCTGGGAACCCCGAACAGGACTCCATTGCAGTAATCCAGGCGGGAGGTATTGAAAGTATGAATGAGGGTCTCTGCAACGGATTCAGAGAATGATGGCCAGAGTCTGGAAATGTTACGGAGGTGGTAAAAAGCAGATTTGGTGACCGATTTGATGTGAGCCTGGAAAGAGAGGGTGGAGTCTAGGATGATGCTAAGGTTGTGGACTTCGGGGGATGAAGAGATGTAGCAGCCGTCAATGGAGAGGAGCAGATCTCCAACCTTACGGAGCAGCGCCGTGGGACCCACAGCCATGAGCTCTGGTTTATTGCAGTTGAGTTTGAGTAGGTTAGATGACATCCTGTTTTTTATTCAAATTCAATCAATCAATCAAATTTTATTTGTATAGCGCCAAATCATAACCAGGGTTATCTCGAGACACTTTACAGAAAGAGCAGGTCTAGACTGACTCTTTGTTAAGTTATTTAAAGAGAGGCCCAACATGAATCACCATGAGTAGCACTTAGCAATTCGACACATTGGCAGAAAAACTTCCTTTTAACAGGCAGAAACCTCGAGCAGAACCAGACTCATGTTGAACAGCCATGTGCCGAACATGGGACAGAAGGAGATGCAGGATAGAGACAGGCAAAGAGAGCAACAACAACATATGTTCTTGTTACCACAACAACATATGTCCTTGTTACATGAACAACAACATATGTCCTTGTTACATGAACAACAACAGACACATACTTATGGTTACAATGCCAATAATAGTGGTAGACTAGGGTGAAGATTAGCAAAATAAATAAATAAATAAATTAGAAGCAGAGTAGCAGAGTAAAGCAGAGTAATGATAAAGGCTGAGGTAATCGTAATTGTAACAGTTGAAGTCAACAGGTCTACTATTAGCATTAGCAGCAACAATAATGATACTATGGGGAAGGCTGATGTTAGTAGTTGTTGCAGTCGAGCAGGTCCACAGCAGCAGGTGGTCTGCAGCAACGATCCTCAGGAACCTTCAAGACAAGGGAGCACGAGAACTCCCGGGAAGATATGTGGTTAGTAATGTTAATGGGACCAGAAGATACAGAGTTAATGAGCTGCATTAATATGACAGATAGAGAGAGAGAGAGAGTCAGAGAGAGAGAGAGAAGCTTGGTGTGTCAGATCCCCCCGGCAGTCTAAACCTATAGCAGCATAACTATGGGCTAGTCCAGGCCTGAGCCAGCCCTAGCTTTGTCAAAGAGGAAAGTTTTAAGTCTACTCTTAAAAGAAGAGAGGGTGTCTGCCTCCCGGACCTTGACTGGTAGATTGTTCCAGAGGAGGGGGGCCTGGTAATTGAAGGCTCTACCTCCAACACTACTCTTAGACACTTTAGGTACCACAAGCAGGCCTGCATCCTGGGAGCGCAATGTTCTAGAGGGGTAATATGGCACTATGAACTCTTTAAGATATGATGGTGCCTGACCATTAAGAGCTTTGTAAGTAAGAAGAAGGATTTTAAATTCTATTCTATATTTTACAGGAAGCCAGTGCAGAGAGGCTAATACAGGAGAGATGTGATCTCTCTTCCTAGTTCTTGTCAGCACACGTGCTGCAGCATTTTGTACCAGCTGCAGAGTTTTTAGTGACTTATTAGGGCAGCCTGATAGTAACGAGTTACAATAATCCAACCTGGATGTAACGAATGCATGGACGAGTTTTTCTGCATCGTGTTGAGACAGGATGTGTCTGATGTTTGTTGCGAAGATGAAAGAAGGCTGTCCTTGATATTTGTTTTATGTGGGAGATGAAGGACATATCCTGATCAAACAGAACTCCCAGATTCCTAACAGTAGTGCTGGGGGGGATTGAAGATGGCGGCGTAGAGGACGGACGCAGTGAAACCAGCTCCTGTACATAATCCTACTTTTTGCCCCAGACCCGCGCTAATTTGCCATAGAAACGACTACATTTACCTCCAATAACTAAACTAACAACTGGAGATGCCGCCGAAAAAAGCTGATGTAGGTGCGAGGGAAGATAGAGGT
This sequence comes from Semicossyphus pulcher, assembly GCF_022749685.1. Classification (NCBI taxonomy): domain Eukaryota; kingdom Metazoa; phylum Chordata; class Actinopteri; order Labriformes; family Labridae; genus Semicossyphus; species Semicossyphus pulcher. The sequence goes on along the minus strand of NW_027211696.1, from coordinate 22,187,831 downwards.
GGAAAGCCCACTTTATCAGCAACACCTGTAGCCAACGCAGCTAGGCCCGCTAACGTTAGCCTGAACGAAGTCAACGCCGAAAAGCCGCCGACATGGTTTCATGCAGAATTTGCAAAGGGGTTCGACAAAATTCAAGCCTTGCTGGACCAAAAGCTGAACCCTTTGGCCACCTCAGTGGAAAAACTCATCAGCGACAACCGTGCACTAGGTCTACGTGTGAAAGAGATTGAAGGCAAGCAGGCTGACCACACTAAAAGTCTCGACTTTCTACACAACGACCTCAGAGATTTTAAAAAGAAAACGGAGGAAGAAATTAGCGACCTCAAAGAGAAGCTCGACGATCTGGAAAACAGAGCCAGAAGACAGAATTTGCGACTGGTTGGCTTCCCAGAGGGTGTAGAGGGGAGCAACGCCATCACTTTCTTACAAGAGTGGCTCCCGAAAATACTGGAGCTTGAGTCCGGGACCCCTATCGAGATTGAGCGGGCTCACCGTACACTTCAGTGCCGACCTGATGAGGGTGGCCGCCCCCGGGCCATGGTGATTAGGCTGCTCCGCTTCGCAGATGTGACGAGGATCCTTGACGCGGCACGGAAGAAAAGATCGCTCCAGTACGGCAACTCCGATATATTGATATTCAGAGATATTTCCACAACTCTCTACAGGAAAAGGAAAGCCTTCGCACCACTGAAGAAGAAGCTGCACGACCGTAATATATCCTTCAGGCTCCTCCATCCCACTAACTTGGTGATGGACCTCCCGGAGGGCAGACGCACTTTCACTTCCCCGGTGTCAGCTGAGAACTACCTGGGAAAGCACCATCCCGACGCGCTGAACTGAGCCTGTAACTCCAAGCACCTGAGGTAACGAACTACATCGAGGTAACGAACTATACCGAGGTAACGAACTACACCGAGGCTTCATGTGAGAAATAAGACGGCATTGAAACAGACTTTTTTTTTTTTTTTTTTAAGTTACTTTGTTTTGCTCTCTTCTTATTCGCCTCTTTTAATTTTATTATTAATTTTATTATTATTTTTATTACTATTGTTATTATTTTTAATTCTAACCGTCTATTTTATTTCGTTCTGCAACTTTTGGTCTCCCCACGCCCAGTGCGTGTGATACTTAATGCCCGTCCCTTGGTTGGATTTCACTGCAAAACTCGTTACTTCCAACTGGTTCTATGATAATTAGCCTCCTCAGATGTTAATTATAGAACTTTTTGAACCCTTTTCTGTTCTGAATCTGTTAAATAATATGTTCATTAGTTCCTTGCCCGTCACTAATTGGGCTGTCTTGATGGCATCTTGTAATGGGGTTGTTTCTATTTGAAACCTTGGCACATTACTTTAGATTAGGTAGTCTGGTTACACCTGGCAGGGTTGAGTATGTCACTACGCTTGTCGACAGGAAGAATATATGCCAACTCTCTTTTCTTTTTTTTTTCTTTTTTGGGGTGGGAGGGTTTTGAGGGAGGGCAGAGGTGCTACGGGTTTAGTAACCTCTCTGATTACCTTAGTTTCAGTTTTGACCTCATTAGACGACGCGTTTATTATGGCACAGGATATTATTTTGTTTTTTATACTAACTACTGACACTTATTGTTTGTCTTACCATACTGATGTGGCTGTCCGGCGACCGCCTGCTGTACCACCATATCTGTGTTTACTTCCTACCAGTTTAACGTACATGGCCAGATATGATGTATAGATTTCTAAGCTGGAATACCAATGGCATTAATCAACCTACCAAACGCCGAAAAGTCCTTAACTTCATCAGAAAGCACAATGTTGACATTGCATTTCTGCAGGAATCTCATTTAACTGACGTAGAACACTGTAAGCTGGGCAAACAATGGCAAGGCCAAATTTACTACTCCTCATTTACTTCTCAGGCACGGGGAGTGGCTATTCTGTTGAGAAAAGGGGTACCCTTTCAACTGGAATACTTAGAGAGGGATAGGGGGGGCTGATATGTCTTGGTTAGAGGTTTTTTGGCCAATAAACCAATTACTATGCTCAACGTTTATGGACCAAATCAAGATGAAGCTGATTTCTTTGTGAATCTTTTCTTCAAAATAAATTGCTCTCCCACCGAGCTTATCGTTGGGGGCAACTTTAATTTGATATTGGACCCACACATGGATAGGTCCTCATTATCCTCTAAACCTTTATCCTCAGCAGCCAAGGTTCTTAAAAAAGAGTTGACAGATCTTAATCTGATCGATGTGTGGAGGGCGAAGCACACACACCTTCGAGAATATTCTTTTTACTCACATGTACACAAAAGCTATTCTGGAATTGATATTTTTTTCATCCATGCAGGAATGGAGCACCTTGTTATGTCCTGTGAATATTTAGCTAAAACGCACTCAGATCACGCCCCTCTTCTACTTGACCTGAGTAAACAGGACCAAAACAACAATCCTAAACGCTGGAGGTTCCCTACCCATTTGGTCAATGATGAGAATTTTGTTAAACTAATTAACGAGCAGATTGATTTTTTTCTCACTGCGAATAAAGGCTCGGCCTCCCCATCCATAATCTGGGAGTCCATGATGGCTTACATCAGGGGCTCCACAATTAGCTACTCCTCATGGAAAAAGAAACAATATCGAGCCCAAATTATGTCCCTGGAGACTGATATTAAAACCCTTGAAAATGAACATTCTCACTCTAAAACACAGGCAATCTTAGACAAACTAATTGCCAAAAGAGCGGAATATGATGCGCTTACTACACGTGAGGTAGAAAATGCAATGGCTAGGCTGAGACAGCGCTATTATGAACAGGGTGACAAGTCAGGGAAGTTACTGGCCTGGCAGATTAGAAGAGAGGAGGCCGCCAGATACATTTCTGCTATTAAATCGCCAAGTGGAGATGATGTGGTCCGCAATCCCCAACATATTAATCAGGCTTTCACAGAATTCTACAAAACCTTGTACTCTTCTCAGGGTGAGAGCAATCGTGACATGCACAGCTTTCTGGACTGCTTGGATATTCCAAAGGTATCGGAAGGAGCTCAGATTAACCTTGAAGATCAAATATCCAAACAAGAGGTTCTGGATGCTCTGACTAGATTGCCAGTGGGGAAGGCCCCTGGCCCCGACGGCTTTACAATTGATTTTTTTAAGAAATTTGCAGAAAAACTAATTGATCCTCTCTTAGAGATGTTTAACCATGCAATTGAAAACAACCAATTGCCTCAAACACTGGAACGAGCCCTCATCATTGTTCTGTTAAAACCAGGTAAAGACCCTAAGCTGTGCGGATCATACAGACCGATCTCTCTTTTGTCAACTGAATACAAACTGCTTACTAAAATTATAGCCATTCGTCTTGAAAAAATAGTTCCCTATCTGGTTGATACGGACCAGACTGGATTCATTCAAAATCGGTCATCAATAGACAATGTTAGGAGGTTCCTTAACATAGTGCACTGTGCTAAGTCCTTGAATGACCCAGTTCTGGCAGTCTCACTTGACGCAGAAAAAGCCTTCGACTGCGTTGAATGGCATTTTCTCTTTGCGGTCCTACATAAAATGAACTTTGGCCCAAATATGCTAAGCATGATCCAACTGTTATACCTTAACCCTACAGCCATGATACAGACAAATTCAGACGTGTCGCCTCCATTTTCCCTCTCAAGAGGTACCCGACAGGGGTGCCCATTGTCACCCCTGCTTTTCGCCCTAGCATTGGAGCCCTTAGCTATTGCAATAAGGACCCACCCCTCGATCTCAGGGGTCAGGGTTGGGGATGCAAAACATGTTATATCTTTGTATGCGGACGATATAATCCTGTTTTTGACAAATTTATCCACCACCCTGCCGGCCCTTGTGGACTTGCTTAATACATATAGTGAAATATCCGGATATAAAGTGAATATGCAAAAAAGTGTGGCCTTACCCCTTAACCTGCCAGCTGAACAAATCCCACAGGGAAATTTCCCTTTTCAATGGAATGCTCAGAGTGTTACGTATCTGGGCTTAGAGATTCCCACGCAGTTAGATAAGACTTTCTCACTTAACTATGACACACTGTTAAGGAAGGTGGAGAAGGACCTGGACAGATGGATGCAATTACCCATTTCTCTGATAGGGCGCGTGAATTGTATAAAGATGAACTTGCTGCCGCAATTTCTCTACCTGTTCCAAACCCTTCCCATATCAATCCCAACTAAATTTTTTAAGAAACTAGAAGGTGTGATATCCAGGTTTATATGGAGGGGGAAGGTACCCAGAATTAAAATTAAGACCCTGTATAACACTCCTCAACACGGTGGGCTAAAACTCCCCAATTTCGAATTTTTTTACTGGGCTGCTCAGCTAAGAACTATCTGGTTCTGGCAGACAGAGATTCCTCACTCACCAAGATTGATTTTGCTAGGGGACTTATCTGTTTTACCTACTGACAGGATAAGAAAAACACGTTTTATTAGGCTATCCCTAATTGCTGGAAACAAATGCATTGCTATGTTGTGGAAAAGTGAAAACCCACCTACTGTCTCAATGTGGCTTAAGGAAGTTGCATCATACATGGCCTCGGAAAAAATTATGTTCAATGTGAAAAAGAAACCCCATCTCTTTGACAAATGCTGGAGTGACTTTAAAATGTATCTGGATAACTTTTCACAGTTAACTAGTTGAGTTCTGCCAATGATGTAGCGGCGGTCGTTGGTTGTAGCATACCTGTAGGAGTAGCTGTGCTTCTTCATTGCCAAGGTCATGACCTGTGCTGCACGTAATTTGCTGTGCTTTGTATTTTCTTTATCTTTTTATGGTTTTAATTTATTTTCTTTATTAATTGTTCAACTAATGTTTTTATTTATCATTTAACTTTCTTTTCTTTCATTTATTTATTTTCTTTAGGGTTGAAGGCAAGAGTTGGCCTATGGCTCGGGAGGGGGGGTGGATCTGGGTGGAATTTGAAGTTCTATTGCTGTTATTGATGCTGTGAACTGTATATGAAAAAATGTTAAACAAATTGTTAAAAAACAACAACAAAAAAAAACAGTAGTGCTGGATGCCAGGCTGATGCCATCTAGGGCAGCTATATCATTAGAGAAAGAATCTCTGAGGTGTTTTGGGCCGAGCACAATAACTTCAGTTTGTCTGAATTAAGTAGCAGAAAGTTTCTAGTCATCCAGATCTTTATGTCCTTAAGGCATGCTTCTAGTTTAGATAGCTGATTGGTTTCGTCTGGCTTCATAGATAAGTATAATTGAGTATCATCTGCATAACAATGAACATTAATGGAGTGTTTCCTCATGATATTACCCAGAGGAAGCATATATAAGGTAAAAAGAATCGGTCCGAGCACAGAACCTTGTGGAACTCCATGACTAACTTTGGTTTGCATAGAGGACACATCATGAACATTAACAAACTGAAATCGATCTGATAAATAAGATTTAAACCAACTTAATGCAGATCCTGTAATGAACATTAACTGTTCTAGTCTCTGTAACAGGATGTGATGGTCTATCGTGTCGAAAGCGGCACTAAGATCTAACAGGACGAGTACAGAGAGAAGTCCTCTGTCTGAAGCAGGAAGTAGATCATTTGAAACTCGCAGTGCTGTCTCAGTGCTGTGGTGGACTCTAAATCCTGACTGAAAGTCCTCAAATAAACTGTTGTTATGAAGAAAGTCACATAATTGATTAGCGACTGCTTTCTCAAGGATCTTTGAGATAAAAGGAAGGTTAGATATAGGTCTATAGTTAGCTAAGGTGCCTGAATCTAGGGTAGGCTTTTTAAGAAGTGGTTTAATTACAGCTAGTTTAAAAGGCTGGGGTACATAGCCCGTCGATAAAGACACATTGATCATATCTAGTAAAGAAGTGCTAATTGAGGGAAAGACTTCCTTAAGCAGCTTGGTTGGAATCGGGTCTCAAAGACAGGTTGATGGTTTAGACGAAGATATCAGAGAATTTAGCTCAGGAAGGTCAACTGGAGAAAAACAGTGTAAACATCAGGTGTGTGAGCAGTTTCCGAAGATACATCTGCACCAGTTACCGGCAGGAGGTTACAGAGTCTCTAATCTTTAGGATTTTGTCATTAAAGAAGCTCATAAAATCGTCACTGCTGAGGCCTATAGGAATACTTGGCTCAGTGGAGCTGTGACTCTCTGTCAGCCTGGCTACAGTGCTGAAAAGGTACCTGGGATTGTTTTTATGTTCTTCTATGAGGGAGGAGTAGTAGACACCTCGAGCATGCCGTAGGGCCTTCCTGTATTTATTAAGACTATTTTGCCAGATTAAACAAGACTCTTCTGTTTTGGTGGATCGCCACATTCTTTCAAATTTACGCGACATTTGCTTCAAGTTACGAGTTTCTGAGTCATACCATGGAGCTAGCCTCTGTCGTTTAATAATCTTCTTTTTTAAGGGGGCAATCGAGTCTAGAGTACTTCTCAGCAAACCTGCAGGACTATCAACAAACTGATCAAGCTGAGAGGGACTAACATTAGCATCAGAGCTTTCTGTAGGAAACAGATGTGGTAAAGAATTGTTTCCTTAAATTTAGCTACAGTCCTATCAGACAAACATCTTGTGAGTACATGTTTGTTAACTGGAGAGTAGTCGGTTAATAGGACATCGAATGTTACGAAATAGTGATCTGATAAAAGAGGATTTTGTGGGAAGACAATTAAGTTTACGGTTTCAAGGCCATAAGCTAGAACAAGGTCGAGGGTGTGGTTAAAGCGGTGAGTAGGCTGGTTTACACTTTGAGTGAAACCAATAGAGTCCAAAAGGGACATAAATGCCATGCTAAGACTATCATTGTCAACATCTACATGAATATTGAAGTCCCCTACAATAATTATTTGATCTGAACTCAGGACTAAATCTGATAAAAACTCTGAGAATTCAGTTAGAAAATCAGAGTATGCGCCAGGAGGGCGGTATACTATCACAAATATAACAGGCTGTAAAGTTTTCCAAGCTGGGTGTGAAAAACTCAGAACAAGGCTTTCAAAAGAGCAGAAACTAAGTTTGGGTCGAGGGTTGATTAGAAGACTAGAACTGAAGATAGCTGCCACTCCACCACCTCGACCAGTGTCTCGAGGAATATGAGTATTAAGATGACTGGGAGGAGTGGATTCATTTAAGCTGACATATTCTTCCTGACACAGCCAAGTCTCAGTTAAAGAGAGTAAATCAATATGATCATCTGATATCAGATCGTTCACTAATAGAGCTTTAGATGACAGGGATCTGATATTTAACAGACCACATTTAATTCTCATATTTTTTGGCATAACTTCGGTTGTTGTTTAAATTTTTAATAAATTTTTTTGATATATACTGCAAATACAAAAGCTTTCATCAGTGGGCCATAGGCTCTGTCACCATTATGGGGATAGATTTGGCGATAGTGACTGAACAGACAATTATTTACATAAAAATCTTTGAGATTAAACCTTTAAGTCAGCTCAGTGTGTGGTTTGTGTGTGTACCTAATCAGCTGCTCCTGTGAAAGATCGATGGAGAAATCTGTCATACTGAGACGAGACATCGACTTCCTGCTGCCTTCAAACAATACAAATATACACAATATAACACACGCACACATAAATACACAAATCTTCACAATTACAAATTAACATAAAACATAAGAACATATACTAACAAATGTAGACAATTACATATATACACATATACATGAAAACACACCAGAAAAGACAAATACACAGATACACAAAAACATTTATATAAAAGACACCAATTCAGTTACTTACTGTCATTTGATTCTCCTCGTTAATTAAAGTAATGTAGTTTGATTCAGTGTAATGTTTTAAATCTGATTTCTTACCCTTGTCTTTGACGCCGACGCTCTCTCTGCGCTGGTTTCCACTAAAGGTGTGGATGAATTTGGCAAAGGCTCCCTTTCTTTCCATCAACTGCATGTAGGAGCCCATCTCAGAGATCTGGCCCTGATCCATCACTAGCACCAAGTCCACTTTAGACAAGAAGCTGAGGCCGTGAGTTACCAGCACCCGGGTCTACAAAGACACATCCTTTGTTAAGTAACAGACATTACAGGGTTTAAACAATATAAAGAAACACACATTAGGTCAGGTTGGGATTTGTAAGTCTGGAGCCTCCCATTGCCAGCTGGCCTGCTCCTTCCCTACTTTGAGCCTGCATTCCCTGAATCATCTGAGCCGTCAAGGAACTGTTAAAACAGACATCAACAGCATTGCTACCAATTCACGGTCCTAACAACTGCTCCCAATTCAACGTCTGTTCATGTCAAGTGCTGCATGATTCCCCAGAACCCTCTGTCCATCTCCACCAACCTCTTACCTGAACCGCAGTCAGCTGTTCCTGCTGACTTTTTACCTGAAACCTGGCCGGCAGTTTCTGCTCGTACAAAGTCAAACCTCAAGTTTTCAAACCCCAGTCATGCTTAACTGCAGCAATCCCCTGTCCCTGATGAACTACAAAAGTTTCCTGTTTTTGAGTCTGCTGTTCCTGTTGAAATACCAGCAGGGTCTCACCTTGTCTTTGAGGAGTCCTCTGGGGCCGATGACTCGATCAAAAATGTGTTGTCCCACATGAGCATCAACAGCTGACAGTGGGTCATCCAGCAGGTAAACATCTGACTTCCTGTAGACAGCCCGAGCCAGACTAACCCTCTGCCTCTGCCCTCCAGACAGGTTCAGACCCTGTAGTCAGAAAAAACTTTAACACTAACCAAATAACAAACACAATAAACTCAGCGGGCATCAAGAGTCAGAGCATCTACATTTAGTGAGACATCAGCCCTCCAGTCGACTGACCAGACAGACTCTGTATAAAAGGCTTGGACATTTCCGTGAGATGCGCCAATGGATTGCGCACTCGGGCATAGGACATGACGTCACCTTGTTAGCAGGTTATATGAGAGTGCATGTCCAGCAGGAGTGAGAGACAGCTTCAAGTGTTTAATGCTTTGATGTTTAGTCATATGCACAGGTTTATCATACCCTTGTATTTCCTCAGCTGGATGAGTGATGTTTCTCTGCATGCTCATGTTTCATTGACTGATGCAAGTTTAAAGTTATGTTAAAATTGTTTATAAGTTAAAGCAACAGAACAGCTGTGTTCTTACCATGTTCTAGAGTTAATTGAGTGCACGTGGCGATAACAAATCCGTGAATGGACGCCATTATGCAGTAGCTATTTTTTTACCAGCGGGTGTCGCTATTGCCATTTGTATAACCTTATACATTAAGCCTTGTACATTAAGCTGTTTAGCCAAATAGACATGTTTACCTTTGTATGTGATTTTCTGCTCAGGAAATAACATAACAGTTGTATATGTTAAATGGGAGCTGGTTGTTTGATTTAATTCCTTTACTAGGAAGTACATGTTTCTTTATTCATGTCTTTCATGACAATTAGGAATAAAGACTGCTGGAAACTAAGGCAGTATCAGATAACTACGTCTCCTCACCTCATTAATGTATCCTGATTGATACACCATGCTGTTTACAGTCTAAACCCATAAAGAACTAGCCCTACCTTATCACCTCACAAACAGACTCGGCTAAGGGGGGGTGTTCGTACCTTCTCCCCGATCTCGGTGCTGTCTCCGGCGGGCAGGATGTCCAGGTCCGGCAGCAAAGCGCAAGCCTCCAGCACTCGATGGTACCAGCTCTCCTTCCTCTCTCCCCCAAACAAGACGTTGTCCTTCAGAGAGGCGTTCTGGATCCAGGCCTGCTGCGGGACATAGGCCACTGATCCCTGCACAGCCACATTCAAAATAAACTTTATCATCACTCACAAAAATTCTATTCAAAAAACCTTCATTATCATTTACAAAGGATTACACTCAAACAACCTCTATTATCACTGACAAATATTACATTCAGAATAACTTTTATCATCAAACTGAATTTAAGATGAAAGAAACCAGAACACAGTTGATGAACTGTCTACTGACAGTTTACTGATCCAGAGTTGTGTTCATACAGCTGTTTATTAATGTAATTCTGGCTGCTAGCACTGAAAGCATAGCTTAGCATAGCTAAAAAGTTTATTGGACCCGATGTTAAAAAGCAGACATTGTTCATTTATTGTAACAGTAGTTCATTTTAAAAGGGCTTCTTTGTGTTTATATAAATTGTTAACTGCATAACACACTCCAAGATTGCATCCATTAAATTGAATGAAAGCTCAATAGTATTTCTCTCCCTGGCTCCGCCCTTTGAGATGACATCACACACAACATTTTTTACTTTTTACAGTTTCAAAATCAAAAATGTAAATGAAAAAAGGTGCCATGTTCTTACCTTCATGGAGACAAAGCCACTCCTCTTCTCCATCTCCCCCAATATGGCCGACAATAAAGACGACTTCCCTGAGCCAACATCGCCGACCACAGCTACCAGGGCACCCGTCTTTACGTTCACATTGATCCTCTGTAGACACGGCGGCCCATCGTTGGTCCAGGAGAAGAACCCACCCTCAATCACCACACCATCTCCGTCTGAAGACGGAACATGGTTTCAGCACGTGGTACCTGGTAGTTCTATGTGATACCACATGGTTCCAGCTGATTCTTTTTGGTAATTAGGTATTTTTTCACATGGTTCCACCTTATTCTATTTGGTAATTACGTATATTTTCACATGGTTCCACCTGATTCTATTTGGTTCTTACGCATATTTTCACATGGTTCCACCCGATTCTTTTTGGTTCTTACGCATAGTTCCACATGGTTCCACCTGATTCTTTTTAGTAATTACGTATATTTTCCACATGGTTCCATCTGATTCTTTTTGGTAATTACGCATATTTTCACATGGTTCAACCTGATTCTATTTGGTTCTTACGCATAGTTCCACATGGTTCCACCTGATTCTTTTTGGTAATTACGCATATTTTCACATGGTTCCACCTGATTCTTTTTGGTAATTACGTATATTTTCACATGGTTCCACCCGATTCTTTTTGGTTCTTACGCATAGTTCCACATGGTTCCACCTGATTCTTTTTAGTTCTTACGCATAGTTCCACATGGTTCCACCTGATTCTATTTGGTTCTTACGCATAGTTCCACATGGTTCCACCTGATTCTTTTTAGTTCTTACGCATAGTTCCACATGGTTCCACCTGATTCTTTTTAGTAATTACGTATATTTTCACATGGTTCCACCTGATTCTATTTGGTAATTACGTATATTTTCACATGGTTCCACCTGATTCTTTTTAGTAATTACGTATATTTTCACATGGTTCCACCTGATTCTATTTGGTTCTTACGCATAGTTCCACATGGTTCCACCTGATTCTTTTTAGTAATTACGCATATTTTCACATGGTTCCACCTGATTCTATTTAGTAATTACGTATATTTTCACATGGTTCCACCTGATTCTATTTGGTAATTACGTATATTTTCACATGGTTCCACCTAATTCTATTTGGTTCTTACGCATAGTTCCACATGGTTCCACCTGATTCTTTTTGGTAATTAGGTATTTTTTCACATGGTTCCACCTGATTCTTTTTGGTTCTTACGCATAGTTCCACATGGTTCCACCTGATTCTTTTTAGTAATTACGTATATTTTCACATGGTTCCACCTGATTCTTTTTGGTAATTACGCATATTTTCACATGGTTCCACCTGATTCTATTTGGTTCTTACGCATAGTTCCACATGGTTCCACCTGATTCTTTTTGGTAATTACGCATATTTTCACATGGTTCCACCTGATTCTTTTTGGTAATTACGTATATTTTCACATGGTTCCACGTGATTCTTTTTGGTTCTAACGTATATTTTCACATGGTTCCACGTGATTCTTTTTAGTTCTTACGCATAGTTCCACATGGTTCCACGTGATTCTTTTTAGTTCTTACGCATAGTTCCACATGGTTCCACCTGATTCTTTTTAGTTCTTACGCATAGTTCCACATGGTTCCACCTGATTCTATTTGGTTCTTACGCATAGTTCCACATGGTTCCACCTGATTCTTTTTAGTAATTACGTATATTTTCACATGGTTCTACCTGATTCTATTTGGTTCTTACGCATAGTTCCACATGGTTCCACCCGATTCTTTTTAGTAATTAGGTATTTTTTCACATGGTTCTACCTGACTCTATTTGGTTCTTACGCATAGTTCCACATGGTTCCACCTGATTCTTTTTAGTAATTATGTATATTTTCACATGGTTCCACCTGATTCTATTTGGTAATAACGTATATTTTCATATGGTTCCACGTGATTCTTTTTGGTTCTTATGCATAGTTCCACATGGTTCCACCTGATTCTTTTTAGTAATTACGCATATTTTCACATGGTTCCACCTGATTCTATTTGGTAATAACGTATATTTTCACATGGTTCCACGTGATTCTTTTTGGTTCTTATGCATAGTTCCACATGGTTCCACCTGATTCTTTTTAGTAATTACGTATATTTTCACATGGTTCTACGTGATTCTTTTTGGTTCTAGGCTAACAGTTTTCCCCTAATCCAGTCTTTTTGCTATGCTTGGCTTAAAAGTTTCTGTGCTGGACACATAGTTGAAACTGATCGGCAAACAAATGTGTGTGTGTGTGTGTGTGTGCGTGTGTGCGTGTGTGTGTGTGTGTGTGTGTGTGTGTGTGTGTGTAAGTGATGTCACACACCTGTGCTATGAGGAAGTCTCTCCACATTGTCTAGCTTCAGTTCTTCTTGACACAGGAAGTTTCCCAGACGTCTGAGGGAGACGACAGCCTGATCAATAAAAAAACAGGTCACTTTTAGTCCACCTGTGACACACGTAGTGATACATTTATAAAAATGTAAATGTAAAGCTCTGGCAACAACTGCTATTGTTTCATATTCAGGATTTTGTGAAAATATATATATATAATTATAAAATGTATTATATATTATAGGGACTAGACTTCTGTCTCGTCTTTACTGAGTCTGAAGACTTAAAAGTTAAATGCTTACTGGTTGACTTGCCTGCATGGCGGTTCTAACACATAGTTCTACATGGTTCCACCTGATTCTTTTTGGTTCTAACTCATAGTTCCACATTGTTCCACCCGATTCTTTTTGGTTCTAACACATAGCTTGGTTCCACCTAATATCTCTTTGGTTCTAACTCAGTTCCTCATGGTTCTACCTGATATCTTTTTAGTTTTAACACATAGTTCCACGTGGTTCACGTGATTCTTTTTGGCTTTAAACATGGTTCCACATGGTTCTAAGTTGACTTGCCTGCATGGCGGTGCTCATGGCGAAGGGAAGCTGACTCAGAGGAGTTTTTAAAATGTTGATGAGAGCAACAGAAACAAAGATTTTCTGAGCATCCAGAACGTTTCCCTCATCGATCAACACGTAAAGTCCAAACACTGACAAGGCGATCTGATCAGAAAAGATGGAAAAAATATTTGTTAAACAATTTGTCATCAGAGTGAAAAAACTTTAAAGTAACGAAACAGAAAGATTATATTTCTATCTAACAGCTTGTTTTCTTACAAAGATTAATGTCAGTTTGATGTGGATAATCATTGACTGTATATAGAGATGTATGATGCATCTCAAACTCCTCTCGTTTTACAAAAGTGAAGCCAAAATTTTGCTGACATTTTGTGCTGGTGACGTAGAGGGATCATTTAGGGCCCTATTTACACGGCGGACAGCACACAGACTAAGGCACATGGCACTAAGTTAATAAGGGCATGTCTGACAAAGTTTTGCCAGTTACGCGGCGCACATCGAGGCGCAAAGAGGTTGGCTTAAGTCCCTGGATTATTTAAGGGTGTAATATGAGTCAAACCAATCAGAGTGTCAGCTCTCATTCCCTTGAAGAGCCAGAGGGGTGTACTACGAAGTGAGATTAGAGGGTTAGCCAGGTCTGTTGAGCCTTAACCCAGGGTTTTCTGTGTAACGAAGCTGGTTCTCTTTTAACCTGGCTAGATCACCATTGTAACTTACTCTTCAAAATGTTCAGAGTTTTGGCTTAAAATTGTCTGTAAAGCGCCGTCCTGTCATTAGTAATGTTCTGATGACAGAGCGCTGGTTTAGCTCAGTTGGTAGAGCAGGCGCCTCATATACGGAGGCTACAGTCCTCGTCGCAATGATCGCAGGTTAAACTCCCAGCCTGGCGATCTTTGGTGCATGTCATCCCCCACTCTCTACTCCCCACATTTCATGTCTATCTTCAGCTGTCCTATAGATTAAAGGCAAAGCCCAAAAAATAAATATATAAATAATGTCCTGACGATGTCCTCCACGGGTACTATAGATCCTCAGCTGAGGTTATGTGTATATGTAAACTTTAGGAACCATGACGTTACGCACGTAAAGACACAGAATGAAGCCATGCAGGAACACTAGCACGTACTGTATGCAGAGCCTATGCATTCAGTTAGTGATGAACATAATGAACCCCCCAGTCTCCCTTTTCTCTTTTTACCTGTTCACTTCTGGTAAAATTAATACTTTAAATTCCAGCATATCATCCAAACAAAAACGATGAGGACACAGCAGCTAAAGACACTGGATCACTTTTGTTTGGTCCTAATTTGTAATCTGGCGTCGTGTGGGTAAGCGGTTTGCTGATGTCAACGTTGTGAATCTAGTGGCCCATGGTGGCAGTGGGGTTATGGTATGGGCAGGCGTATGTTATGGACAACGAACACGGGTGCATTTTATTGATGGCATTTTGAATGCACAGAGATACCGTGACGAGATCCTGAGGCCCATTGTTGTGCCATTCATCCACGACCATCACCTCATGTTGCAGCATGATAATGCACGGCCCCATGTTGCAAAGATCTGTACACAATTCATGTAAGCTGAAAACACACCAGTTCGTGCATGGCCAGCATACTCACCGACATGTCATCCACTGAGCATGTTTGGGATGCTCTGGATCGGCGTATACGACGGCGTGTTCCAGTTCCTGCCAACATCCAGCAGCTTGGCAGCCATTGAAGAGGAGTGGACCAACATCCCACAGGCCAAAATCAACAACCTGATCAACTCTATGTGAAGGAGATGTGATACTGACTGGTTTTCTGACCCCCCCCGGACCCCCCCGGACCCCCCCAATACAGTAAAACTGCACATTTTAGAGTGGCCTTTTATTGTGGCCAGCCTAAGGCACACCTGTGCAATAATCATGCTGTCTAATCAACATCTTGATATGCCACACCTGTGAGGTGGATGGATTATCTTGGCAGAGGAGAAGAGCTCACTAACACAGGTTTAGATTTTGTGTACAAAGAAAAAGTCTGAGATCTTTGAGTTCAGCTCATGAAAAATGGAAGCAAAAACAAAAGTGTTATATTTTTGTTCAGTTTATCATGTCTTTAATTTGGGAAAAAATGATAGGTGCCCAATACAGAATAATCTTGTTGACTGTACAGTTTTGAGTTGACATCCTCTTTTGTATCTATTTGTTTTCCAACTGTCTCCATCAATCGACTCCACATTACAACAGATGTTGAGGATGACTTGTTTGCATTGCCTGCCACATAAAAATGGCAGAAACTGTCTGACGTCACTATTCTTTGTGTTACATAATATTGGTTGGGAATGACATTGGCATAAACAACTGTAACATTGAGAACTTTATTTTACTAAAACTAATTATGGTAAAAAAAAATAAAATCTGTGACCTTTGAACTCACATCAACTATGGCCAAAAAAAGTGGTCTTCATTTCTCTAAAGTGGATATTAAGATGATAAAAAAGCATTTACTCAAATTATGTTGAATTTCTTAAGGAAACATCATCATAGAATTCTCCTCACTTTCTTTTTTACTCCTTAAATCTAGAGTCATGTCCACCTCTGACCTTTTCTCCCGCTCTAACGATTGTCTCCTTTCCTGTTCCTAAATCCTTTTATCTTCAAAATGTAAACAACTTTAAATTTCACAAATAACTACAGAGCTGTAAAAGCTCTGAGCCACACACAAATACTCTATCTAACCTCTCGAGTAACTCAGTAACTACAATATGAAACATTTGCTTTCTGTCCAAACCAGTTCTCCTTTTTTCAGCTTCCACACATCTCCTGCTCTGTGTGCATCTGTTACTCCAGGAGGAAACAGGCCTTAAACCCCAATACAGGATTTTATTTTTATGTATATGTATGTATTTTAATGCAATTCTATGCACTCCTTCACATTCAAAGTAATCAATTAAATTTTAAAAATGCGTACAGCTGTCATCATTTACCATTGATTTAAAGTGAAATTTGTAACCATTCATTTAATGTAATATTTAAAGGGGTTTTCTTCCTAAATAGACACTCACAATAAACTTTTTCAGTTAGTTTATGCAGTGCTGCACCTCTCACTGTCTGCTACTCTCTCTTTTCTCTCTCTCTTTCCATAATTTGTGCTGTCTCTCTTTCCATAATTTGTGCTGTCTCTCTTTCCTTTCTGTCTGTCTGTCTGCATCACATAAAACGCTGTGGGATTAGATGAGTAAGGCAGGCTAAGTAAACAGAATGTACAACATCACATCATAAATCAACAATTATTGAGAAGGCACTGCAGAAGCCAACTTCTCACCATTGCCTCTATTAAAAGATGGTGTTTGAGTTTTTCCGCCTGGAGCTGAACACATCTCTCCTCTAGTGTTGTAACCCGTGTCAATGTGTCGGGAACAGCCATCGGTCGGGAAGTGTGCGTGAGTGAGTGGTCAAGCAAGTCAGAGAGAGAGCAGCAGAGTGACGGTAAAGGCGAGCGGAGCAGAGAGACTTGAGAGAGGCTTAAATTTAATATCGTATCCGGGGCTACATTCAAAGCGTTTGAGGTTGTGAGGCGCTCCTCAGAACGTGGTGCCCTAGGAGACCGTCTATATTGCCTAAGCCTTGAGCCGGCCCTTTTAAGACCTAAAAGATTCGGGGCTTTTGACAAAACATTCGGGGCTCAAGCCAAAGAAGCCATCCCCACCGCTCTGCTGATGCATTTCTGTAGCATTCCTCTCTTGCCTTATTTGCAGCAGCAGTTTTTTGTTTTTACTGAAATAAAACAAGTGTGGTAATCAGCAACCAGCACCTCCTTTACAGTCCATTTATCCTCCATAGGCTAAATTAAATCATATTCTTTATCACTATCGCCATGTTATTACTTTAACAACTAGGTTTCAATTTCTTGAAGCATTTTATATTCATTGTCTGTTATATGCTCATTTATTCCCCCTGTTATTCATCATTTTATTATAAATAAAAGGCTTAATTTACTGCCAAAAGTCGTCTGTCGATACTTTTCAAAGCAGAACTATGGTCAATGTGTTCAGATCATACCAAAAAGATAATGAGACTGATTAATTGTTATCCTTGTAATTCTATTTGTTTAATTTCCTCCTAATCGGAGGTGGTGCCCCTTTCAGAGAGTGCAAATTGCTTATCATAAGGTAGTTATCACTACAAGGCTTTATCGAGCCAGCTTGCCTGAAGAAAGCCTTGGTATGTTGAACTTGTTTCGTAGTATAACCCCATTTGCACCGGCAGGTGTGTTGCTATTTAAACATCCGATTTCTTCTTACATAAACCGAGCTCGGCCCAGCATATTTAACTTCTTTCCTTCCACTGTGCCCCTGCACACGCAGAACACACAGCACACTGTACAATACATGTCGAAGCACTGATTGATGTTAAAGCCACTGAAGCGATCCCACTGCCCAGCAGAAACGAACATTAAGAAAGGCGCTGGGAAAGTTGATAGCTGAGGATTGTAATAAATATAGCTCTTAGTTGTGTGTGTGTGTGTGTGTGTTTCTGTGTGTATTATGGATCATGAATCAGAATCAGTGTGTGAGATGAAGAGCTTGGTGTCTCTGCAGTTTTTGGCCTGTGCGTGGCTCAAGCAGGAATCTCTCTGTGGTGAAGCAGGTGTGTATGGAGGCAGCGGTGAGATTGTCCACATCATGATAAGGAGAAGAGGGAAACTAAAGCTTGCTGTCTCACAGTCCTCTGTCCCATAACCAATGTTATTTCACTGTATCTGCAAATATACTGCTTTTTCCTTATGAGTAGAAGCGCTGCTGTGCATCCCCATGTGAGTAACAATGTATGTTCATAATGCACCCTTTAAATAGCAGAGACAGGCTACCTTAGGCCAGGTTTTTGTTGGTCTATGGCGCAGTCACTTTCTGCGTCCTCAGGATAGCAGTGCGCTACCCGTTTGCATGACCACACCTCATTTTAAGACCAACACGTCCATAGATGCTAACGTGGGTGCAAAATCACTTACTATTTACACAATATGGGTGCTGGGCATGAAAATGACAACTGTGTCGGGTAGAAAAAAGCAATGACACTTGCACTGCATGCTGAGGCGCTTTGCACTGGGTGTACGATAGGGCCCTTAGGGCCAGAGTCTGCGCAGTTCCACACACTTCACCATGATAAGAACCAACTATAATGACATATAGTAATATATAATATATATATAATATATAATTATGTTTGAGAAAAATGTATTTGACGTATTTTGATTTTATAGTTTGACTCATGTCCCATCTGTTAACATGGAGGAGGCAGGCTTTATGACCTATACTGCAGCCAGCCAGCAGGGGGCGCTAGAGGGGAGAAGGGTTTTGGCTTCATCTTTAGAGAGCAGTCATGTTGGCCATTTTTTTATACAGTCTATGATGATGACCAGTATTTAGCCTGGAACCAGTGGTCAGTCTGGCCAGACTCAGACTCACCAGGAAGGAGGACGAGTTGAAGGAGGCCAGAGAAATGGCATAAAGGATCTGAGATTTCTTCAGGGCGTTCAGTTCTCCATCTCTCAGAATGGAAACTCGTTGCAGAAACGCTTCCTCCCAGGCGTAGAACTTCAGGATCTTCACCCCGCTCAGGATCTCATTCATGAGTTTGATCCGACTGTCCATGAATTTCATTTGAACCTCCTGGAAAACACATATATAAATATAAATATACATATATATATATATACACATATATATAAATATACATATATATATATACACACATATTTATATATAAATATACATATATATATATATACACATATATATAAATATACATATATATATATATACACATATATATAAATATACATATATATATATATATATGTATATATAAATATACATATATATATATACACATATTTATATATAAATATACATATATATATATACACATATATATATATAAATATACATATATATATATACACATATATATAAATATACATATACATAAATATACATATATATATACACATATTTATATATAAATATACATATATATATATATATACACATATATATAAATATACATATATATATATATATATATATATATATATGTATATTTATATATAGATTAGCTGTCAACAAGAAACGTTTAAATTTAATTTACAATAAGAAATTAGGACAAAGAAATGTGTCACCTG
The DNA here is from genome assembly GCF_022749685.1 of Semicossyphus pulcher. Taxonomy (NCBI): domain Eukaryota; kingdom Metazoa; phylum Chordata; class Actinopteri; order Labriformes; family Labridae; genus Semicossyphus; species Semicossyphus pulcher. Next base: position 22,168,450 of record NW_027211696.1, on the reverse strand, counting down.
CAGTTTGCTTCTTATTTTAGCAATGAATCCGTTCAGAGGGAAGATCAGAACAACAGCAGTAATACCAGCTAGAGCTGATGGACCCAGGAGCTGCCAAGCAATCCATCAATCAGTCCATCAATTAATCCATCAATTGATCAGCCAAGCATTATAATCATTATAATTTATTTTTGTTTATTTTTGTTTATGTTGTGTTTGCATTATTTGTATGTTGTGTTTATGCTGTAAGGTGTTTTTTTTACCTGCCACAGGAAGTAGAAGCACAGTGAGATCTCGATAGGCGTGATCCAGATGCTGTTAAAATAAACTACAAAGTCCATCAGCTTCTGAGTGTCGGCAGAAACCAGATTAATGATTTCTCCCACATTGCAGCCGCGCTGCGCAGCACTGCTGATCCTCAGACACTGAGGATTCACGCACAGAAAACATAACAAAAATATCAAACATTCATGATTCAAACAGGAAAAGTGGAAGCGCTATACTGCTCTCTCTCCCTCCTCCCTCTCACAATCAGCTCTTGAAGGTCCTGAATCAAGAGACCTGATTGGTCAGTAGGCAGCTGATCTCTTTGCTCGAACATAACCTGCTCTAGAGCACGTCAGGTGTTCAGCATATATTACAATGGTGATCTACCTTGTGAACCACCTTCGTAGTACTGAAAACCCAGAGTTAACCCTGGAGTTACCTCGAAAACTCAAATCCTGCTTGGTAGTGTTATTCATTTTGAGATCTTTATATTTAAATTGTTTATTACGAACCTGACTGATGACAAATCAGAAACCCTTTAATCTAGATAACAAACCCTAACCTTTCTGTAGACGAGGCCCATGACAGCCGTCTTCAGTCTCATTCCCACAGTGAAACAGTGGAACATGTACTGATGGTGGAACAGAGACTGCAAACAGGACAGCAGAAAGAGCAGTGAGGCGAACAGGAAACCTTTCCACATCTCAGCATCCTTGTCCCGCATGAAGCCCAGCAACAAGCTGACGACAACAAGAAAAAACTGTTAATAACGACATGAGTAAACGTACACAACAAAAATAACTGTAAACTGTACGCAACGACAATAAGAGTAAACTGTACACAACGACAATAAGAGTAAACTGTAGACGACAATGAGAGTCAACTGTACACAACGACAATGAGAGTCAACTGTACACAACGACAATAACAGTAAACTGTACACAACAATAGGAGTAAACTGTACACAACGACAATAAGATTAAATTGTACACAACAATAAGAGTAAACTGTACACAACGACAATAAGAGTAAACTGTACACAACAATGAGAGTAAACTGTACACAACGACAAGAGTAAACTGTACACAACAATGAGAGTAAACTGTACACAATGACAATAAGAGTAAACTGTACACAACGACAATAAGAGTAAACTGTACACAACGACAATAAGAGTAAACTGTACACGACAATAAGAGTAAACTGTACACAACGACAATGAGAGTAAACTGTACACAACAATAAGAGTAAACTGTACACAACGACAATAAGAGTAAACTGTACACAATGACAATAAGAGTAAACTGTACACAACGACAATGAGAGTAAACTGTACACAACAATAAGAGTAAACTGTACACAATGACAATAAGAGTAAACTGTACACGACAATAAGAGTAAACTGTACACAATGACAATAAGAGTAAACTGTACACGACAATAAGAGTAAACTGTACACAATGACAATAAGAGTAAACTGTACACAACGACAATAAGAGTAAACTGCACACAACGACAATAAGAGTAAACTGTACACAACGACAATGAGAGTAAACTGTACACAACAATAAGAGTAAACTGTACACAACAATGAGAGTAAACTGTACACAACGACAATAAGAGTAAACTGTACACAACACTGAGAGTAAACTGTACACAACGACAATAAGAGTAAACTGTACACAACGACAATGAGAGTAAACTGTACACAACGACAATAAGAGTAAACTGTACACAACACTGAGAGTAAACTGTACACAACGACAATAAGAGTAAACTGTACACAACGACAATGAGAGTAAACTGTACACAACGACAATAAGAGTAATCAACAAACTGTAATCTGTAAATCAAACATTCAGACAAAAGAAATCTTGATTCTCTGGAGGTGACAGGACTGTAATCCCCCCTCCTTTTACCTGTCTACCTGCTTACTTGTCCACCTCTACCTGTCGACTGTTGACAAATTTTTACAGCTGAAGAATCAGCACCAGTGTCACCTGTGTGCCCTGTGTGACCCTCGTCACCTGTGTGACCAGCGTTGCCAGTTTAACTCACCTCAGCACCTGTGGCACAGCGAACATGAAGGTGTCATGCAGGAGGAGACACACAGTCCCACACAGGAAGTACGGCCCAAAACTCCGGCCCAGAGCATGCAGGAGGAAGAGGCCATAGCCCCGCCCCTTCCTGTTCTTCCTCAGGAGCTGTGTTTTTTCTGTCAGTGCAGCAGAACCTCGGAACCAGGACCAGGAATGGGACAGTCCAGAACCAGCAGGCACCTCCCTACAGATCATCAAATCACCGTCAGCTGCACCTGTTCACACCGGAATTTTCCTGATCTAGCTTCACTTAACCTGACAAAGGCAGTCATGCTAAGTGTGATCATAAGCCATGCTGGTTGTCAAGTCCATAACTCAACCCAGGGTTTCTATGAGCGTGTTTACATGAAAGGGATGGAGTCTGCAGCATATGACAAACACAAAGGGACAAGTCTGCCGTCAGCTGATTGGCATATTTTACAAAGTCAGAGAGACTTTGATATTAGACAGATATGAAGAAATGAATCCAGACTCAAATACACTCAGCTGCAGCTGCTGGATGCAGAAAGCACAAGTGGCAAAAAATCACAGACTGTGTAAATGTGCAAATTAAGTTTATAATATCACTGCTCCATCATTAAACCACAATATATCTATTATAATAACACTCTGGTATTACATTAAATTAATACATTGCACAGATGTATTTATGTGGCTTTAATGACAGATTTTAGACTTATTCTCTCTGCCCAGTTGTATCATGGAGCAAATAAATCTAAAACTACAATTTAAAGCAGAAAGAATGCTTACTTTCAAAGTACAATAGTACTTCAGGCTTCAGTGCTGTGATCAGTCTCTGTTGTAAATGTACATCAGTAAAGCTCCATGAATATCCTCTATATCTTAAAAACAGACAGTAAACAGGAAGTGTTTTACCGCTCTCTCTCCCTCCTCCCTTTCATGTTCTGCTCTCAGAGCTCCTGAATCAAGAGACCTGATTGGTCAGTGGGTGGTGTTTAGTACAGGTTGATCTCTTATCTCAAACATCACCTGCTCCGGAGCAGGTCAGGTGTTCAGCATAAGTTACCATACTGAAAACTCAGAGTGAGCCCTGAATTTACCTCGATAACCGCTGATCCTGCTTCGTAGTATAACTCCAGGTGTACACTGTGTTTATAAACTTAAAACTTGCCCTCTGCATTTGGGTCGTCTAAACAACACACTACTAGTAGTTCTTCAAGTCTTTAATTACTGACATCTCTGTTTCTCAATCTAAATATAAGAATAAAAATTAATTATTCAGTGTCCTACTGCAGTGGTTTGCAGTTTTCAGTCCAGAACTTCTCCAAGTCGGTCATGATCCGGATCGATGAGTCTTGGTTCCGCAGAGACCACAAGTCTGCAGCCTGCAGGGGGCTCCGGTAACCCCGAACCACCAAACTGAAAGGAAAGTAAAATACTTTTTATTATTATTATTTTTATTGTTGCTACTATTACAGAACACAGAACTAACACAGAAATAGGCTGTGGCTCAGTGGAATAGTCGGCCGTCTTTCAGTCGGAATGTCAGAGGTTCGATCCCCAGTTCCCTCAGTCTACATGTTGAACTGTCCTTGGCCAAGACACTGAACCCCAAATTGCTCCCGGGAGCATAGCCAACTGACAGTTGATTGACAGTTGGGCACTTTACGTAGCAGCCTCTGCCATCAGTGTGTGAGTGTGTGAATGTGATATGTAGTGTAAAAGCAGCTTTGAGTGGTCGCAAAGACTAGAAAAGCGCTTTATAAGTACAGTCCATTCCATACTAGTAGAAGGGCCATTGGATATTGGTAGAGGTAGTACTGGTAGAAGTAATAGAATTTGTTTCAGAAGGTTCCCCATAAGGATACAATAATCACACAAATGTATTGATGTTCATAATGAGTCATTTTGGCACACATTTGATGTTTGGTGAGGTTCGTTGACTTCAGTGTTTAAGCTGTGATGTTCATACCTGCTGAACCAGAAGAAGAAAAACTTGGAGAGAAACGAGGCGTCGTCTTCTGGACATTTATTCTAATGAGAGAAAAGACATATCTCTTTTAACAAAATATCTTTAATAAGAAACACTTTAAAAGGGGCTATATGTAAGATTTTACATATATTCATCAATCAAATATCATTTTTTATTGCCAGTGTGTGAAGGGACAGTAGAGGAACTGATAAATTGAGACCTTCCCCAACTTCCTCCATCGGCCTGAACAGCCTGTGGGCTGATTTTTATGTAAAGCACTCGGGACGGTTTTTCAGGGAAACAAGAGGATGTGACGTATCTGCGCGTTCCCGAGTACCTCTGCCGAGAGCTCATTCTACGCCACTACAGTCAACAGTGAGCAACACAGGACAACAGAAGCTGTGAAATGGTGATGGATAATGCCAACAAGTGACCGGCACCCACAACAACACCAACACAAACTACACACAAGAATAAAAACAAAGATACGTTTTATCTAGTGAAGCCCGTCTGGCCTAACAGGAAGTGACCGACGTCAGGGGGAAAACTAGAGTCAACATTGGCAGGGCATGTGAATCATAGAGATCTTCGATTGCTTTAGGGAACAAAACAGACCCACAACTTATTGTTGTCATAGAAACAAACCCGCGTGTAGCGTTCTCTCAACGGGTGCAGCGTTTTTTCTCTCACAGCACAAGAGCGTCATCCCAGCTCTCTGCAGCCGCCCCGCCCCGCCTGGCTGATGTTCGCTGATGCTCGTGATGATTTGCTGGTTCGCCTGCATAATTTGCCGTTTGGTTACAAAGCACAATGCCGGAGTCATGCAGTGTATTTATGTTAGAGCTAGTTTGCTAACCTTAGAATGCTCGCTAACGTTATGACAACCAAAATACTATCTGACTGTGTGTGTCAGTGTTGTCAGTCTATCTTTACAAATAACTTCTCCAGCTAACATGATACTAACTGAGGTATGATGACAAACAGTGTTGATTTTGGACAACATGACACCGATCAATGAGCACGACTCGTCAGTGAAAAGTAAACAAGCCGATGAGTTCCCAGACTGAGCATGCTCAGTTTCGTGTGTCTTCGGCAAAGCCCCAGATGCTCGTTCATGCGTGCAAGTGTCCCCGCAAGCGCGGACTAGAAGGTTGACTGCAGTTCCCTCAACGGCCGACCGTGTCGCTAGGAATGAGGATTTTCTGAAATATAGACCCTTTAATGAAGAGAAACTACACACATCCATTATCTTTGCTCCAGAACAGACCTGACTGTTACGTGTGTTACCTAAATAGGTGTGTGTGTGTGTGTGTGTGTGTGTGTGTCATCTGGTCTTGGCAGTAGGTTGTTTGTGTGTGCGTTTGTTACCTCAAAGTAGGTGTGATTTTGTGAGGACGGTCGGCAGTCGGAGAAGCAGCTGAGGACGAACTCGATGAGTTGGAGAGCAAAACAGATGAAGAACGCTACGAAACGAACAGCGTCTGATGAAAAACCCTGAAATAGCAGAGGTCAGAGGTTAGAGGTCAGAGTAGGATTTTCATTGATGATAAAATAAGAACCAGGGATAAAAGTATTTAAGAAAGGTTTCATGTTTTTTATGCGTGATGTCAGTTTGTTATAAAGTGATAACGTGCAGGTTGTTACAAGTGAATCTTTCCTATAATAAACAAAAATAAGTCACTGGGAATAAAGGGCAGATTTTCTTACTTCATTTGTTATCAGCTTCTTCTTTAAACTGAAATAACTCAGCAGGTACTGACTATCAAATCTATTTTCAAACTCTTGGGTGATCTCTCCTCACCCACAATCCCACAACATCTACAAACTTTCATCCTGATAGCATTAACGGTGGCTAAGAAACTATTTTACTCAATTCGAAAGTCAGAACTAAAGTTTCAATAAACCACTGGCTGAATCTGTTAACAGACCACTGCAACAATCGACCCTGCAGGACAATCTGGTTCCATTCAACAACACCTGCTCTCTTTTCCTGCAGTTCATTCAGAGCTGATTCCTCTGTACACCATCTCAACCAGATCCTCCCAACCCCAACATAACAACTCAAAGTAACCCACGTCTGTTTTCTCTCTCTTCCTCTTTTTTTTTTCCTTTTGGCGTCGTTGTTGTTGTTGTGATTTATGATACGTCCCTGTACTTTTGCTGTTTGTTGTAAATACTTCTGTTTAGTTAGTGTTTCTGGTGTGCACATGTGATAAATAAAATTTTTAAAAATCTATTTTCAAACACTCTTCTGTGATTTCAAAGAAACCTTTGATTTAATTAGCAGCTACGTATGATCTACTTTCTAAGAAATGATTAACTCAGACACGCTGTGGTTATATTCACACCTCCAGAGGAGAGTAAATTTAGACGTGCATCCTTTCAGCAGAACCTTTTAACTACATGTGAAATTCTGCAGGTAAAAGAGAAAAACTGAGGAACAAACCGAGTTGCTCTCCCGTTTACTCCTGAAAGCAACATGTGATCTGTGATAGTGATGTAGAAACAGGGAATATGGTGAATATGGATCAATCCAACCAGGACTAATAGACTAACACCAGAAACAAACCAAACAAATGGAATAAAACAGAAACAGAGAAAATCTGAGGTTAAAGAGGAAATAATCAGGCTAAAGACTGAAACACAGTTTGGACATGAAAGAAACTCCACAGGGACTCCAGGCTGCGGTTCGACCCACGCTAGCTCTGGTTCCTTTCACACCAGAGAGGTTCCTTCCACACTGGTTCCTGCTTCCTTCACTTCAGCTCCAGTTTCTTCCATAACAGCTCTAGTTCCCTTCCACAGCGGTTCCGGTTCCTTCCACACGAGCTATGGTTCCTTCCAAAATAACCCGGTTCCTTTCACACCAGAGAAGGTGCTGCTTTCACCATGTTTAAGAGCTGCAGCAGTGATTTAACCCAAACAGCCAGTATATTATTAATAACAAAACATTGATACCTGATCAATGATCTGTTCGATATCCACCTTCAGATGAACAAGGGAGCAAAGAACCAGAAGAGTCCAGAAGAGGAAGAGGAGGACGGACGAACGGCTGCCCTTCGTCCGCTCTACCTGAATTATAACTACAGCGAGAACCTGAAGAAGAGGAAGTAAGAAACATGAAGGGGAGGTTTCAGTGACAGGATATTTTGAGCTGATTTTACTTTTTCTAGGTGACCAACCTGAGAATCATTGGTAACATACCAGCGTGAGGCTCCGAATCAGTGGGCCCATCAAGATCAAGAGATGCTTCTGTATCTCCTCATTCTTTCTCACCAGGATGTAAAATATCTCCAGAAGTCCAAATGAAGCCAGACTGAGACCCAGGAGCTGAAAGGAGTGGACAGAGACCAGGTTTAGATCAGAAACCAGGTTTAGACCAGAGAGACCAGGTTTAGATCAGAAACCAGGTTTAGACCAGAGAGACCAGGTTTAGATCAGAAACCAGGTTTAGACCAGAGAGACCAGGTTTAGATCAGAAACCAGGTTTAGACCAGAGAGACCAGAGGTCCATTTCACAAAGAAGGTTCAACAAACTCTGAGTCTAACCCTGAACTCTGAGTCGATCTACTCTGAGATAGGAAACTCTGAGTTTTCGGTTCCAGAACAGCTGATCAGAGTTAGTTCAATCAACTCTGAGTAGGTTCAGCCGGAGTTAAGTGCGTGCACGCTGACTGTAAAAAGACAGCATTAATGGAGCCCGATACCACGATTCACCATGGCAACGGTACACAAAAAGAGGTCCTCCTACGTCACACCAGTGGAGCTCGAAATCCTCACACGGACGTTCAGCGAATACGAGCATGTTTTTAGAAACATAAAGTAACACGGCTGCAGCTGCAAAAGAGAGAGAAGCGGCTCGAGTGAACGCGTCAGTTTGAACTGGTCTGTTTATTTAATACTTAATCACGACTGGAAGCTAAAATGTATATTAATTTAGGAGCAATCCAGAGGGAGAAAAAAACGTACATGGAAGCAGCTAAAAATAAAACAGCAGAACATCATTGAAAGGTGCGGCTCAGGCAGAACAGGCTCATGGCTGAACCTCACTTCAGTGATATTTTAAATATTAAACAGATTAAATATCATTCAGTGGCTGTTTTAATGAGCATCAGCTTTATCCCTAACATGATGCTGACTTCACATACATTATAATTCATGTTGATTAAACTGAATGTGTTAGTTTAAATAAATAATAAAATCCAATAACTTACGGCGTCTTATCTGAGCACTCTCGGCAGTGGTGGTGGAAAATCTACAAATGATGACTTTGACACAGATTTGTCTCTTGATTTTTTTATCATAATTATAAAAGACTTTTGCAAAGCGGTCAGAGCAGCACAGAGACGCAACGTTTCTTCTTTTAATTTGTAACCGCTCAAACACGCGTGAGACGGGCTGAATGAACGAGGAAGTGAATGAGGGTTTTATATTCTAGAGGGAGGAGACAGAGCGAAGCTCTGAGTGTCCTGAAGGAAACCTGCTCCTGACCAGGTGAGGTTCACAGACTCAGTTACCATAGTAACCAACTCAGAGTTAAAGTTACCTCTCTTACTGAAACGGCAAACCCGAGGTTTCCCTCATTTCAGGGTTAATAAACTCAGGATTTTCACTAAACCCGCTTTCTGAAACGGACCCCTGGTTTAGACCAGCGTGTCTCACCGTCTTGCTGCAGCAGAGTTTGGAGAGCGGGATGACGCCTCTGTGTGGACGGAGCTGCAGATACAGCAGGTAAAGAGGAGAACAGGTCCACAGGTAAACACAGGGGAACCACACCAGCACTGTGTGCTGGAAACATTGGGTCAGGTCTGGTCTGGAGGTGTACCAGGTCAAGTTCCAGTCCTGACAGCAGAAAATACAGGGGGTTAATACAAGCAAAAATATTTTAGCTAAGAGCTCTGATTTCAATGTCAATCCCATTAAATCAATTACTTTTTAAAAATCAATCTCTTGTCATGAAGTCACTTTGTTTTAATGAATCAGATGTTTGAATTGAAACTCACCCAGAGAGGATCCAGACCGCTCAAACTGCACAGTTCCTCCATTTAGAATGTTCTGCGCTGTTTTGCGATAATTCTGTGGCTGTCAGACACAACCACTGTAGTGAGGATGCATTCTCTCTCTCTGACTGTCTTTCCCTCCCTCTCTCTCTCCCTCTCCCTCTCTCTATCTCTGTGTCTTTCTCTCTGACAGTCTTTCTTTCCCTCCCTCCCTCCCTCCCTCTCTCTCCCTCTCTCTATCTCTGTCTCTTTCTCTCTGACAGTCTTTCCCTCCCTCCCTCCCTCCCTCTCTCTATCTCTGTCTCTTTCTCTCTGACAGTCTTTCCCTCCCCCCCTCCCTCTGTATGCAGCAGTGTTTCCTCCTCACCTGCTCCTGCAGATCCTCTGAATAACTCCGGTCAGTGTTCTTCTTTTCTCCTCCTCTTTTATGTTGTGTTTTGGGGACAATCTTCTGTTTTTAAAGAAATTTATTTGTTTGAAGGTGAGCAGAGCCTCTTCTGGAAGTGCTGCTGTTCGGGTGAGAGAGTCAGGAGACGATGTTCAGGACCATGTTCAGGAGGTGTTCTGGACCACGTTCAGGACCATGTTCAGGAGGTGTTCTGGACCATGTTCAGGAGGTGTTCTGGACCACGTTCAGGAGGTGTTCTGGACCATGTTCAGGAGGTGTTCTGGACCACGTTCAGGAGGTGTTCAGGACCACGTTCAGGAGGTGTTCTGGACCATGTTCAGGAGGTGTTCAGGGTGCTCCGGGTGCTAAAGGTACCTGCCAGTACCCTTTTAGCAAGTCCAGTTTCGTGATGAACGTGGCTGGGCCTATGCTATCAACGCAGAGAGGAATGAGTCCGGTACAGTCACAGCGTTCAACTTCCTGAAATCTGTACAGAAACGAGGGGAACCATCAGATTAAGGTGTCAGCAAACACAGAGAGCTCCAAGGACTACGACTGGGCTTGGCTAAACCATTTTCCACCAGGTATTCTACCTCTTTGCTCATCAACTCTCTTTTCACCATAGGACAGCGATAGGCATGCTGTTTGATAGGTTTCGAATTACCAACATCAATGTCATGTTCTAAAACTGTTGTCCTAGAGGGAACATCCCCAAACAGAGTTGGATATGAATGGAGCAGGCACAGGATATCATCTTTTTGCTGTACCGGTAAGTGTGACAAATGTACACCTATATTACACATCAATTCTGAATTGGTCAGCCTACCACTCGGCTGACTATCAGAAGTTCTCAGTCCATCATCAAACACCAAACCTGCACAAACCATGGAAGCAGATGTCAGATTGGGGCAGCAGTCTCTGGAGCTATTTCCTGCTCACCGGTGGAGGCTTCCCTGGAATGATAGGGTTTAAGCATGTTAATGTGACACAGCCTATTCTTCCTCCTGCGCTCTGGAGTGCGGATGACATAGTTGGTATCGGACACTTTGCTTTCCACTACATAGGGACCCGAAAAACGGGCAGTGAGAGCAGAACCAGGCATGGGTAATAAAACCAGAACTTTATCCCCAGGCTGGAACTGCCGCTCAACCGCTTTCCTGTCATACCTCTTTTTCATGTTGGTTTGAGAGACCCCAAGGGCTTCTTTGACCAAAATGGTTGCCACATGCAAACGTTTCCTACACTTTGACACAAAATCAGACACATTTGTTCTCGAAAACCTTCTAGAAAGAAACTGTTCTTTGAGCACTTTCATTGGGCCTCGCACATTATGACCAAACAAGTTCAGCCGGACTGTACCCAGTGGATTCCTGTCTGGCATCACGAATAGCAAATAGAACAAATGGCAGCGCCTCATCCCAACCTCTCCCTGTGTCATGACAGTACTTTTTAAGCATGGACTTTAAGGTCTGATGCCAGCGCTCAAGGGCACCTTGTGACTGGGGATGGTATGCACTGGATACTGAATGAGCTACTCCAAGAGACTGCAAGTTCAGCTTGAAGCTTCTAGAGAGGAAATTTGTTCCTTGGTCGGTCTGGATGACTTTTGGTAAACCAAATGTTGTAAAAAACTTACTCAGCTTTCCTGATGGCTGTGGCAGTGATTTTCCTCAACGGGATTGCCTCAGGATAACGGGTCGAAACACACATAACAGTCAACATGAACTGGTTACCAGACTTCGTCCTGGGCAATGGGCCCACACAATCCACAATGACATGTTCAAAAGGCTCACCTACTGCCGGAACAGGACATAGAGGTGCTGGAGGTACCACCTGATTTGGTTTTCCCACTACCTGGCAAGTGTGACAGGTATTACAGAAATGCACCACATCAGCCTTCATACCTGGCCAAAAGAAATGTTTAAGGACACGATCATACATTTTAGTAACACCCAGATGCCCAACCCACAGGTGCTCATGTGCTAATGCCAACACATGCTGTCTGTATCCCACTGGAACAACTATCTGATAAATTGCACCCCAGTCTTCACTCAACTCACTAGGGAGAACATCTACCTGTGACACCCACCTACGCATTAATAAACCATCATCCAAGAAAAAAGAATGTTTCCTGTTACCGCCACAAAACACTTTGCTAGGGAGGAGTCATCCTTTTGAGCAAGGATGAGGGCCTCCCTGGTCAGAGGTAGTAGTACCGCAGGTGCATCAGTTGGTTTTTCCTCTTTCTGCTCCTGAGGCTTGTAGTTCCCTCGACCACCAGCAGATGGCGTTAGAGGTATTAATACTGCAGCTTGTTTTACCTCTTTCTGCTCCGGAGGCTTGTAATTCACTCGCCCACCAGCAGATGGTGACAACCTACCTTCAGACAGGATAGATGCAAGAAAAGAGTCAGATAGCTCAACATTCTCAGCCAGCTTACGAGCCTGAGTTCTGGTTAACACACTAACCGCAAACACCTCGGGATGACTCAGAGCTAACTCATCTTTTACAGACCGAGACATGGGGACTTCAACCACCTCAGGAGCCGGATAAACCTTACCTCCCGCAATATCGTTCCCCATGATGAAGTCAACTCCATCTATGGGAAAACACTCTAACACCGCTACGGGGAAAACACCAGAGGCTAGCTTAGAGTCAACATGAACATGGTGGAGAGGAGCAGGTACAAAACTCATCCCAGTGCCCCTCATCACCGTGCTACAATCACAGGTAGTCTGTTCAATTACAGACAGGACTTTTGAAAGAATTAACGACTGTGAGCCTCCTGTATCCCGCAATATCGTTACTGGCCGCTGATCCTCCGGTTTTCCTGTGAGGGACACAAAACCACTGGATATAAAGGGCTTAAAACATTCATCAAGCCCGCTCGGAGCCGCACTCTCACTAGAGGGAACAGTCTTTATGAGGCCTGCCCCCTTCTGAGGTTTTGAAATGGACCCCTGCTGCTTCCATTTCCACGCTGCACAGTCAGCTATCAGGTGATCATTTTTCTGACAAAAGAAACACTGTTTATCTGATCTATTCCTGGAGGATGATGAGAAAACTCTATCACGCGGAGTATATGAGTCCCTAGTTTTTTGATTATTCTCACGAGGTGCCGAATCACGTTTAACGAAGACATTCTTGTGAGTCAGCGCAAACTCATCCGCCAGAGTGGAAGCCTGCTGCAGAGTAGCTACCTTCTGCTCATTTAAGTACATCACCGTTCACTCGGGCACACAGTTTTTGAACTCCTCTAACAGGACGAGTTCCCGCAGAGCTGTTAAATCATCAGCCTTGCATGCTGAGCACCAACGATCAAATAATACCCCCTTCTCCCTCGCAAACTCGCTGAATTACTGGCCAGCTGCTTTTCGGTGGCTCCTGAAGCGTTGCCTGTACGGAGAATAGCGCTTTTGACCGTCTCATAATCAAGACTTTCCTCCACTGAAAGTGTGGAGAAAGCCTCTTGAGCCTTACCCGAAAGACGACATTGTAGTAAGATGGACCATGCATCCTCTGGCCAGTGCAGTGCAGTGGCAATCCGCTCAAACGCGCCGAAATAGGACTCGACCTCACTTTCTCTAAACATGGGGACAAGAGCAATGTTTTTGCTAACATCAAATGAGGCAGCAGAGACAGAAGAACGCGGCGTGACAGAAGGAATCATGTGTGCTTGTAACTCGATCTGCCTCATTCTCACCGCAGTGTCAGCCTCTACTTTACGTATCTCAAGTTCTCCTCTAAGCTGAAATTGTCGTTCACGATCCTCCTTTTCAATCTGGAGCCGCGCTAAGCGCACTTTCAACCGCGCGTCTATTTTCGAACCGGCAGAGGACTCACGTGAAAAGGGTTCAAATGGCGGCAAGGTAAACACCCTTTCCCCCTCTCTCCTACCCTCCAAGCCCGGAGTGACATTCTGAGGGACATAGAGCGGCTGCAACTTTGCTACGCCACTTACCAACAACACTGCAACACCCCCGGAGATTCTAACACAGACGGTAAGAAAATGCCCCGATCAACTAAAACCCGTAACGCAGTTAATTTCAGTTCTTTTTTCTTCAGTGTGCTTGAAAAAACTATACCATAGTGTTTGGCAATTTCACATAAATCAGCCTTTCTAAACTCATGGATTTGTGCAAGAGAGGGTTTGGCCACAAACTCCTCCAAACAGAAAGTTGCCATACTCACCGGCGCTCCACTCTAGAAAAGGGTCTGAGGTTGTCTGCTGACAGGTAACATTCATAAAGCCTTTAACTTAACATAACATACCTCCCCAGTTCCTGCCTGAGAAAACTGTCCTACCTTGTCTTCTGGGCCTTGCCGGGCTCGAGGTAATCAACCCCCAACAGGGAACGCAGTCCCAACCCAGATTTCGACCCGAAAATAAAAAAGGCAAAATAATAAATGAGCGACTGAAGGAAAGACTGAACAGTCTAGCAGGTCACTCGCTACCTAGACTGAGGAAGCAGTTAAACATTAACAGTCCGATCACCGATGGTTCAACAACCACAACAGACAAACAAGCAAACAAACAAAAAAAAAAAACATCCAATGTCCGTCTTCAAAAGTTGTATCCCAGACGAGCCCCCAATTGTTACGTTCCCCGTACTCTTAGGGGATGCGGGGAACAACAAAATTATAATGCCCGGAATGAAGAGGAAGACCAGGAAGATGTTTAGCGAAATAAATAGGGTTTTTTATTTAACCACACACGCAAAACAAACCCACTAGATCTTGTCCTAGAAATAGACACAAAAATGAATTGAAGGGAGCGTCAGCCTGGGCCGCAGCACACGAGAAAGTCACCTCACACTGCCCACAGCGCCCTTTTCATCTCTGCTGCCTGCAGCCCGATTGACACACGTGGAAACACTTCTCCACTGATTACCAACACCAACCTGTAGCAGGAAACAGAGCGGGGAGGGGCGACAGCACAAAACACAACCCATAACAACCACGTTCAGGAGGTGTTCTGGACCATGTTCAGGAGGCGTTCAGGACCACGTTCAGGACCACGTTCAGGACGTGTTCAGGACCACGTTCAGGAGGTGTTCAGGACCACGTTCAGGAGGCGTTCAGGACCACGTTCAGGACCACGTTCAGGACCACGTTCAGGACCACGTTCAGGAGGTGTTCAGGACCACGTTCAGGAGGCGTTCAGGACCACGTTCAGGACCACGTTCAGGACCACGTTCAGGACCACATTAAGGAGGCGTTCAGGACCACATTCAGGAGGCGTTCAGAACCACATTCAGGAGGTGTTCAGGACCACGTCCAGGAGGAATTCAGGAGATTCTTCAGAATATAAGCACACAGACTTTTGTGCACAAGGTTCAATTTTATTATTGTTACAGTTTATCAAAATGTTTATTTTGATATAAAACATTGAATCAAAGCAGATTTCACGTCAGGCGCCACATTTTCACACATGATGGCTCCATAAGCAGAAACATTTATAATATTTTTGTTAAAATATATTTCATTTAATAACAATAATAATGATGTTACGATATAATTTTAATTTAATTATAAATCTGATTCCAGGTCTTATACAAATATTTTATGAAAACAAAAAATGTATTTCGTCCTGAAGTTTTTATCCTAACCTTCAAAATAAAATAGCTGGTAGGAATGCATAATACTGTATCTCACTATGTCTGTCATTAAAAAAGCCTTTCACCCAAATTTATAAGAACTTCTTTAATTACTTCTTAATAAATTAGATCTGGTTACATCCTTCAAACAATAACCCACAGGAAACAGGGAATGTTCTGTCAACTTCAAAAAAAAAATCTCCCATTCACAAACAAGGTTTTCCTGTCACAAAATTAGACAAAATAAAAGACTTTGCTAACAGACAAAACTAGTACATTTTCAAAATTAAAGCACTTAAATTACTCTATGGCTTCAGGTTAAGACTTTCAAAATAAGAGCAGACAAGAATAATCAGTATAACCTCTTTCCTTAATGATAGGTCTTAAGTTATAATTAAATATATTTTACATTTTCATAAAAAAATTGATAAACCATCACAAACAATTTCTTTATGTAATAGAATCTAACTTTTTGTATAAAGATAAATTAGTGAACTAAAAATTAATAAATTAAGGATAAGTCTAAAAAAATACAAGCAGGGGATTGGATGAGGTCGATCTACTGCGATAGATTACTGAGGCTCTGATTGGTGGAGAGAAAATTACCCATGAAGCTTGGCACCTGCAGGCCCGTCATTATGGTGATGCCCCCACACCAAACCTGCAACACAGTAATACTATGGTTAGTACTGCAATACCATGAATACGAGCACTGCAGAGTACTGCTTCAGATGCCACTGAAGGACAAGTACTGAAAGTACTGAAAGTCTGGTTGTGTTCCTGAGCACTTTAAACGGCTGCGTCCACTTTTTATGTATAAATATGTTTCTTGTTTTTATACATTCAACAAGTTACGTATAAAATATATAAAAGCATATATAAACACAAAGAAACTGTCGCCGATTAGAACATATGGCAGAATACAAAATAATACTTCTAACAACAATAATAATAATAATAATAATAATAATACATATATACACACACTTGAAATCAAAACAAATCTGCATTTATTAAAAGTACATAGATAATTAAAATTATAAATTTTACAGTCAACGAACAGACAGAAAAAATGCTAAATCTGCAAATTAAAAACAAAACAAAATAATACAGTAAAAAAAATATAGACACGTCATGTTCTCCTCACACTAACACTAGTGTATGTCCTTTGCTCAGCCTCACACTTACAAAGCTTCTTCAATGTCCCCATTTTTGACATAGTTCAAAAATGTCTCAATATTAACAAACTCTGATCTTTCTTCCTCACTGTGCAGGTACGTTTTTCAAGAGCCAAACTAGCTGTTCATTCTTTCAACCAACGGCCAAGAGAGGGGCCGCACACATTTTTCGCATTCACATTTTTTGAGCATCCTTTTATTCTAATTTAATTTAATCTAATCCCTCTAAACCCATTTTATTTAAAATTTTAGACACTGTAAGCAGCCCCTCCCCCTGTCATTTTATCTGTCATTAAATCTTTGCATCTTTAAAATTCTTTAAAAATAAAATCAACGACATTAAGCAACAGATGATCCCCCCTGACCATATTTTACAATCCCACATACATATGAATCTATCTAACTATCTAGCGATTTTACCCCCCCTCTAAATTTCTCAAAGAAGTTATGGACACGTTGGGCACAGTATTTTATTAATAGCTTGCTTTTAAATGGTCATTTTCCTTCTGTTTTTAAACATGCTGTGGTCCAACCTCTTTTAAAGAAACCAAATCTTGATTCTGACGTTCTTAGCAATTTTAGGCCAATTTCCCAAACTTTTTTATCCAACGTTTTAGAGAAACACAGATTTTAGCTTTTATGAGTCAAAATAACCTCTTTGAGAAATTTCAGTCAGGTTTTAGAGCATTGCACAGAACGGAAACTGCCCTCCTCAAAATAACAAATTATCTTCTTTTAGCTGCAGATAGAGGAGAGCGCGCAATTTTAATTCTTTTAGATCTGAGTGCAGCATTTGACACAGTAGACCATGCCATTTTAATCGAACGTCTCGAGACCTGGGTTGGTGTCAAGGGCACTGCTCTTGGTTGGTTTATTCCTATCTTTTAAACAGAACCTTCGCGGTCAGCATGGGTAACCACTCATCCTCCACCTCTCAGATACCTGCGGTGTACCGCAAGGTTCAATTTTAGGTCCACTTTTATTTTCTGTTTATATGCTCCCACTCGGTAACATGATTCATCGCCACAATGTCTCTTTCCATTGCTACGCAGACGACACACAGATTTACCTTCCGCTGAGACCTGGTGACCAAAAAAGCCAAGCTGCTGTTTTTAACTGCCTCAGGGACATTAAATGTTGGATGGCACAAAGTTTTCTGCAGCTCAACGACTCAAAATCAGAAGTCATACTCTTCAACTACCCCAACTCGCATATCAATCAGATTGAAAGTTCCCTTGGTCCACTGACAAGTTATCCTATGGTTTGCTTTGCTCAGCTTCTGCCCAAACTTGAAAAATGGCCTGGCCAACCACAAAGGATGCAATGGGACAACTCTTTTCTTCTTCTCAATTTCTATTTTCTTATTGGAGGAATAATAGGTTGAAAACCTTCAAACAGAAACAGAAACTTACAATCATCATCACTTTCAAACAAACAAATGTCTTACATACTTTTTAAATGTTTTAGTTATTTTTAAAGTAATTTATTATTCAAATATTTTAACTTTAACTTAACTGTTTTAAAGTGCAGAATATTAACAGTTTTTTACTCTTTACAATATACCATCTACCTCCAATTTATTAATCATCAAATAATATTTATCAATTATCATTGACATTAAAGTATGAAATCAATTTAGAACTTCAAAGAGACAAACAAATCCAAGCAGGCTGCTTCACTGCTGCTCAACATGAATAGGCCTGCTGTCTATCCTGATCATGCATGAAACCAAACTACACCTTTTCTGCTTTCAGCAACACAACAAACATTTCTTATCAACATAATTTCAGTTCATCCATACCAGTAGCTTCTTCATGTTTTGACCCAAGCTGAACAGTTGTTTCTCCTCTGTTGTCTGAAGCCACACTGAAGTGCAGAGTGATCCTGCTGAAAAACTGCAGGCAGGTGCCCTCAGTCTGCTAATCAGCTAATCAGCTGGTGTCAGTTTGGGGATTTTCCTCTCCTCAGCAGGGAGGCAATACACTGCTCCACTCGTCCTACAGGTGTCATGGTTTCTTTGACTTTGATTGATTTTGACTTTTGACTCAACACCCACTGTCGTCAAATATCACACCCACTGCAAGAAACTTGGGAGTAATTTTTGATTCAGATTTAACCTTCCAACAACATAATAAGAAAGTCGTCCAGTCCTGTTTCATTCAATTAAGATCCATTTCCAAACTAAAATCAATTCTGTCACACGCCGACCTGGAAAAAGTTGTACAAGCGCTGACCTTTTCTCGACTCGACTGCTGTAACTCACTCGCTTCACTTTCCAGTATCAATGATAAATCTCTTTCTCGCCTCCAACTGGTCCAGAATGCAGCAGCTCAGCTTCTTCCTGGTTTGAACAGACGACATCACATCACTTGCCCTTCACTGGCTCCCTGTCCGTTTAGAATTGATTTTAAGATTTTACTGATCACTTTTAAAGCTTTAAAAATGCTGACCCCTTATGAGCCATCCCGCGCCCTGAGATCCTCAGGTGGGGCCTGATGGTCGTTCCAAAGTCATGGCTCAAATCTAAAGGTGACTTTTGCCGTCAGAGCCGCCCGGCTTTGGAACGTCATGCCTGAGGAGATGAGGCTGCAGAGTCGGTGACTTCTTTTAAATCACTTCATAAAACTCACTTTTACAGACTTGCTTTTATGTGATGTTCACCTTGCTTTGAATCCATTCATCTCTTCCTATTCCTACCATTATTTATGGCTTTAATTTAATTTTAATTATTTTATTCATTTTTCTACTTCTTTATTAATTTATCTCTAATTCCTTTTTTTTTTCATTTTATTGATCCCAATCTCTTCCTCTGATGTGATGTCGTCTTTTTCTTTTCATTTTTCTTTTTATTGTCTTTTTTTTTTTAACCTTTTATGGTCTTTCACTGCTTTTTTTTTTAATGTAATTTATCTCTTAATTTGCATTGCTTATTGTTTGCCTTTGTTCCTTTTTTGTCACTTTAATTCTTTCACTTGCATTTATTCTTGCTGACCTTTGGTGTTTGACCTGAGTTCTTGCCTTTTGATGAGATTTCTTCAACACTCTCTGTTTGGCCTCATTGTTTAAAGTTCTTTAAGTTGTTTTGTATTCCGTAATCTTCCTGAGTTCCAGCCTTTGCTTTGTCTGTCAAAGCACTTTGTAAACATTCTGTTTTAAAGGTGCTATATAAATAAAGCTACCACCAGAAAAGGTATCAAATTTATTGATCAGTTCTTAGAGGGGTGGTATAGATTTTCTGAGATCGGTAATGAACAAGATGGCATCATCTGCATATGAAGCCATATAATGCTCCTGGTCCCCCGTTAGCTCTTATTGCTATTGCCAACGGTTCCCTGGCAATTACGAAAAGTAACAGAGAAATTAGCAACCCTTGCCTGGATCCACAAAAAAGCTTAAATGGTTGTGAAATCAAGTCATTTGTGGAAACTTCAGCAGATTAATCAACAAACAGAATTTCAACTCATCTACGAAAGTAATCACCAAAACGTTTGAGCTCTTCCAGAAGATAGGGCCATTCGACATGGTTGAATACCTTCTCAGAATCGAGTGATGAGATGGTGTTATCAAGACAAGCTTCACATACATGAACCAAGTTAAGTACCCGTCTAACATTATGAGACCCATGAATCACAGAAGGCAGAACATTGTCCAGTCTCATAGCCAAATAAAAAATAATAATCTTATCTCACTCATCGTGGATACAGGGAATGACCAGCCTATTGAGAAACACAGTCTGGGTGTCTGAGTTTATAAAGGCTTTACAATATGTAACCAGAGTTTGTGATCACCCCCTGTACATTCCTAACTGCATTCATGGCTCAACACTGTTTGCTGGTTTTCTGTTTTTAAAGTTTGCAGTTCCTCGTGTTCATATATCTGATGCACATAATATTTATCCTGTATACTCTTTCTACTTTATTTTTCTCCTATTTATTTCTTATTCTTCTATTCTTGTTTGCAATGCATATTCTTTTTGTTTTTAATTCGTTACTTTGAGTTGATAAGCGATCAGGTAGTAGCACAGTGAAAGAAGAATTTCATTGAGCAGAATACATTTTTTTGCATATGACGATAAAGCCTTTGAATCCTTGAATCCTTGAAGTGCAAAAAGTCCTTGATTCATTTGTGCTAAATGATCAACACTAGTGCTTGATCAGCACCATAACT
The DNA here is from genome assembly GCF_022749685.1 of Semicossyphus pulcher. Classification (NCBI taxonomy): domain Eukaryota; kingdom Metazoa; phylum Chordata; class Actinopteri; order Labriformes; family Labridae; genus Semicossyphus; species Semicossyphus pulcher. The sequence continues at coordinate 22,147,842 of NW_027211696.1, read as the reverse complement.
CCTCTAGAAGGAGATGAGAAACAACAATACTTGGCCCGACCCTAATTAAGCTGAGGTCTTTGATAAAAGCAATAGATGAGTCAAGCAGCTTAAGCCGAATGACAACCGGCTTTAATGTAGTTGTTTAATCAGGAGGTGATTTCATTTTGATACCTCCATATGGAAGCTACCTTTCATGTGTGCCGAAGAATATGCCAATATTGTGAGAAATAAAGACAATCATACAAACTCGAAAAACGGTCCAGTCTCTGAATGAGGTAACACAATGGTGATTGAGCCAACCGTGGACTTCGTACACGCAACACTGTCTGGATATCTGGGAAGTGTGCTCCCGCAATCACCGTTTCTCGCCATAGGTGCCGCCAAAGAGAGCTAACATGAGATCTTTGAGAGGATAACTTTACCCGAATTTCCCCCCTGGGAAAGGGTTAGGGTTAATAAAAGATTATCTTATCTTAATATATATCATTTATATTATTATAATATATAATAACAACAGTAATGATAATATATTATTATGTTTATATTAATGTATTTACTGAACCACAATGAAAAAATGTTTGAACAGAATTCAAAGTTGAGAAACTGAAGAAAAATTAAGTCAATAAAATCTGATATAAATATATAAATACTATAGTTATTTATATGTAGTACTGCATGTGTAGTAGATGTTCAAGGGGGTTTAGAAGTAGTATAGGTAGTATGATTTATAGTATTACTATCACTGCAGTATTACTGTAGTACTCACAGTGAAGGCGGGAACGAGCGGCTGGCTGAACTTAGTTTTGAAGGAGTGAAGAAGTCGAAGTCGTTCGACGTCAATAAATGACAAATCACCTGAAACACAAACAGACAAAACAGAATCACATGAATGATGTCGACAAAAAGGGAGAACTAATAAAGAACATGAGAACTAAAACATTGAAGGTTCCTGGGGATCATTTCTGTGGACCACCTGCGGACATGCTTGACTAATATCAGTCTTTTATCACTGTGATTCTGTTCCTGCTGATATTAAAATAATAATAAGTCATTGTTTTCTTCGTACCGTTGTCGTAGTCACAGTAGATCCCAATTTGCTGTGGCAGTGGACACTCGAGTGCCTTGGCTCGGTTGTTGTGCTTTGCAGCGAGAGAGCTCTGCAGCCATTGGCTGGCATGAAGACACCAGGAACCAGAGCTCTTTCCTAATTGGTCGAAACGGCCCAGGCTTGCCCGGTAGGCCACGCCCACACTGAATGACTTCCAGTCAGCCAAGGGGCGGAGCTCCCAGTAGTGACAGCCGCCAGTTATCTCCTGGTCACCTAGGAGACAGAATAAGAACAAAATAAAAAAACAGTTTTTTGTTTTCTTTACAGTTTTGTAAAGCAGTGGTTCTCAAACTTTTTCTGTCATGCCCCCCTTTGGAGAAAGGAAAATTTCCAGGCCCCCCCGCCCCAACAAAATTGTCACAAATTAGTCAAGTTTAACTTTAATTGACAGAAAGTCAAGATCATGAGCATTCTTTTCAATTTTCTATGAGTAATTTGCTGTGCAAAAAGAAAAAAAACTAATTCAATTGCTCCATCAGACTTTTTCAAATAGAAATATAATAAAATGTGCAAAAACTTTTTCAGAACAATAACAATAAAGTTCAATCTGTGCTAAGAAAAACAGCAATCAGATTTTTGCTGCAGCTGCCAGACCTTTCAGACATAAAACACAGGGTCCAGGTTGTAGTATCACAGTGAAGTACTAGTGTAGTAGTATTAGTGTAAAGTACTGCTGTACTAGTATTAGTGTGGTAGTATTAGTGTAAAGTACTGGTGTAGTAGTATCACAGTGAAGTACCCAGTACTGTGTACGACTCTCCGGCGAATCGGTCGCGTCCGGCTCGACTTCCTGTCTTACTCGGCGAAGGCGTGGCGCTTCTGCTGCTGAAAAATAAAAACACGTCAAAGGAGAAAGAGTTAAAAAGGTTTTCAGAATAAAAGTGTAAAACAAAACAGGTGAAACAGCCAATGAGATCGTGCCGAAGCAATGATGAAAAACATGAAGGCAGAGTAAAACTTTTCTGAAGTTAAAGGACGTTTCTGCGATTAATTATGATGCCATAGAAACATCTTTAAAACAGAGTTAATAGAACGTGCAGCGGACGTACAAACGTGATATTCTCGATCACTATAAATGTTACTGTCTATCAAACCCTTAAAATGTGATTTGTTGTTTATATCTGAAGATACTTTTCTTTAAACTGTAAATAACACTGATGTGATGTCACAGGTGATGTCAGAGGTGAGCAGTGACGTGATTGGATGTATGAAGTGCGACATGGCTGGTGGAGAAAGTGATTGGCGACAGGGTGGTTGCTAGGCAACCAGTAATCAATGACTACCTGAGTGTGTTGGAGAGGACGCAGTACAGGGACTGCAGAGGGACAAAAAGGTCAAAACATACAATCACAAGCAGCAAAGACAGAGATTAATTTATTAAAAGTTTCACCATTCATACAATTATAGTATATTATAGTATATATATCTATATATAGATATATATACATAATATATTTACTGTATATAACCTGGGCTCAGCTAATCATTTGTTCTGAGCTCAGTAAACAGACAGGTGTTAAAACAGAACACTGTTACCATTCAAAAACTACAACTCCCATGACTCTTAAAAAATAACACGTTTCCTTACCTGCTTTTATTCTCTTTTCCTCTCAGACGGGGGTCGTGACCTTTGACCCCCTGAGGCTCCCAGGTCACTGTGTCGCCCAAAACCTTCAGCTCAGCATGAGACGTTGCTGCGTCAAAGCCAAAATTATACGCTGCAAAAAATATAAACACATACAGGGTCCAAAATTAACGTTTTGGTCTGCCTGCCATTGGCGGGTAAGCCAAAAAGTTTACCGGCCAAAATCTTTTTTAACCAGCCATAGAAACGCTGTAAGATATAATGTCAATAAAAAACAGCGAGAAACTAATGCAGCTGAGCGTAAGTTCAACCAGGAAGACTGTTCATACTCATTCATTCATTAGCATCATTCATTCATGTCACCTTCTCTCTCTCTCCCGCTCTGTCCTTCCTGTCTGGTGATCAGCTGATTATGGGCGTACACTATTTAAATACTAAACCAACCAGATTCAGCCTTGACGTCTGTCGACCAATCATCCACTCTAAAATGTGCAGTTTTACTGTATTGGGGGGGTCTGGGGGTATCTGGTGTGACCCCCATTTGCCTCACGCAGTGCAACACATCTCCTTCACATAGAGTTGATCAGGTTGTTGATTGTGGCCTGTGGATGTTGGTCCACTCCTCTTCAATGGCTGCCAAGCTGCTGGATGTTGGCAGGAACTGGAACACGCTGTCGTACACGCCGATCCAGAGCATCCCAAACATGCTCAATGGGTGACATGTCCGGGGAGTGTGCTGGCCATGCAAGAACTGGGATGTTTTCAGCTTCCAGGACTTGTGTACAGATCCTTCCAACATGGGGCCGTGCATTATCACACTGCACCATGAGGTGATGGTCGTGGATGAATGGCACAACAATGGGCCTCAGGATCTCGTCACGGTATCTCTGTGCATTCAAAATGCCATCAATAAAATGCACCTGTGTTCGTTGTCCATAACATACGCCTGCCCATACCATAACCCCACCGCCACCATGGGCCACTCAGCAAACCGCTCACCCACACGACGCCATACACGCTGTCTGCCATCTGCCCTGTACAGTGAAACCCGGGATTCATCCGTGAAGAGAACACCTCTCCAAAGTGCCAGACGCCATCGAATGTGAGCATTTGCCCACTCAAGTCGGTTACGAGGACGAACTGCAGTCAGGTCGAGACCCCGATGAGGACGACGAGCATGCAGATGAGCTTCCCTGAGACGGTTTCTGACAGTTTGTGCAGAAATTCTTTGGTTATGCAAACCGATTGTTGCAGCAGCTGTCTGGGTGGCTGGTCTCAGCCGATCTTGGAGGTGAAGATGCTGGATGTGGAGGTCCTGGGCTGGTGTGGTTAAACGTGGTCTGCGGTTGTGAGGCCGGTTGGATGTTCTGCCAAATTCTCTGAAACGCCTTTGGAGACGGCTTATGGAAGAGAAATGAACATTCAGTTCACGGGCAACAGCTCTGGTGGACATTCCTGCAGTCAGCATGCCGACTGCACGCTCCCTCAAAACTTGCGACATCTGTGGCATCGTACTGTGTGATAAAACTGCACATTTTAGATTGGCCTTTTATTGTGGCCAGCCTAAGGCACACGTGCAATAATCATGCTGTCTAATCAGCATCTTGATATGCCACACCTGTGAGGTGGATGGATTATCTCGGCAGAGGAGAAGTGCTCACTAACACAGATTTAGATTTTGTGTACAAAGAAAAAGTCTGAGATCTTTGAGTTCAGCTCATGAAAAATGGAAGCAAAAACAAAAGTGTTGCGTTCATATTTTTGTTCAGTGTAATTGTTCAATCTTAATGAAGTCTCTCCTGATTGAAGTACAGTACAAAACAATAGTACTGATCTTCTAGTTGTATTAGTGTAATTTTGAGGCAATGTACTTTGCTTGTGTACTTATGTATACTTTTACCCCACTGAATTTCTGAGGAAACTTTTGTATTTTCCATTTGATTGATTAAAACGCAGCTTTACTGGCTACTTTGCAAAGTCAGATCATTATTACAAAACATAATCAACTAACAAGTTTTGATATAAAATATAAAAAAGTGAAAACCAGCTTCACATTTAAAAGCTGCAACAAGTCATGTACGCAGTAATGCTTTAATAATAATCCACTGATATTAAACATATTACTGTAAGAATATTTTGATTCGTTTTAACTCTTGCTATGTTTTTATTGCAGGGCTTTTGCAGAGTCTTTATACACTCTCATATTACTCTTTTACTTTTTCTTTAGCACTGCTAAAAAATAAACTTGTCATTAGAGCGTCTCTTTCATCCACTGCACAATTAAACTGCAGTAGATCTGACCAGGCACTCATAGCTCTCTCCTTCCTCGCTCATCCGACAGTCATTTTCAAGCTCCTCAGTTCTGCTAGTGACAGTACTGTAGCTCAGCTGTTAGCGACAGCCTCTGCTGCCTCCTGCTAGGTGTCTCAGGTGTTTAGCTTCTCCTCTGCCTCGCGTATTGACCATGGTACACGTTAATACTGTAGTTTTTAAGCAGTGATGGCGAGGATAAGTGACTTGGAAATGCGTCTCCACAACATGGAAACTCAATAATAAGCTGCTGTAGCTAGAAAGACCCTATTAGCCGGTGCAGGCTACTCTAATGTAGCGTCAGTTCCTCGTCAGGTGGCCCCCATAGAGCCGCAGCACAACACCAGGGTGGCTGTGTGACTGTCCAAAGGACACATAGCACTGAACAGAGGAAGCTCACGGGCCACCAACGACTAGTTCATGTTTCTAGCAGCTGCTCTGTTTGTAACCTGGTAAATTGCAGACTCACCGGTGCGACCAGTAAAAGTGTAAATTCACACTTAACAGATTGTTGATGTGCTAGAGCCCCGCGTGAGCTAAATAACGGAAACATGAACGTGCGGATGGTGGTCAGCAAGGGTCAATTGAAGGATTGGGATATAATTATTCACGGACACACGTCAGCGACGTGCAGAGTCGTTGCAAAACAAAACTTAGTCAACAACTTATATGTTTTGTAGTGATGGGAGCACCCGCCCCTGGTGCCTGACCTCACTTATTTTAGTCACCAGATTAGATTTTTACCTGCATTTGGCAAGTGGCAAATGCTTATTTTGGACCGTGAACACATACGTGTGAGAGTATAACATGTATAAATACATGTACACTGAGTACAAACTGTATGCCAGGTCTCCCTTGAAAATGAGATTGTTGATCTGAATGGGACTTACCTGGTAAAATATTGGTCAAATAAAACTCAAATAAAAAATATGTGTTTCTATATATGTATAGAGAATATATGTATAAACAGTATATGTATATATATTTTTATATGTATGTAAATATATATGATGCGAGTGTTGATGATGTAAGATATCAACTGTTAGTCCCTTTATAAGACTTCACATTCTATTACAGAGTGAGACCTCCTTCCTTTTTGCCTATCTTTGTTCTGGCAGCCTCACACTTATTCCCCTCTCACTCTCACTCACTCATTCACTCATTCATGCACACAGTCAGTCATGTGTTCACCTCTGGTTTCCATGGCAACAGGCTCAGAGAACTCTCCGGCGGCTGTTTTGTTTTTCGCTCGAACTCGAACGACGACGAACCGAGAATCAAACTTTAGCCCTGAAACAAAACCAATGATTATCCAACATTTTTTACAGTCCAATGCTAAACTGCTACCTGCTTACAAAAAGAACCTCTGACCTTTGACCTCTTACCTGACATGGTGACCTGTGTCTCTGTGACATTGTGGATTTTTTCCCAGCAGGCCTCTGTGGCGGCTCTAAGCGAGGAGTCGCCATCTGTTTTACGGTACTCGACTTCATAACGTTCAATTCGCCCGCCATCACCGTCGGGATCACAGGTCGGTCGCCAGGCAACAGTGATGTTGTTGTCACGGACGACACAGTTTGAGACTTCAATCTCTGGAGCTCTGGGAACTGTAAAAAATACACTGTCAGAACAACTTAGGGCCACCATGAGAACTACCTCTACTTAGTGAAGCTGCACTGAGCATTAAGGTGTGCCTTACCTGGCAGGAAGTGAAGTTGTTGAAGCCCCACCCTCTCCGCGCTAAAGTCAACAGTAAATTGCGACATGTTCTCAGACACCGCCGGACGAGTCGTCAGCCGGAATGCTGGAGCCATGGTCACCCTAGCAACGCGAGGGGTGGGTTCAGCAGTAGCAGGTTATGAGTGTTAAAGGGGCGGGGTTACTTGTGTTAGGGGCGGGGTTACAAGCAAGTAGAGCAGTCATAGCTGTGATTAAAAACTGTGTTCAACTTATTTATCTTAAATTGATTATATTTTTATTTTAATATTTGAGAAAAAATTAACAAAATAAAAAAGTGAAAAACTAAATAAAAGATGAAAGCATTTAAAAAAACAATAAACAAGATGAATGAACAACACCAACCTTTCTTTGATTTGTTTCGCAGCCTGAAAAGAAAGTTAGAGGGTTTTTTTCCAGGAAGTCATTTTATGGTTTTATTTTTAATAATTAAATGATTTTAAATAAATACATTATAAAAGAGTTTCACCTTCAGGAACTCTTCTTCGTTGCTGATGGTCAGAGTTTGATTTGCGAACTCGAGCAGTTCTTCACACGACAGCAGAGCGAACTTTCCCTCTGACAGCTGCTTCTGAAAACATTTGAAACAGAAGATTCAAATTTTTAAAAAATGTTGTGAAACAAAACAGCAAGAAAAAAAACGTTCTTTACCTGAAGCTCTGCCTCTTTCCTATGCTTCTCCTCTTTAATAGTATCACGAAGCTCTGCCCCCTTAGCATCCAGGGCGGAGCTTAGCTGCTCAAGCTCCGCCTCCAGCTCTGACATCACCCTACATGACTCCGTCTGATTGGATGGAAAATGTTTATTTCAGTAACTTTATGACAATGTTTTCATTTGTTTTTCCGTCCCTCCTTTAAGCCCCCCCACTCAGCCAATCAGCTGCTTACCTGCAGACTTGTCAGCGTGTTGTCAACTGTTTCCAGGAAATTTTGCAGCTCCTCGTTCTTATTGGCTAAAGTGCTGATGATCCTGCACAGAGCTTCCTGTTTAACACAAAGCACATTTCAAGTACTGTTTAGTTTTACAGTGCAGTGGTTACATAGTGCAGTGGCTTTTTCACAGTGCAGTATTTTTACAGTGCAGTGTTGCACTGCAAAATACAACTAATCCACAATCAGGACTTTCCAGTTTAAGTGAGAATAAAACTTGTCTAAATCATTTAAACGATAAAATAATAATAAATAATAACAAACCTCTGAGGCCCTCTCATTCAGAAAATGTCACCTTAAAATAAATATAACTAATTAATATAATAAAATTAATATATTTAATTAACATGAAGAGTTAGTTTAATCACATATGATCATTCCAGTAACCAACGAAGGAACATTTAATATTGAACCTCATGACTGAGGAGTTTTTATGAATGAAAAAGACCAGAATGAGTCTTAAAAATCTTCTCCTGTTAATTACATATAAGAATAATAATAATAATAACTTTATTTGTATGGAACCTTTAAAGAGTAACTGCACACTTAAACATGTGTTTTGAGCTGTAATCTGAATTATATTGCTGTACTGTGATGAAACACATCAATGCTGGTGTTAACAGACAGTTCAGTCAGACACTCACGTTGTTATAGTCTGAAATGTTTATTGCAGCAGCAGAACACAGCTTGTTTGGCGTCTAGGCTCCGACCTCATCACTCCTCGTCGATTTACTTTACATGCAGAAATTGAGGAGTGATGAGATAATATCTTAAACCCCCCATTCGGAGCCTGCAGGTGGATGCTGGGGTGGTGGTGGGGCTGACAGTAAGAGCGCAGTATGGTGCAGCGCAGCGATGGCAATGACAGAGCAGAGGGAGAGACAGGAAATCTTGCAGCTTAAATAGACCGCCAATTGGGAGGAAGTGTTTGTCAGGTGATGTGGAAGTGACGTATATCAATTATTAAATCAATGCAGCTCGAGTTGTCTGCCTGAACTAGCTCGCAGGCCTCACCCCCCCTTTCTTACCAAATGTATAGAAATCGGCATTTCATGGGTTGGAAATGTCTCAACACGACATCTACGTTGATAATGAAGCATTTACAATGAATCGGCTCGTGAAACACTAAATAATGAATCAAACCCTGGGTGTGTAAAGAAAGAGAGATCGCAGAGGAATACAGCCAATCAGACAGGAGGACCTGATTTTACATCACTCTCAGGTACTGCCCCACAGGATAGGGTTAAATGACAAAAAACTGTGCAGTGTTTTTACAGTGCAGTCATCTTACAGTGCAGTGACCTATATCTTTACTGAAGCAGAATAAACAAGGGAGTGACAATGAATGAGAGAGAGAGACAGACAGAGAGAGAGAGAGACAGAGAGAGAGAGACAGATAGATGAAGCTCTTTTGAATTTGAATTGAAACTGACAGAGACAGTGAGAGAGACACCTGTGTATACCTGCACTGTCTGCACTGCTCATCTCTGTATATAGACAAACTACATACAAAGAACAAATAACTCTAAATACATTTTTAAAAAAGAGAGAGAGAGAGACAGAGAGAGAGAGAGAGACACAGAGAGAGAGAGAGAGAGAGAGAGACAGAGAGAGAGAGAGACAGACAGACAGACAGACAGAGACAGACAGACAGACAGAGACAGAGAGAGACAGAGAGAGAGAGAGACAGAGAGAGAGACAGAGGCAGAGAGACAGACAGAGAGAGAGACAGACAGAGAGAGAGAGACAGAGAGAGAGACAGACAGAGGCAGAGAGACAGACAGAGAGAGAGAGAGACAGAGAGAGAGACAGACAGAGGCAGAGAGACAGACAGAGGCAGAGAGACAGACAGAGAGAGAGACAGACAGAGAGAGAGAGACAGAGAGAGAGACAGACAGAGGCAGAGAGACAGACAGAGAGAGAGAGAGACAGAGAGAGAGACAGACAGAGGCAGAGAGACAGACAGAGAGAGAGAGACAGAGAGAGAGACAGACAGAGGCAGAGAGACAGACAGAGAGAGAGAGAGACAGACAGAGACAGAGAGACAGACAGAGGCAGAGAGACAGACAGAGAGAGAGAGAGACAGAGAGAGAGACAGACAGAGGCAGAGAGACAGACAGAGACAGAGAGACAGACAGAGACACAGGTCGAGTTACCAAAGACCTAAAAACAGTTTTTGTTATTTGAATAAAGTTTTGTAGAAAAAATGAAACAGTCCGTTCACACTGACGAGTCTAATCTGTAAATCCTCCATTCAAAGTGATGCTGACTCGACCAGAGAGAGAGAGAGAAGGACTTTGGCTGCTAACAGCTAGCTAATCCCCATCCCCCTCTCTCTATGTGTTGTCTTTGTCACTCGCCCTCAGCTGACAGATCACAGGTTATTGATCATCAATCGATCAGATTCTTACCTTCTGAGTGTCCATCACCAGAGAGAGAGAGAGAGAGAGAGAGAGAGAGATAGGGAGAGAGAGAGAGAGTGACACACACACACACACACACACACACACACACACAGACAGAGGAGGGGGACGGAGACAGACAGGAAGTAAATCACAGCCTCACTTCCTGCTAGGAGTGTCAAAATAAGACACCTATAATTATTGGTTAGTAGGTAAATTTTTACTCCATTATTTTGTTGTATTTTATTCTTCAGGTTATTAAGGTTACACACACACACCTCTGCGCTCTCTCTTTGTCATTTCAATTCAAAGAGCTTCATAAACATTAACATGGGAAATGTTTACGTTGCCAAAGCAAGTGTCAAAGACAAAAAACAAATGAAGTTCAATAAAAGACGATCAGGACAAAATGTGTAAACAGAGCTGTATGAACCTGCAGCGTTATAATCACTGAGACAACATGTGGAGTTACACTTCGAACACAAACTGAAGATGCTGAATTTACTCTTAAATATAAACCGATCAGTAAAGATAACTGAAGATCAAACAGAAAAGTGTCGACAGCAGTTAAGAACAAGAACGTTTTTTCCCCCCAATATGTTTATTGCCATTTTCTTATTGTAGCATTACATCAAAGCAACGTTCAATAACAATTCACTGCACTTATACACACCCATACACGCTCACACTCAACTTGCATAGAATAAAGTAATATTAATAATTATTAAATATATATTTAGGAAAAAAACATAAATAAATACATAATAATAACAACAACAATAATAATATAGAAGAAAAAAATAAAATGAATGATAAATAAAAACATTTAAATACATTTGACAGTTTCCTTTCAGGTGACGTTTACAGTCCAGGTGTCTGTGGTGCTCATGTCCCCGAGCTGCACAAAGGCTCTCCGCTTGCCTCTAACAATGTCAGTTAGTGTTTCCAGACCGATCCAGTCCGTAGTTCCTTTATCCCCACTTTCAGTGATGGAGCGTCCGTACTCTCCAACACCGTCCGATTTGAGTCCGTTTCTGTGTTTGTAGAAAGTCGTCTGGATATATTCCAAGCCCAGTGATCATAACACCTAAGTACTTAAAACCTTCAGTAGTTGTCATAAAAGCAGTATTTACGACTACGGGACTATGTCTTTCCTCCTTATTTAGAAACATTCAAACTGATTTTGAATTATTAATTTTATATCCAGGGAACCCTCCAAATGTTTAAATGTCATTAGATTAGGGATGGTATTTTTTAAATTTTTCAGGACAAATATTATATCATCTGAAAATAAAGAAATGCGATGGTCTATCCCCCCAATTGTAATGCCTGATAGTCCTACGTGTGCTCTTAGAGCCGTGGCTAGAGGTTCAATTGCTAACTTGAATAACAGTGGAGACAGAGGGCAGCCCTGTCTGGTTGATCGCTGTAAACTAAAGGGCTTTGAGACGTTCCGATCAGTCAGGATTTGTGCAGTTGGGTTTGTGTGTAGTCGAATCCAGCTGAGATACATTTCACCACGCCCATATCTCGGAAGGACTTCAGAAAGGTAACCACATTCTATTCTATCAAATGCTTGACATGCATCTTCTGATAGCTTTGCTGTATCTTTTGCATTCTGTCACTCATGCAATATATTTAACACCCGTCTGATATTGTGATATCCCTGTCGTTTTTGTACGAAAGCTTGTTGATCATCAATTATCAATTGAGAGAGATATTTATGTAATCGTTTAGAAAGTGCCTTGCAGAGTTTCTTTGTGTCACATGCCATTAAACTAATTCCCCTGTAGGATGAGCTTTCCGTTGGGGGCTTGGTTTTAAATCAGGGTTATTGTTGCTAATCTTAGAGACACTGGGAGCGTTCTGAAAATAACCGATGCTTCATACATGTCGAGAAGTGGCCTTAAAAGTTGTGTTTTAAATGTTTTATAAAACTCGACAGGTAACCCTTCCGGTCCGGCTGATTTCCTACAGCTTCACAAAGGTCTGCTGTTGTTAAGGACTTGTCATTTTTTCAGCGTCTGATAGAAGAAATGTATTTTGAGCCTCTGTATTTCCTGTATATTCAGATTTGTATAGTAATGTATAAAAGTCTCTAAAATGATCATTTATCGCTGATGGTTCGACGGTTAAATTGTTCACCTGATGTTGACTTCATGCTCTTAGTTGTTGGTTCAGTTTGCGTTTTCATTATTCTCCAGGACAACAATTCCCCTGCCTTTTGCCCTTGGTCGAAGTATGTTGTACCTCTTAGCCACTCTGTCAGGTGTTAATTCATCATAATGAGCTCATGATAGACAGGTTATGGAACTTTTCAGGGTCATTGTTATTATAAATGTCTCAGTGTTTTTAATCTGGTTTTCTGGTGCTTGTAATTCTTGGTTGTGTTGTTTGGTTTTAGAACTTGTGTAACTAATCATTTCACCTCTTATGTAAGCTTTAAATGCTCCCATCTAATGCTGGCCGTGGTTTCACCTTTATTTAGTTCAACATTTTTATCAATGCAGCTTTCCTAAAATTTAACAAAGGTTGGATCCTGTAATAAAACACTTGTAACCTCCACTTTATCTGGCAGTGCTCAATCCCACTTTATTACGTCTCCATAGAAACTGCTGCATCATCACTAAGTACAAAACTATTGTAGCAGCATTTCTTGATATTAGACATTAATTCCATAGAGACTAAAAAATAATCAATACGTGAATGACTTTTATACGAGCTCGAGTAACAGGAGTATTCCCTTGTGTTTGGGGCATGTGTTCTCCACACTTCAATCATTCTTAGTTCATCCGAGTTTTCCTGGTTTGTACATGAGTTGTTTCCATTTGGGTGGATCTATCTAACACTGGATCCAGGGCAATCCCCTCCCATAAAGTCCCTCCAACGCCGACACCGTCAACGATGGGCTGTCGTCGTTAGGGTTAAGATTTAAGATTTAATTTTAGTGACAGGATATTACCTCGAACAATAATGTATCTTCCAGATGGGTCTTGGATGGTTTTTGAAAGTCGAAATAGTATTGAATTGTGTTTGAGAATGACTACCCCCCTTGCATGAAATACTTTCTTTTATTTAAGTACTGTATGTCTGAGGCAACTAAATGTGGTTCCTGTAGGAACGCTACTTTAGATGTAAGATTTTGTTACCCTGTTTAACACTTTCATTTTGGCTAGTTTCCTCAGTCCATCGACAGTCCAGGTGCAGTATTAATGTCCAAACTACTTTTCTGTTACGTTTCTCCATAAATCACAATCTCAGCATGAAGGCAAGTTATGAAATTGTTAAAAAATAATGATATAATACTAATAGATATAATGCAAGTACACACATCCACACACAAACAATAATGAAATGCACACCTTTCCCCTTAAGTAACCTTTAGGGGATGCTGATCCACAGTTTGAGGAGCAACTAGTCAGCGTAGCCCAACCCAAGCCCTCAATAACAACCAGTGTCCTGGTATATACACACACATATATATATATATATATATGTGTGTATATCCGCACCTCCTGACAGTCACAGCTAATCAGCTGTTTCTTGTGTGGAATCCTAATATTATGTTGTGCATCATTTTGAGTTCACGGGTCACGTGTAGCTGCCGTTGCTTGTGGAATGTTTTTGTAGAACTTTCAGCCTCCTGTGGCGTTGAGAAGAGATGGATCTTACCTCCGTGCAGCACTCTCAGCCTACAGGGGTTGTGCTGGAATCCACTGAAGGCGTTTATGTCAACAAACACCTTCGTTACCGAGTTAAATCCCCGTCGGATGCAAACAGTCTCTGCCGAAAGATCCTGTGCAGATGATAACTTGACCCCGTCATGTGTGATATCTTGTCGCTTTGCCTCACGATAGACGAACTCCTTCTCCTGGAACATTAACAAGCGAACCAGGACCGCTCTGTTTTGGTTGGGCTTCCCCGATGCTAGCTTATGGTGCACCTGCTCCAATGTAAACGATCTGTCAGGATTCAGCCCTAGCCATCGCGGTAACATGTCATTAATGAAGTCGAGCAGTGTTTGCTGGCCCTCAGCTCCCTCTCTTATATCAAAAAGCCGGAGGTTCTTTCTTCTGCCCCGGTTCTCCAGGTCTTCTGTTTTAGACTCGAGATAAGCGAATCTCTTGGTGGTGTTTTTGTTTGTTTAGAGTTTTTATAGATTCCTCAATGGCGTTTAGCTGACTTGTAACATGTTGGTCCCTTTTACTACTTAGTGTACTTTTTTCACACTTTTATTTGGGTTTTTAAAACAGAGACATATATTTATGGCCATATACATTCTGCTCATGTCTACAATGAAAGAGAAAGGAAGAAAAAATGTCAAAAGGAAAAGAAAAGAGGAGGATGTGTGTTTCATTCATGGTTTGTCTTATTAAAATACTAAGATACATTTACCTCCCCTCTTAGTGAAAACTTGAGGGTGCTTCATGACATGGTTCAGTAAGGTTAAGTGAGCCGGCCGCTCCACAGCAGCCAGTCTCACCCCAGACACGGCCAGGACGGGGTCTGCTTTAAGTTGTTTCTGCAGGATCTCAGATAGAGTTTAGAATATCTTCAATAAGTAACCATGCTCCAAAACATGTGTGCTACCGAGGCTGGTCCCTGTCCTCACCGGTCACAGGCTTCACAGCAGGAAACATCCTTGAAAGCTTCACTTTTAATTGGTGTGTAATAAAACAGTCCGTGTCTGATGATGCAGAAGAGGAGTGGACATGTTCCTGGACCTTTCCCCATTGATCTCTGGGTCATGAATTTTGGATATGTGTAATGTGTAATGTGTAATATATTTATTGATACAGAACAGCTCAGGGAACACATGAAGATAGTGGGCATTATTGACTTTTGGGACTGGGTTTGCAGCAAAATAGGGAGGTAGATATACACCAGCAGGCTAAGGTGGTTTTGGAAACCCTTGTAATATGGAGGATGCCGGTGAGGGTCCAATATATTTTAGGTATGGGTCCCAGACTTTATAAAAAGTGTCCAGTGACGCATACACGTGAAGTATTCGTTGGGGATATGGTCCATTATGAGATTGTGCCACGATTTTTTGGTTGCAACAGCATCTTTGCCCCAACGGAGCAGAATGTTCTTCCTGGGAGCAAAGGTCAGGTAAAGGTCACTTAAATAGTCTCTTGTGTTTGTTGTTCACTATATGACCAAGTATGTGGTTCATAGGGTCCAACAGTATTGACATGCCAAAAATCACTTTATATACACATTTACAATATCAGACCAGGACCTCTGACCTCTGACACATGACCAAAAACAAGCAAAAGTCACTGGTCACAGAGTTACATTTCCAACAAAGCCGAGAGGAGTTAGTATCCCACTTGTTTTTCAGAGCACGTGTTAAATAGATGTGATGCACAATTCTAAACTCAATAGACTTGGCACGATCACAAACATATACATATCCATGGCCTGGGCCAATACTTCCCGCCAGTCATTTATAGATATGCCCAGGTCTTTCTCCCAGGCTTCCTTGGTGCCTTGGCAGGTTACAGGTGAGTTAGAATTAAGAGCGCTGTAAAAGATACTAATACTTTTCTTAGATATTTGACGTGTTAGAGCACCTTCTACCTGTGAGACAGCACTGTTAGCCGTCAGAGTGGTGTCTTTTGTGACAAAGTGTCTGATTTGCAAATACCTAATAAACTCACCCTTCTGTAAGCCATATCGCTGCTGCAACTGCTGAAAGGAGAACAAAATCTGTCCAGCAAACAGCTCTCCTAATTTAGTCAGCCCACAGGTGTACCAGATTCTAAATCCCCGGTCTCGACAGCCTGGCAGAAAGTCTGGCCTATCCAGGATGGGAGTTAGAGGAGATGTTAACTGAGCACAGCCCTCTATGGTGCGGATGGCAGTGATAGGGCTAGAGCCAAGCTTCTTAACCACTGCAGAATTCACAAACAAATTAAATAGGGGGCATTTGGACTGAGAGGCTTCAATATCAAGCCAGATTGAGCCTGGGTCTTGTTTAAGCCAGTCCGCCATCACCCGTAGGTGTGCTGCCAGTTGGTAAAGTTTCACATTACGTACATCAAACCCACCATCAGAACCAGCCATTTGAAGTGTCACCATCTTAAGTGTGGGCTTCCTTTTGCTCCAGATAAAAGTACTTAGCCAGCCTTCCAGCAACTTAATAACCCTGTTAGATAATAAAATAGGGTCATGTGGAGTGGGTATAGTAGTCTAAGCAGGATATTCATTTTAATAAGAGCGATCCTACCCAGCCAGGAAACAGGTAAAAGTGCCCAACAATCCAGATCTGCCTATATGGTGTCCAAAAGGGGAGGAAAATTAGAATTAAACATCTGATCCAAATGTGGGTGTTAGGGTTAGGACATGGATATGGACTCCCAAATAGTTAAAGCCAGACGGGCACCAACGAAAGGGAAAGGGCTCTGCCATGTCTGGAACCGACCTCAGAGACCCCAGTGGCATTGCTTCGGACTTCGATTTTGGACCGTGAATAGGCGCCGAATGAGGGAATAGTTTGGGAAAAAAGTTTGAGGGTGGGAGTACCAATATGTCATCTGCATATAATATAATAAGCAGTCTACCTTATTGCCAATGGCTTGATTGCGACATCAAAAAGCATCAGGCTAAGGGGGTCGCTTTGCCTATCCCCCCGGTGATGGGCAAAATTGCTGAATCTCCGCACGTTGGTCAGAACTGCCGCAGTCAGACTGTTGTACAAAACCTTGACCCAATTTACAAAGTTACCGCCCAGGCCGAATTCCTCCAGAGCACAGAACAAATACGACCACTCGACCCGGTCAAATGCCGTGCCAGCATCGACAGAAAGCACCAGGGCCCGGTCGCTGTAGCTCTGTGATAGCTGAATAACATTAAGGAGCCTCAAGTTCTGACCCTTAAATAAATATTAAGGGTCCTCCTTAAAAATATAAGAGGTAACACTTTTTCCAGCCGCGTAGCTAGCCTTTTGGAGAGCAATTTCTGATGAGCGTTAAGTTAAGGCTATCGGCCAATAGGAGGCACAGGGTCCTTTACCTTTTTGAGGGTAAGGGAAATGTTGGCCTCTCTAAGTGACTGTGCTGAAATCCCACTTTCAAATGAACGGTTAAGCATAGTCAGTAGAGGGTCCAGGAGGATACTGTTAAACTCCTTATAAAACAAACCAATCGGGGTTAGGGTTAGGGTTACAGCCTAAAGGTGTCGGCCTGCAGCCTCACGCCTACGACAGAATCACAGCCGTGATGAAGTTCAGTACAACGTCACGACCTCGAATGATGTAACTTTGTTAACATTCCCCTGCAGTCAATCTTTATCTTCCTTTTGTTCTCCGTTTGCTTCCAGCTCTGTCTGATGTTTCATTCTTTCAGTTGTGGTCCATGGTTGCAGGTGACAGGTGGTTCCAGGCTGTTGATGACCCTTTCTGCAGTTATTAAGGTCAAAACATCAGACTCTTGTGGCCCTGCCCACAGCGCTACATAGCTGAGGTCCCATGTTGGTATTCAAGCTGTGCTGCCTGTAACCTTCTGTATGTAGTACTCACTCGTGAGTAAGGCCTGAACAATCCCTTTAACTCCACTTCTTCTGTTAAGTCAACGACCCGCACCAACCAACACCTGTAAACACCTGTAAACTTTTTGACCCGCCCACAGCGCTACATAGCTTAGCTTCAGTGTCTCCTTCTATTGTTGGTAACGGAGTATTGAACCTCACCTGAACTGTCCCTATTAATCTAGGGAAGCCTGGAGTGGACAGGAACTCACACATGTCCCTTCAGGGCCTCCGTAGATTTGTAGAAATATATATTCATTTATCCAAACACAAAAGTAAAAAGTAGAAGCGATAAAAAATGAGGCATTTGCACCTAAAATGTTTTATTTTCCTTCTTCAGTTTAACATTTCATCTAAAACTTTTCCTCCTCCAACATAAAAACAGTGAAAGTTTCAGCCACGAGCAACACCGTGAAACAGTTTTGGCAAAAATCATTTAGTTTTAAATTATGTGCTTCGAAGTTAAAAGGTTTTCAGGTTTTACAGCAATAACTTAGTCTTACAGTGTTATTTGTTGCCAAGGCGACACAGAGCGGGAAGTTTTCAGACAAAAATCCTTAAAATTCACCAGGAAGTTCAAGAACTTTTCAAACATTTCCTCAAACAGTTTCAGGTTTCACGGCAGCAAACTTCCCTCTCTGACTGAACGCAGTTCGAGTTCTGAAAAAAAGGTTTTTACATCCGTCTGTTCGTTACAATTCATAAAACTGATCTAATCTTTAATCTGAATCATTATTAAGATTATTTAAACAAACTTTTCTCAGATCAAACTGCAGTAAAGTTACATTTGACGTCTTCGAATCAACGTGAGAAAATGAAGGAACGCTGATGACGGGAGAAAAACTCGACTTCTCAGAACTCTAAAAAAACATGAAATCTTTCAAGAGACGCTACAGCTAGCAGAAACATTGTTATCATCATCATCATGTCACCATAGTAACTGTCATCGTTAAGGTAGGGGCGGGACCATGCAGGGGCACAGGCAGAGAGGGGCGGAGCTAAGCGCTACACATCATTTTAGTGGTATAAAAACATAAAAAGTTCATTTTAAAGTTTTCTCTCATCGAATAAAGAAGCTTGACTGACAGGTAAGAGGAGCCAATGAGGGAAGAGAGGGCAGGTAATGGGGCAAGGCTAGCACTTAAATACAGACTCACTTCCTGTAAAGTTCAGTTCACAAACAAACACTTTCTGACTGCCGTATTTACATGTCCTCCATTTTGTTAAAGGTGCCCGCTGTGGCGGCCGTTTTCAGTCCAGATTCCTGTTTTTACACTGACGTCACGATATAGGAACCACGTTCACCGCCAGCGCTGCTGCTGCCACCACCACCGCTGCCGCCTTCCCCGCTCTTTGGCTCCCGTTTTTTGGTGACGGGGGTTGGGATGAGTGACGGCCGTGTGGGCGTGGTGGATGATGATGTGGTGGTGGTGGGCGTAGCAGTGGTGGTGACATCAGTGTTGCTCTTCCTTGGGCTCGGAGTATAGTTGAAGGGGCTGACTCGAGCCGCCACAGCGCCGCTGCGCTGCTGTCCGCGCTGCTGCTGGGAGGGTTGCTGTTGTTGCTGTTGCCGCTCAGGCAGTGGCTTGTCATCGAGGCTCTCGCAGCTCCGGCGCAGGTTGAGGTTGGAGGAGGAGGAAGAGGAGGAGGAGGGGATCTTGGAGGGGGCAGGGCTGTCAATGACGGGCGGGGCGTTGGCAGTGGTGGGAGAGCGGGCTGAACAGGAAGAGGCGGAGCGTGGGTTGTTGACAGGACAATCCTCCAGGCGTACCCACACGTCTTCTGACTTGTCTGTGACGCTTCGCCCCCCTGAGGCATCACTACTGCCACTCTTCATTTTCCTCCAGGTTCCCTTCGACCTGGCGGTGCTCTCCTCCTCGCTCCGCCCCTTCTCGCTGGACTCCGATGATGCTGACAGCACAGATGATGAGCTTCCGGTCCTCTTCCAAGTCCCCACACGTGGCAGTGATGTTGAGTGTTTGCTGCCGCTGCCCCCACCTCCTCCCCCGTTTTCCCTTTTCCAGGTGCCAGTACGGCTGAAGCGTGATGATGTCACTTCCTGTGGGCGTGATGGGCTCTCAGAGTGGGAGCGGTTTACATCGTGTCTCCTGGTTGTTGGTAGCAATGTGTCTGGGCTGGATGGTGACTCTAAGGCTGCCGCTGCTGCCGCTGCTGCAGACTCCTCAAGCTTCCTTTTCAGTGTCGGGCTCGGAGCTTCTTTGATGAAAGTCGATTGACGGACGAGCGCCGGCTTCTCTGGCTCCGCCTTCTGCTTCTTGGCAGCTGTTGAGCCGCTCACCCTTGATGCCGACTCGCTCCTGGGGATACCGCCGCTTCTTGCTGTTCCGCTCTGTTTGGCTGTTTTAGAGGCTGACGAGGATGATGACGCACTTCCTGGAGATGCTGTCCGCGGCAGCTGCGACAGCTTCCCTCCTTTCTGATTGGCTACTGTGGAGGAGCGAGAAGGGGTGGAGTCCCGTGAGGACCCGCCCACTCTGTCACCATCGCTGCTTCCTGGAGCTTTAGCCACAGCAGCTGCTCTGGGTTTGCTCCGCCCCCTGGCTGCTGGCTCCGCCCTCGGTTTACCTGTGATCAGACTCCTGTACACCTTCTTTCCGCCTCTCACAGCCTTCGACTCCTCTTCTTCCTCCTCCTCCTCCTCCTCCTTCTTCTTCTTGGCTTCCAGCGTGGTGCGTTCTCCACCCTTCAGGATCCTCGCCCCGTGCTTCACTTCCTTTCCCTCCTCCTCCTCCTCTTCTGCATTTTTATTGGCTGCTGGCAGACGGAACGGCGAGCCCACAGACTTCAGGGACAGCACCGAGTCGGAGTCTGATGAAGGCTGGCGAGAAAGCGATGTGGCGGCGGCGGCAGCAGCATTCAGACTGCTAACGATGGAGTTGGCACCTTCCTGGATTGCCTTCCAATCAAAGGACTCAGAGTCAGGGGAGGCAGGGCTTCTGGGCGCTTCTGATGGCTCCTCCTCCGCAAGAATGCCTTCTTCAGCATTTGTTTCGGGAAGTGGAGCAGAGACAGCAGGGGGGACAGTGTTGGCGGCGGTAGCAGCTTTCTTCTTCTTCTTGGGCATGGCAGAGCTGATGCACTCCTGCAGGAGATCGTCCTCAGAGTCGATGCTCAGCGAGCTGAGCGACGAGTTTCTGGAGAAACAGACAGGCGTGTCCTCCACGTGGAATGCTTTCGGGGTGTATCCGCTGGCACCAGTGGGGCGGGGCTTCAGCTCTGCTTGTGAAGTAGGGGACTCTATTGCTTTGCCTCCATCTTTTATTTCGGGCAGTGGTGGCGGCGGAGGCGGGGCAAACTCCTTGTTGTTGTTCTCCTGGTCGATGTCACTCAACGAGCTCAGAGATGAGTTCCTGGAGAAGCAGACCGGTGTGTCCTCTATGGCGAACTTCTGCTTCTCGTCAGATGCTGTTGCATTGGTCACAGGTTTTGTTCGTGGGAAAACAGCTGCTGTTTGCTGCTTCCTCTTCCTGCCTTCTTCTTCTTTTGTTTTCTTTTCCTCTTCGGCCCTATCGCCGCCATCATCTTCATCAAAGTCCAGTGAGCTCAACGAATCATTGCGTGAGAAGCAGCACGGCGTTCCCTCAATGGGTGTGTAGTGACGCGGCGAGTCGAAGGCAAACCCTGGCTTTGCTTTGGAAGCTGTTGCTGTGGCACCGCTGTAGGCCGCCCGCTGGGGCATCGGCTTCACGGGTGACGTTGGCTTCTTCTTTTGCTGCTGTTGGCCAAGAGGAGGCGGGGCCAGAGGAGGAAGAGGTGGGGGAAGGGGTGGAGCTTGGAGGGTCTCCATGTTGGACGTTGCTCTGATTGGTTTCCTGGGTTTGGCTTTGGGCATGGCAGCACTGATGCACTCGGCAAGGATATCATCACCGTTCTCGCCCTCTGGAAGTCCAGTCCGAATCCTCTGGGCAGAGGTGGGTGGGGCTAAAGGTATGACTGCCGCCATCTCATTGGGCGGGGAGTCGATGGTGAGGTCACTCAGGGAGGTAGCGGTGGAGAAGTTGAGCGGTGTTCCTTCCACACAGTAAACTCTCGGCACCTCCTCTGGGGGTGGCGGTGGCGGCGGCACATCCTTCCTCTGCTGTGACTGGGCCCGGCTTTGGGGGGGGAGGAGCTTGTAAACAGGAAGCTGGCTGGGTTTCCGTGGCGCCACTTGTTGCTGTTTCTTTGGTTTCCGTGATGATTTAGGCATGGCCATGTTGATGCACGCCTCCAGGATCTCGATATCATCGTCGTCATCCGATTCGTCAAGGATGGGTTGTGCCTCCTCCTTCCTCTCCATGTTTCCACCCTCCTGCTCCTCTTTTGTCTTCATCTCTGCTGCAATGAACGGCTCATCCACACTGAGCGCACTCAGACTGGAGGCTCTGGAGAAGCCATGAGGCGTGCTCTCTGTAGCAAAGTGCAGCAGGACGTCAGCGCTGCTCTCCTCCTCCTTCTTCTTGGCCTTTTCTTCCTCCTTTGTTTTCTGTGTTGCTGGTGGCAACGGAGGCGTCTTGGCGCGGCTTGGCGGCATGGTCTGACCGGGGCTGTCTGGCAGGTCACTGGGGCTGACCACACCACTCGGCTCGCCGCTGCATGGCTCGCTGGAGCGCACTGAGCTGGCGATGGAGGAGGTGGAGAAGCTATCGAGAGAGCTGACAGAGGTGCAGCGGCTAAACATCAACGGTGTCTCCTGAGCGTACGGCAGCTCCGGGGGACTCTTGGGAGTCCTGGCGCCTGATGATGATGTCACATGATGATGGTGATGGTGGTGGTGGGCGTGGCCGTGATGATGATGATGTCCTCGTCTCCCACGTGTGGAAGGAGCGGCAATGGCTGTCTGGCTCTCTGCCTCCTTCTGTTGCCTCTGCTGCTGCTCGTGTGCATCTTTCTCACTGACAGGAAGTGTTGGGTAGTCATTACCGCCGCTGATGACGCTCCCATCTCTCCTCTTCCTTCCAATGACATCTCCGTCTTCCTCTTCCTCCTCTGATGACAGCGAGGACAGAGAGCTACCTCTGGAGAAGCAGATTGGCGTGTCTTCAACGCAATATGTCTGCGTTGACTCCTGGTTGCTTTTTTGAGCTGTACGATTGGTTTGAGGGGGAGGGGGGCGGAGCTTGTTGGCAGAGGATTGTGGGGGAGGGGGAACAGGGGGGGCAGCACTATCTTCGGGCTTGAACAGTGGTTTGCAGGGGGCATCGACACTGTACTTCAGGCTGTAATCGATGGGCTGCTCGGCTGTCGTGTCACTGCTGTAGTTTGACGTTGCCGTGGCAGCGACGTAGCGTGGCTGGACAGACGCCATGCGGCTGCTGGTTGTAGGCTCACCACCGTCATTCCTCCTCCTAAGCAGGGCATCCTGTTGGTCATCCTCGTCGCTCTCGATAGCGCTGCGGTGACTTGGACTCTGCCTCCCAGAGTTCAGCTGTTCGTCGGAGTACTTCAGGCTGTAGTTGATGGGTGTGTCCATCTCTGCTCCGTCATCATCTGCCATGTGGTTAGCGCTGCGGATCTTGTGGGCCAGGTCGGCCGGGTACTTTCTGTATACGCAGCACTTGTTGGCTCCGCTCTCGTCTGACGAGTAGAACGGCTCTGATGACGGTTTGGTCTTGCCGCGGTTGCCGTATCCATCTGCGCTCGTCACGCTGTTGAGGCTGTCGCTGGACGCTCGCACGCTGGGTGGGAACACGGGCCGAGCGTACGCAGAGTCCTCACTCGTCCTCTTTGATCCGTCTCCGTTCTTTGGGCTGGAAAGCACCGGCGTGTTTGCATAAGAGCGTGTTGTGCTTCCTCCCCCTCCTGTGCCGTTACAGCCCCGCCCCTTCCTATGTGCCGCCTTAGGACTCAGGTTGTCGATGTTGTCAAAGGTCTCTGACAGCTGCTGGGCGTCCAGCTCCTCGAACAAAGCCTTCTGTTTGCGAGCGTGAAGTGACGGGGCGCCAGCGCCCGGCGACAACACACTTGTGTCCTTGTAGCGAGCCGGGCGGTTGGCCATCAGGTTTCGGAGGGCGGCGGCACTGCCCATGGCGATCATCTTGTGTCGAGAGTGGATGAGGTTACGCAGCATGCCTACGGCGCCCAACTCCCATAATGCCTCCTGGTCTTTGGCGTCTCTGGCAGACAGATTCCAGAGTGTCCCACAGGCGTTGGACACGATGGTCAAACTGTGAGACTTAAGGTGCTGCAGCAGAGTCGGTAGGCAGCCGTGCTCACGCAGGATTTGCCTGCAGAAAGATTGATAAAATGTTAATGTGTACTGTAGGGTATAACCGCTGTTTACCTGAACAGGTGTTCAATTATGTACAGGTGTTTACCTGTGCGCCTCATTGGTTGCAATGAGGCTGGACACGTTCCGCAGGATTCCTCCGCCGCTCTCGATAATGGCGAGCGTGTTGGTGTGGCTGCGATGTGTCAAAGTTCCCACCAGGAAGGCGAGCGCGCCGTCCACAGCGCAGATATCGGCTTTGTTCTCTGTACAGTGAGCCGACAGGTTCCAGAGCGCGCTCAGAACAGACTTCAGAGTCGACTCCTGAACAAGCAGAAGAATTGTTTCATTACCTGATTGGGAAGTACAAAAACAGACCAACAGAAAAGTGTTTATTTACCTTCTGGACCTCAAGGGCACAGCCCATCAGTGCCCGCACGCTGCCCACCTCACGCAGTGTCTTCTTACTGTTGACATCCGCACGCCATGACAAGTTCCTGAGCACGCTCGCTATCACCTGAGATAACAAACATCACAGCATGAAACACGGCATTAGACCAGTTTGTAGAAAGAGTCACAGTCCTGAAAACAAGTGACACAAGTTCACAGCTGCCATCTTAAAGGCTCAGTCTAAAGGTCTTCATGGTCATCCAGTTGTGAGAGACCAGGTGTGAGTGTCGGGAAAAGGTGGGACGAGTCAGCTGAAGGTGTTTGACACCTGATCCGGATCCTCTTAGACTCAGAGTCGAGGTCAGAGGGAGAGGACGGGCAAGGGTCTGAACTTGGCTCTCAGACTCGTCATTATTAAAAATGTTTTTTATTGATTTTAATTCAGAAAAACATCAACCTGAAAAGGTAAAAACAGAGGTCAGGTGGTTGCCATGGAGACAGGTGAGTTTACCTGCTGTAGGTCTTCACTGTCAGACTTCAGCTGTGCGACCATCGCTCTCATGCAACCCTTCATGGAGCACAGTGTGGCCTGAGGGAAAAAACAGCGCTGTGATCCGATTGTTTCCTGGCAGAGACGAGACCTTATGTTGTGTTCACATGATTGTTTCCTCTCACCTTATTGGCTACATCTCCGAAGGTGAGGTTAGTGAGTGCCATGCCAGCGTACCGCCGCAGCGTGACGCTGTAATGATCGCTGCTCAGGCCGAACATTTCACAGTCCACCTGCAGCAGCTCCGCCACCGCCTGCAGGCCGCCTGCAGGTAGAAAAAACCCACCAAGAGAGCATTAACAACCAGCTCCAACATCACCTGCATAAACAGGTAAATAAACAGTCAGGTACATAAACAGTCAGTAAATGTCTCACCTAGCTCGTTCATGGCATGTCGGTGTTCTTCGTCGAATGACAGCTTCATTAGGACGCAGACGGCTGGACAGATCTGATGCTCCACAGGAGACGGCACTGAACACACACACGCACACACAGGTTAAACACACACATAATCTGAGCTCCTGATTGGTCGCTGTGTGTGTGACATCACTCACTGGGGTTGTCCTCCTGGTCGACGCCCCTCTCGTGGTTCTCCTGCCAGCTCCAGCAGGCCTCACAGTAATGACGCACCTGCTCCAGCAGGTGGAGCACTCT
>NW_027211696.1:21957457-22117457 GCF_022749685.1 Semicossyphus pulcher | reverse complement strand
ACACTGTGATACTGTAACACTGTGATACTGTAATACTGTGGTAGTATAGCAGTGTAATACTGTGATACTGCAATACTGTGATACTGTAATACTGTGGTAGTATAGCAGTGTAATACTGTGGTACTGTAATACTGTGATACTGTAATACTGTGGTAGTATAGCAGTGTAATACTGTGATACTGCAATACTGTGGTGCTGTAATACCGTGGTACTGTAATACTGTGGTAGTATATCAGTGTAATACTGTGATACTGTTTAACTGTAATACTGTGATACTGTATTACTGTAATACTGTAATACTGTGAAACTGTGATACTATATTAGTGTAATACTGTAATACTGTACAGGGTGGACTACAAGTAGGACTACTGGAAGGGAGGACTACTGAGGCTGTTGAGGGAAAACCAGTGAGAGCAGATGGACGTCAGTCAGGACTGAACTTTAAACACATAAATGTTAATCTGTAATAATCCTCCTCTGATGGATTCAAACATTTAATATAAACATGGGACACTGAAGAGCTTTACCTGATATACAGAGTAACTGTATTACATTACAAGTACTGCATCAGGTACTGCCGTGTATCTGTACTAGGGCCCAACCGATTTATCGGTCAACCGATTTTATCAGCCAACATTAGCACTTTGCAGATGTATTGGTATCGGCGTACATGTCCTCCGATATGCTCCGATAAAGTAAATTACATTTTTTGCAGTGATGTGGGGTGTAAGTCCTCCTGACAAGCAGAGGGTGCAGTTTTAATTTTGACAATAAAAGAGCCAGGCTCTCAGTGATTTTAATAAAATATAGCTGAAGTCAAGAAATGAAACAGCCACCTCACTCATGGTTACAACTATAAACCAGCACAAAAATGACAATTACCAACATATGCAGGCATGATGGGAAATGATGACGTCCCTTATCGCTGCCAGGGTGCGCGTCACAGCTGAGCAGAGCAGCACACACAGCGAAGGGAAGCATTAGGAAGCATTATCTTTCCCATACAGAGCGAAACATTGTGAACAACAAACTCATGTTAAAATCACAGTAATCAGCCAAAGCTTGCTTTCAGAGCACCGCTGTTTCTACCCTCTGCGCATCTAAACTGCACAGACGAGATCCCGTGTGTACAGCCGGTCCTCAGTTTTAAGTTCGATATTAACGAAGGTACAGGAGCTTTAAGCTTTATTGTCTGCTAGTTTCACAGCGGTTACGCTCTAAACAACAAGCTTACACGTCTACACCTCCGCATAATCCCGCAGGAAGATACAGGGTTTTGTTTTAATAAGCCATCGTCGCACTGCTGCCAGGTGTGTGCGTCTGTCTACTCCGCCCTCAGCACACCTGCAGCTCCTTACAGCAGTGAGTTTACGGATTAAAGAAACTGGACCAGATCAGCCAGATATTAAAATCAACCAACACCTGAGTGAAAAAGGTAAAACCACCACCAGAGGTCTGTTTTTTTTTGGTTTGGAATTAATAATTACACTTTTTCACAAAGCACTGGTATCTTATAGTTTGTGTCAAATCTTAGTGGGATGGTTGTTAAAAACTGAGTATGGCACAGCACAGCCCCACCTAGAATATTTTTCACCAGCCGCCACTGAGACAGCCATGTCACTGTGATGCTACGTGTTGATTGAGTCCTGACCTGCGGACTGTTGGCTGAGCGCCAGACCTCTGCCTCGCGATAGACAAAATAGACAAAATGCCCCAAACAGAGCAGAAGAATAAGAAACACAGACGAGGGCAGATCCTCTGCAGATACAGACACCATCTCACACTTCTCCTGGATTATGATGTTGATTAAGAGGGAATATTTAATGTGGAAAATCCTGCTCATTAAGCCTTTATTACTATTACTAACAGCATCAGTCTGTCAGATGAGCTGGTCTGTGTTTAGTGACTTTTATCTTCAGCAGCACTGTGTGAAGGTGGGAAAAACAAGAACATCATTTTTCTTCCTCCTTTTGTGTGTTTGTGTGTTAAACTCACTTCTGTTTCATTTGATATTTTATTTTAGTGCTATTAAAGTTGCTACAGAAACACTTTTTATTTGAATTTTGTATGTCCTGCAAATGTAACAATAACTTTTCAGATTTGGAATTTTAATATTTTAATTTCAGATACATTTTGAACATATGCGAATATATCAGCCGATATATCGATATCGGAATTTTTTTTACTCCCTAATATCGGAATCCGCATCGGCCCCAAAAATCCCATATCAGTCGGGCTCTAATCTGTACATCAGCTACTGCAGTCTCACTGTCCATCAGGTACTGCATCAGGTACTGCAGCATATCTGTGCATCAGCTAATGCAGCGTAACAATCCATCAGCTCCGGCAGTGTATCTCTACATCAGCTACTGCAGTGTAACTGTACAGCAGGTAGTGCAGTTTAACTGTCCAGCATCTACTACAGTGCATCTCTACATCAGCTACTACAGTGTATCTCTACATCAGCTCCAGCAGTGTATCTCTACATCGGCTACTTCAGTGTAACAGTACATCAGCTACTGCAGTGTATCTCTACATCTGCTACTTCAGTGTAACAGTACATCAGCTACTGCATTGTAACTGTACATCAGCTACTGCAGTGCATCTCTACATCGGCTACTGCAGTGCATCTCTACATCAGCTAATGCAGTGTAACTCTACATCAGCTAATGCAGTGTAACAGTACATCAGCTACTGCAGTGCATCTCTACATCGGCTACTGCAGTGCATCTCTACATCGGCTACTGCAGTGTAACAGTACATCAGCTACTGCAGAGTATCTCTTCATCGGCTACTGCAGTGTATCTCTACATCGGCTACTGCAGTGTAACAGTACATCAGCTACTGCAGTGTATCTCTACATCAGCTACTGCAGTGGAACAGTACATCAGATACTGCAGTGTATCTCTACATCTGCTACTGCAGTGTAACAGTACATCAGCTACTGCATTGTAACTGTACATCAGTCACTGCAGTGTAACAGTACATCAGCTACTGCAGTGCATCTCTACATCGGCTACTGCAGTGTATCTCTACATCGGCTACTGCAGTGCATCTCTACATCGGCTACTGCAGTGTATCTCTACATCGGCTACTGCAGTGCATCTCTTCATCGGCTACTGCAGTGTATCTCTACATCAGCTACTGCAGTGTAACAGTACATCAGCTACTGCAGTGTATCTCTACATCTGCTACTGCAGTGTAACAGTACAT
This sequence comes from Semicossyphus pulcher, assembly GCF_022749685.1. NCBI lineage: Eukaryota > Metazoa > Chordata > Actinopteri > Labriformes > Labridae > Semicossyphus > Semicossyphus pulcher. The sequence goes on along the minus strand of NW_027211696.1, from coordinate 22,114,244 downwards.
CAGCTACTGCATTGTAACTGTACATCAGTCACTGCAGTGTAACAGTACATCAGCTACTGCAGTGCATCTCTACATCGGCTACTGCAGTGTATCTCTACATCGGCTACTGCAGTGCATCTCTACATCGGCTACTGCAGTGTAACAGTACATCAGCTACTGCAGTGCATCTCTACATCGGCTACTGCAGTGTAACAGTCCATCAGCTACTGCAGTGTATCTCTACATCAGCTACTGCAGTGGAACAGTACATCAGCTACTGCAGTGTATCTCTACATCAGCTCCAGCAGTGTATCTCTACATCAGCTACTACAGTGTATCTCTACATCAGCTACTACAGTGTATCTCTACATCGGCTACTGCAGTGTAACAGTACATCAGCTAATGCAGTGTATCTGTACATCGGCTACTCCAGTGTAACAGTACATCAGCTACTGCAGTGTAACTGTACATCAGTCACTGCAGTGTAACAGTACATCAGCTACTGCAGTGCATCTCTACATCGGCTACTGCAGTGTATCTCTACATCGGCTACTGCAGTGCATCTCTACATCGGCTACTGCAGTGTATCTCTACATCGGCTACTGCAGTGCATCTCTTCATCGGCTACTGCAGTGTATCTCTACATCAGCTACTGCAGTGTAACAGTACATCAGCTACTGCAGTGTATCTCTACATCTGCTACTGCAGTGTAACAGTACATCAGCTACTGCATTGTAACTGTACATCAGTCACTGCAGTGTAACAGTACATCAGCTACTGCAGTGCATCTCTACATCGGCTACTGCAGTGTATCTCTACATCGGCTACTGCAGTGCATCTCTACATCGGCTACTGCAGTGTAACAGTACATCAGCTACTGCAGTGCATCTCTACATCGGCTACTGCAGTGTAACAGTCCATCAGCTACTGCAGTGTATCTCTACATCAGCTACTGCAGTGGAACAGTACATCAGCTACTGCAGTGTATCTCTACATCAGCTCCAGCAGTGTATCTCTACATCAGCTACTACAGTGTATCTCTACATCAGCTACTACAGTGTATCTCTACATCGGCTACTGCAGTGTAACAGTACATCAGCTAATGCAGTGTATCTGTACATCGGCTACTCCAGTGTAACAGTACATCAGCTACTGCAGTGTATCTCTACATCTGCTACTGCAGTGTAACAGTACATCAGCTACTGCAGTGTATCTCTTCATCAGCTACTGCAGTGTATCTCTACATCGGCTACTGCAGTGTAACAGTACATCAGCTACTGCAGTGTAACAGTACATCAGCTACTGCAGTGTATCTCTACATCTGCTACTGCAGTGTAACAGTACATCAGCTACTGCAGTGTATCTCTTCATCAGCTACTGCAGTGTATCTCTACATCGGCTACTGCAGTGTAACAGTACATCAGCTACTGCAGTGTAACAGTACATCAGCTACTGCAGTGTATCTCTACATCTGCTACTGCAGTGTAACAGTACATCAGCTACTGCATTGTAACTGTACATCAGTCACTGCAGTGTAACAGTACATCAGCTACTGCAGTGCATCTCTACATCAGCTACTGCAGTGTAACAGTACATCAGCTACTACAGTGCATCTCTACATCAGCTACTACAGTGTATCTCTACATCAGCTACTACAGTGTATCTCTACATCGGCTACTTCAGTGTAACAGTACATCAGCTACTGCAGTGTATCTCTACATCAGCTACTGCAGTGTAACAGTACATCAGCTACTACAGTGTATCTCTACATCAGCTACTACAGTGCATCTCTACATCAGCTACTGCAGTGTAACAGTACATCAGCTACTACAGTGTATCTCTACATCAGCTACTGCAGTGCATCTCTACATCAGCTACTTCAGTGTATCTCTACATCAGCTACTGCAGTGTATGTCTACATCAGCTACTGCAGTGTATGTCTACATCAGCTACTGCAGTGTAACTATACATCAGCTACTGCAGTGCATCTCTACATCAGCTACTGCAGTGCATCTCTACATCAGCTACTGCAGTGTAACAGTACATCAGCTACTGCAGTGCATCTCTACATCAGCTACTACAGTGTATCTCTACATCAGCTACTGCAGTGTATCTCTACATCAGCTACTGCAGTGCATCTCTACATCAGCTACTACAGTGTAACTATACAGCAGGTAGTGCAGTGTATCTACATCGGCTACTACAGTGTAACTATACATCAGCTACTGCAGTGTATCTCTACATCAGCTACAGCAGTGTATCTACATCGGCTACTACAGTGTAACTGTACAGCAGGTAGTGCAGTGTAACTCTACATCAGCTACTGGAGTGTATCTGGATTGTTGATGTGACATGTCATTTTCAGTCACAAAACATAAAAATGATTATAATTAGTATTTTCGTGCCTTAAAATGCTGTACATTGTTTAACATTCCAGTGTTTCACATTGACCTGTTGTCATAAAAATGCTGTTATTAGATTTTTGTACATTTATGTCACAAATATCTTATGGTGTGACTGGTGAGACCAGTATGGTTCAATAATTTACACCTTTAATGAATCAAAAATAAGAGCATGAAAGTTCTGTTAAAACCCTCTGGCATAATTTAACAAGTGTCTATTTTAAGTACTGGCAATCATTTTTTTCATCCATTTATGTCCAAAAGAAAAGGAACTTAGACATTTTGTCACCAAAAACTATGTCCTACGGTGTGACACCATATTCAGATCTTTAATCAGGCAATTCCATGGACATCTTCATTCAATTCGAGGACCCCGTTAAGGTTCTTATTACTAAAGTCCCTGTGAAGCCAATGACGTGTACATGGACAGTTTTTGTCTCAGAATTGTTCAAATATTTTACTTTTCTGAAACACTATAAAAAGGTGTTAAGTTTTGTTGTCCCTCGGTGTGACGGCCCTAAATTATATTTTTTATCAAAATAAAATTTTTTAAACTACATAATAAGTTATGCAAATCTGACTGGCTAACTGCTAATGGCAGGTTAGCTAAGGATAGCAAGCTCCTCAGCTGACACAAAAGACTGAAATGTCCTTTGGCATGACAGAAAACATCCTTATGGTATGACATCTTTACTGTGACAGCATAGGACAAAAATGTTGCACAAAAGCACAAGGCCTCTTGAAAAAGCATTTTAAATTCTAAAATAAGATTTTTTAACTCATTTTATAAAATAAGTTACCTTTTTCTTTTTAAATATTCACATGAATTAAAACAAATTTCAGCATTTTTTGACAAATATTTAGATCTGTTGAGGCTTCTGTTCATGTCTTTGTAGGAGCCATTTTGAGCGTGTGTGTTATGGTTGTAAATACTTTGATGAATATATTGTTATAATGATTTACTTTGACCACTAGGGTGTGTATTTGAGTTGGGTAATTGGTCACATGACCAGGTCATGTGTTTATAGGTCACAGGTGAATAGAAGTTAGTTGGTATAGGTGGAGGGAACATACAGTTCTTAGCGTAACACACAGACATAACCGCAGGATAACAGCATCATTGGAACAAGAAACACTCATCATCAACTGGTAATCACCATTCATCTGTTCTGTCATTGCAATAAACGGGAACATCACCCAAATGCAATTTAATTCTGGACATTTATCATTTGGATACGCGTCCAGACCTGTTTTCATACACCTATGCAAGTGACTAGCTGGAGGTTGGAACATTAGTTTAGATAGTCACTACAGTCTTTTTTTTCAAAATGGTTGATATTGTTTTTGAGAATATTGAACTTTTTAAATGGTTTGATACCAAAATATTTGAATAAAACACCCCTCACTTCTATTTAATTCAATAGCTGCAGTTTCTGTCCCTTGGTGTGACATAATGTATGTATAATGCATTGGTAGGAACTATAATGATCACTCATCTTAATTAGGTATAATAAGTGCAATTTTGAAAGGATCAAAGTAAAGTTTGACAAGCACTTATTGAAAAAGTCTGACTACTCCAACAATACATTGGGAAAAATAGTTTTTTCTTCAAAATGAATTTTTTACAAATTAAACATGTTTTAGAGGGCATTTGTCAACAACCCATTTGTCCAGCAGCTACTGCGGTGTATCTCTACATTGGGTGCTGCACTGTAACTGTACATCGGGTACTGCAGTGTATCTCTACACCTGGTACTGTAGTGTGCTCAACATCAGTTACTGCAGTGTAACTGTACAGCGGGTAGTACAATGCAACTGTCCAGCAGCTACTGCAGTGTATCTATACATCGGCTACTGCAGTGTAACTGTACATCAGTTACTGCAGTGTAAAGCCGCTTTCCCCATAAAAACACTCACACATGGCTTTTTTGCTTAATGGGAAAGGTTCTAATCAGCATTCAGACCCGGGTCAATAAACTCTGCAGTGGACCCGGGTAATTATCAACTCGGCTCCGATCGACATCGATGGGAACACAAAATCCGTGTCGACACGCTAATCTCCTACCCCTTTCTGGTGTGATGCTATGCTCCGTCAGTAACTTCTGCAACTCCTTGTCATCTCAGCTACAAATTCCGCTTGTCTCCGTCCGACCAGCGCTTGAACATCTTTCCAAATTTGTTGGCGCCAAGTTTGATAAATAGACTGAACGAGTAATAGATACAATAAAGACCTAACTGTAACATCTTCACTGTTTACTAACCCTGTTTTGGAATGGAGGAGAGGAAGCGGGGCTTATCTCCATGGTTACCATGTTGATAGGCCTACGCTACACCACGTGACGCGAATTCACAGAGGAAGTTAATTAATTTTTCAACTCGACCAAATTCGCGTCGCGATCATTCGCATCGCGTCATTCGCATCGCGTCATTCGCTCCGCCTAATGTGAATTTGCGTCTACTCGCGTCATTGCATTGACTTTGAATGAAATCTCGCCAGGGAATCGCGTCTATTCGCTTTCGGTGTGAATGCTCAGTTACTGTACATCAGCTACTGCAGTGTATCTCTCCATCAGCTACTGCATTGTAACTGTACATCAGCTACTGCAGTGTAACTGTACATCAGCTACTGCAGTGTATCTCTCCATCAGCTACTGCATTGTAACTGTACATCAGCTACTGCAGTGTAACTGTACATCAGCTACTGCAGTGTATCTCTCCATCAGCTACTGCATTGTAACTGTCCATCAGCTACCGCAGTGTAACTGTACATCAGCTACCGCAGTGTATCTCTCCATCAGCTACTGCAGTGTATCTCTCCATCAGCTACTGCAGTGTATCTCTCCATCAGCTACTGCAGTGTAACTGTACATCAGCTACTGCAGTGTAACTGTACATCAGCTACTGCAGTGTATCCATCAGCTACTGCATTGTAACTGTACATCAGCTACTGCAGTGTATCTCTCCATCAGCTACTGCATTGTAACTGTACATCAGCTACTGCAGTGTATCTCTCCATCAGCTACTGCAGTGTAACTGTACATCAGCTACTGCAGTGTATCTCTCCATCAGCTACTGCAGTGTATCTCTCCATCAGCTACTGCATTGTAACTGTACATCAGTCACTGCAGTGTTACTGTACATCAGTCACTGCAGTGTTACTGTACATCAGCTACTGCAGTGTAACTGTCCATCAGGTGCTACATCAGTTACTGCAGTGTAACTGTACTTGTGATGTCATTAAACAGATTTGTTCAATGTCTTTTGTTTGTACACTGTGTGTGTGTCTGTTTCTGTGTGTGTGTATCTGTTTCAGTGTGTGTATCATGTGATGTTTCCTTTCAGTTACAACACTGATGTCACTGTCTGCCTGTCACATGATTCATCAGCTGACTGCATCTTTAAACACAGCAAACACACGTTATAGTACTGCAGAAGTACTACAGTACTGCAGCAGTGTGTGAGCAGCACGCCGCAGATGAAGTGTCCTCCAATCACAGGTACTGATCAGAGATCACAGGTATTGATTAGAGCTAACGGGTACCAATTCAATCTATCAACTCTCTGACTGTGAGTATCAACGGATTCTATAATCAATGATTATGATCGTTTCTGTTTCACACTGTGAGGACAAAATGATCAGATGATTATTCAATAATGACCACAATCACCTGATTAATCAATAATGAAACAATAGCTGCCCGAGTTTCATTTTAGAAAGAAAAACATGGTGTGAAGTACTTTTACTGCATTAATCGTAGTACTCCAGTAAGTCGATGAATATTCTGATAATACCCTTTGATGCAATACTACACGGTACTACAGTAGTACTACATGTCAGCTACACGTCGTCACATCTTGCCGTTTAATAGATTCTGTGTCATCAAAGATTTATCTATCACATGACCAATAATCATGATAATAACTTTATAATAACAGTAATGATAATGACGATGACGATGATGATGATATTCATCGATCTGTCTGACAATAAAACGACAGGCTCCTCTGCTGTTCTTTGATTTCTTATGTCCTCCCTCTGTCTCCTCCCTACATCACCCGTCGGCCATTTTCTCTCCCTCCTCTCTCCATCACACCCCTCCCCCCTCTTTCTCTCCCTCCATCACAGGAAACACTAAATATAAAGTCAAACCACCACTGAAGAAGAAAACACAGAGAACAACAGACAATAAAATACGAAAAAGACGACCTACCCCCTCATCCTCCTTCCTCCCATCATCCTCCATCACCCCCCCACCCCCACCCCATTTAAATAATCTACCACAAAATAAAAGAAAAGAGAGAAAAGAGCAAAGAATAGAGAGGAAGAATAGATTTAGGATAAAGAAAGAGAAAATGGCAGCTCACCCCATCGCTGTAGCCTCCATCACCCTCCCTCTCTCTCTCTCTGTCTGACAGAAGGCAGTCAGCTGGGCGAGCGAACAGCCAATCGGCAGCCAGAGACACAGAGAGGGAGAGAGAGAGGGAGAGAGAGAGAGAGAGAGAGAGAGAGAGAGAGAGAGAGAGAGAGAGAGAGGGGAGTGGGGGAAGAGATGCCTTATCCTCCCCCTCCTGCTCCCAGCATGCTTTGCAGGGGCTGCTGCAGGCAGACTGACCGGGTTACTGAGAGATAAACACACATACACACACTGCAGGCTGATTAACAATGGACTCTTCTTCATGTGATCATGTGACTGCAGATCCTCAGCTAAATATTGTTTGCATTATTAATAAATGAGATATTTCATTTATATCCCCTCACGCAGCTACTGCTAGCATCAAAAACTAGCATCACAATGTGAAAACTAACATTAGAATGCAAAAAACTAACATCATTATTTAAACCTAGTATCGTAATATAAAAACTAGCATGACAACGAAAAACACTAGCATCATAATGTAAAAACTAGCATCCCAGTGTAAAACCTAGCAACATGATGTAATAAACTAGCATCATAATTTAAACCTAGTGTCATAATGTAAAAACTAGCATCATAATTTAAACCTAGTGTCATAATGTGAAAACTAGCATCATAATTTAAACCTAGCATCATAATTTAAACCTAGTACCATAATGTGAAAACTATCATCATAATTTAAACCTAGTGTCATAATGTGAAAACTAGCATCATAATTTAAACCTAGTGTCATAATGTAAAAACTAGCATCATAATTTAAACCTAGTGTCATAATGTGAAAACTAGCATCACAATGCAAAAACTAGCTTCAAAACATAAAAAACTAGCACCACAATTTAAAAATTAGCATCACAATGTGAAAACTAGCATCAAAATGCAAAAACTAGCATCAAAATAACAAACTAGCACCACAATGTAAAAACTAGCATCAAAAGGTAAAAATAACTAGCATCATAAAGTGAAAACTAGCATCACAATAGAAAAACTAGCATCAAAACATGAAAAACTAGAATCACAATGCAAATATTAGCGTCACACTGCGAAAACTAGCGTCACAATTTGAAAACTAGCATCACAATGCAAAATCTAGCATCAAAACATAAAAAAACAGCACCACAATGTAAAAACTAGCATCAAAAGGTAAAGAACTAACATCATAAAGTGAAAACTAACATCACAATGCAAAAGCTAGCATCAAAACATAAAAAACTAGCATCAAAACATAAAAAAATAGCATCACAATATAAAAACTAGCATCACAATGCAAAAACTAGCATCAAAGTGAAAACTAGCATCATTGTGCAAAAACTAGCATCATAATGCAAAAATTAGCAACACAATGCAAAAACTAGCATCACAATATGAAAACTAGCAACACAATGCAAAAACTAGCATCACAATATGAAAACTAGCATCACAATATGAAAACTAGCATCACAATGCAAAAACTAGCATCAAAATGTGAAAAATTGCATCACAATGAAAAAAAACTAGCATCAAAAGGTAAAAAAACTAGCATCATAAAGTGAAAACTAGCATCACAATACAAAAAACTAGCATGAAAACATGAAAAACTAGAATCACAATGCAAATATTAGCGTCACACTGCAAAAATTAGCATCACAATTTGAAAACTAGCATCACAATGCAAAAATTAGTATCACAATGTGACAACTAGTATCACAATGCGAAAACTAGCATGACAATGCGAAAACACTAGCATCGCAATGCAAAAACTAGCATCACAATGTGAAAACTAGCATGAAAAAGTAAAAAACTAGCATCACAATGTGAAAACTAGCATCACAATGCAAAAACTAGCATGAAAAAGTAAACAACTAGCATCGCAATGCAAAAAACTAGCATTATAAAGTGAAAACTAGCATCACAATTCAAAAACTGGCATCACATTGTAAAAACTAGCATCACAACTCTCTCTATTCAGTGTGACTGTCTCTCACCCTCTCTCTGTAAATATAACACTCACATTCTCACTGACCTGTCAGCCAGTCAGACGTCAAGACTTTCTCACACACACATATAGAGGGCAGGGTGCGTGTGTGCATCGAGGCGTAACAGAGGCGAAGCGGTGTCTGTGTAAACAGCGGAGCCAGCAGGGCGGAACAGTGCTTTGTGTGTATTTGAAGCACACGCTGTTTGTTTACACAGTGCACACGTTTCACCTCTGCATCGCCAGACTGGGGCGGCTTTACACCGGCGTTGCTTGGTCCAATGTAAATGACAAAGGCTGCATGACGGGGCTTCGTTATGGCGCCAAGGCGGAACCACAGTGTACATTTCTTCATCCTGATCAACTGAGGGTCGGAAACTAACCTGCTGTGGTTCCACGTGCACCTTTACCTTCATTCTACTGCCGCTACGCATGCCATCCTTTTTACAGTCTTTCTAGGTTCAGATCTGGGTTACCGTTTTCCGGTAATTGCCGTTTTTTTAACGGTAAAATCTGTTGAAGTCTGACATATTAAAAATCCACTGGTCATCATGTCCGGTGAAATTAATATATTTTCAACCAAAAAATATCACTGATTCATTATAACCCCGTCCTTCAGTGCTTCAGAATATGCTAAACCAGCCATCAGAACCATTATTGGTCATTTTGGCAAAATATTACCACCAAGGACGCATCAGCCACAGCCCCTCTCATCGATGCCACAAGCGCACGAGATGCCAGCGCTCCGTGGCTATGGAGGCTGGCATTTATCCACGGCCTGCGAAGTCCTCATCAGGGATTTCAGTGGAATACATGCTATCCAGATTCACTTAAGTTCATTAATATTAGTATGTAAAACGAACTGCACTCCCTCAGGGAGGGAGAGAGAGAAAGAGAGTGTAGGCATTTGGACAGCACGGACTCAGAGCAGAAAGTGGCCATTTGAGCCAGGAGACATGTTGTTCTGCTGTAGCCTATAAATTTGTGATCGCTGTCTCATGCACTACTTCCCCGAAGGTTGAAAGTGCAACATTATGTGTATGATATATACATTTTTGGACAAAATATTTGTAGGGACAATTAACTAATTTATCAATTCTACGCCCTTGACATAGCCTGCCTATCAATTGTTTTTAAGCTAAATAAATGCAGATGATATTTTGATCCTAGATTAATCTGTCAATTATTTCTATGATTAATCGATTATTAATCGGATAAAAAAAAAGCAACATTTTAGTATTACCATTATACTCAAAACACAAGTATATCTTGTTTTTTTTGTACAATGCAATATTAATATATCAATTAAGTAATTAATATCTTGTTGATTTACATTATAATTTCACATGAAAAAGGAAAGTTCAGACGAGGCCATGACAATAAAGGACATTGGGGATGAAGCCGTGAGCTGAGTGTAACAGGGAAATGTAACTAACCAATCAGACCAGTCCGTCTCTGACTAATGGCAGGAAATATTCCAAAACTCCATAATATGTTACACTCCAGTGTCTCTCTGACCGAACATCAGCTAATTAGCGATAGCTTAGTGTCCGCTCTGACGGACAAACACATGATTACAAGTTCATTTAAAGTCGAGCTGAAACGGCGTTTCAAGAGTATCTAGCTTCCATATCGTGACGTATTTCCGAGTGAAACAGGACGTGCAGGCGGGACATATCATTAGAGGGATTTGATTTGATCGTTGAGAAGTGGGCGTAGACAGACGTTCTCCACAGCGCAGTAGCTAGCTAACTGACCGAGCGTTCTTGGTGCTCTGCGGCTAAATGTGGCAGATTGATTGGTTGAAATTGTTTGGTGCTAACTTACGTAAGCACGCGTGAAATTTAGTTTTACCAGAAGAAAAAATGATCGGATTTTGATATAAGAATACGAAGAAATGGATTTTCTGTATTTTTTTGGCCTAAATTGTCAAATGGATGCACAATGTTACTGGGGATGTGATCTAAAAGGATTAAAATGACATTTTTCATTTCACCTCGACTTTAAACACAACGTGATGGACAGAAATACTCTCCGTCAATTGTCTCAGAGGAGACCGGAGACGTTTTAACTTCCTGTATTCATCACATGAGCTACACAAGCCGCAGCATTGGCTGGCTCCCCCCAGTGACGTTTTCACAGCGCATGCCGTGCATCATAGCAAAGACCCAACAAATCGATGATGAAATTCATTGCCAACTATTCTAATCATCGATTTTAATCGATTTAATTGATTAGTTGTTGCAGCCCTAGTAATTTCACCCTTTTGTCCGGAACATTGAAAGCTTCGGAACGGAAACCCTGGTTCAGATTTACTTTTCTTCTCACTATCTTGAGATCAGGAGAAGTGCCTCACTGCTGCTTCTCCTGATCTTTTTTCAGCAAACACCTGACAGCATTCAGGTCCTCCTGTTTACTCCGTGCCGCCACAGCAACCAGTAAATGTGACGCATGCCGTTTGAGTCAAGGGAAACAAACGGTGCTTCACTGCTAATATCAGCACATCACTCCACCGCTCATATCCCTCCACTGGCTCCCAGCTGCCGCTCGCATCAAATTCATAACCCTGTTGCTCGTTTTTCAAAACAGCAACCAACACGGCTCCTGCCAACCTGAACGCCCTCATCCAGGTCTACACTCCCTCCCGCCCACTACGCTCTGCCAATGAAAGGCGCCTGGTACTCCCATCACAACAGGCCCTAAGTCTCTAACTAGACTCTTCTCCTCTGTCCTCTGGTGGTGGAATGAGTTACCAAACTCTACTCGGCCCGCAGAGTCCCTTTCACCTTTAAGAAGAAGCTAAAGACCCAGCTCTTTATGAACACCTCTGACCTTAATGATATTGATGATGGTGACATTGAGGATGAGGCTGATGTTCATGATGACGACGACGACGACGGCTATATTGACAATGTTGATGTTGTTGATGATGATGAAGCGTCTATACACCCTGTGCTCTGCCCGTCAGCTCCAGTGTCAGATCACACTTGAAGCTGTTTGTTGGCTCTTACTGACTTTGTGGTCTCCCGTCTTGATTGTTGCTTGTGTTGTATTAACTCTCAGATTTACGTCGCTTTGGACAAAAGCATCTACTATATGAAACTGTAACATTGGACCTTTTATTTTCATTATCATTATGTTTCAATTAACTTATTGAACCGGGGATTTTAAGTAGGCGAGCTAAAGGTCTGTGGTATTTAAAAACTAAATAAAAAAGCGGTGATGACGGTCACTCGGTCCATGCCCAGTTAAAAGAATCAGCACTGTCAGCAGGAACAGCAGTACTGCAGTAGAACACAGTGACAGTATTTGTAGTACTGCAGTAGAACACAGTAACAGTATTAGTAGTACTGCAGTAGAACACAGTAACAGTGGTACTGCTCTTGTGTACAGTAGCAGCTGCTCTTTTAGCTAGCTGAACATTTACATCACAGTCCGGCTAGCACAGAACCGCTTCTTTACCGTCATTTCCCCACAACAAACCCGGAAATATCCACAGTCTGTCGGTCAATCAGACACTCTGTTGTTCTCTCGGTTTCCTTTAAACCCGGTAACCGTCAGCAGTGTGTCCAAATTCCAACATGCCACCATAACAAACTCTTAGCATGTAGCTAAGCTAACACGGCCGTTCTTACCTTCCCAGTTTGAAACGACCAAAGTTCCGCTTCAGAAGGTGGCGGGTTCACGGAACATCACCGGGGCGGGCGGCCGGGAGGACACAGCCGGTAAACGGACAGTCAGAGGCGCCGGAGGCCGCTCATGTCTCCGGTCGGACCGGTTAAAGTTTAACAAAGTCCGCGAGAAGTTTCAACTCGGCCTTTTTGTTGTGGAGAAACACTGCTGCGGTCCGCCATCTTGTGTGTGCGTCTGTGTGTGTAGTGCGTGCGTGTGTTTGTGCGTGTATGGGGGGGGGGGGGGGGGGTTTACCACGCTGTAAAAACAGTTTTGACACGTATTGAGTGAACGTCCTGCATATAGATGTAGCCTACATAGATAGATAATGTAGATATAATATATAGAGATAATATAACCCTAACACTACAAGAAGGAATATATACATCTAGGAATTCAAACAGCAATAATAAATAATAACCTCTACTATATCGAACATATAACTAAATATAAACATATCTCAAATATCATAAACCTACACAAGTAAATACAAATATAAAACTTATAACATATAACTTAAATGTAAACAAACATTACAGGGAGGTAGAGGTAGAGGTCATCTATATAGAGATAGATAATGTAGAACAGAAGCTAAAAGAGATTAACGTAAGTGTCCGTCATAGTTTTTCATTTTTATCCCAGAGTTAATTAAAAAAATATTTCGACATTTAAAATAAACACAAACGTGTCTCTAATGCTATTTGTCTTCATATTCATTATATTCATATTTAGTAACAAAACATTGCTGCTTTAAAAGAACACCTTATATCAAAGTTTTCACATGATACTTTTACTACATTCTCTTTCATCTCTGTAATATTTTCACTTCTCTCTCATGTGTTATTTGTTCTTCGCTCGTTGTGAGTTGTGTTAGCTGTAATTCATATTGTTTGTCCTTTTCTTGCATTGCCATGTGGCGGCGAAGTTGTCTCACTTGTCTGCTGTTTTGTATGCAGAAGTAGAGTGGAGATTTAAAAAGGGTCCCGGTCTTTTATTGTGAAGGGTCCCAGGGTAAGTGAGTATACCCTGGGTTGGTTCGTCGTCTGTCGAATGCTTTTACTGTGAAGGTCCCTGAAGGAAGAACTCGACCTTCTCCTTGTTGTTGGTTGTTTTAAAGATGGCGGCGCTTCTTGACGCCGTAGACAGTTTGGTGTTTTGCGCGCCGTTAAGTAGTTTTGCCGCCGTTAATCACGAACACAGAAGGTCGGTTCTGACGTCATGAGGAGCAGGTACACGTGCAGGGTTACCGGATGCCTCGCGTTAACCGGACGGCCGTTTTAACGCTGCTGATCGTCAGCAGCTCCGTGTTCCTGCTGTTCCAGCTGTATTACTACCGGAACTACGTCAGCAAGGTGAGACAGTTAAAATAACATGAAGTTCTGCTGCTTTGTTGTTTTTGATTTAAATGTCTCTGCAGTACCTTCTTAAAAATTGTTGATTTATGTTTTGAACTAGTACGTTCTGTTGTTAAGCAGCAAGTGAACCCGTGTGGTCCGATCCAACAGAAGAGCTACTAAAGCTCAAACTGCTGAAAGAGTTGATGCTGGTTCTGATAGTAAGGTGTCAGAACCAATGACTGTAATATGGATGGACGACGCCTCTCCATCTGCTCCCATTGTACGCAAGTGATGCCAAAATAGCCCCCTGATAGTCGCTGCCATCTTGCGATGATGACGTCATATGGAGCCAGAGTCTGCAGTAGAGATCGGCGGGTGGGAGTGGCTTCCAAGATGGCGCCACATGAGGACATACAGTTTCGTAGCTAGTCTGAGTTTTCAATTTTCATTCCTCAATACCAGCTACTGGAACGACATTTTAAACCAGTACTATCTGTGACTTGCTTTCTGCATCTCCCTGTTTTATTTTATCGGGAAAGTGCTTCTCCTAAAAGGCAATTACGAAAATCCGCCAAGTTTAGCTGCTAGCTGCTAGCAACCTGGTAGCAGTCTAGTAACCTAGACTTATTGCTGGGCTGTCGCCATGTTTACGTCTGTGCATGGTGTAAAACGTAAAGATAAAGGGAAAATGCCCCCTACAAAACACAAGATGAAAATTTCACCTAAAAACCTGAAGCCAACGACCACAACTTCACGTGGCGAAATTATTTCTCCAACTACCAGCCACATGGTGTACGAACACAACTACAACCGCAGCCAGAGCCCAGAGCTTTCTCCTATGCCAGACTCCGACCCCGATACCCCTGCCAGGCCAGATGGAAAGAGAATGAAAGGTGACATAACCCTCACCGACTTACAAAAAAACATTGTTGCCATTATCAACGACCGTGCCGATAATTTGGAGAGCATGATAATATACCATAACACGGTCAGTATTGATGCCCAGAAGAAGTCGATTGACTTTGTGTTTTTGGAAATCGAAACATTAAAAACGGACATGAAGTGGATTTTAACTACGGGTGAGAACAATGTCCAGAGACTGTCAGAGGTGGAAATAAAGATCAACGAAGCAGAAAGATACCAACGTAGATGGAATTTAAGACTTCATGGTATCCCCGAAGACAATGAGGAAAACATCAAAGAGAAAGTTACCGACATTTGCCATGCTGTGATCGGGGAGAGCCAAGCACATATTAAAGAAAACATTGACATTGTTCATCGTTTAGGACGCTACGTCGACAAACAGAAGAGGCCGAGGACAACCATCATCCGCTTCTCCAACAGATCAACGCGGGATCTAGTGTGGAGAAAAACAAAGGGGTGTAACTTTCTCACAGAAAAGAAGCTGAGATTCACAGAAGATCTCACTACTGCTGACAAAGCTATACGGGAGAAACTCTGGCCAATGATCGACGCTGCCAAGAAAGAAGGGAAAAGAGCCCACTTCGCTGAAGTTCGAGTGATAATACAAGGCAAAGAAATACGCCCACCACTGCCTCTACTAGAAACACGCCTGACACCTGCCTGGATGGACACTTCAAGACCCCCGTGATGGATTTAAGTACTAGTCACACCAGTAAGTAAGAGTACAAGGTTTTGACAAAGACTATTTTTTGCTTTGATTTGAAAAAAAACAAAACAAAAAACGTAACTATTTTTCAAATACACACAATAAGACTCCTTCCTGATGAACAGCTCTATTTTTTACACTCTCTGTTACCAGGTAGAGTATGGTCTATAACCCTAATGCCAGGAAGAGTTGTGGTTAAATATTTTTATGTTAAGATAAATGAATGGGACCTTCTCAGATGGTTGCTTAAGACCTCACTAATGAACAGTTTTCAACTTAATATTTGCAATACAGACAACCGAGTTTATAGCACTAATACCTCAGTGACTTTAGTTAAATTGTTTGTAATTTTATTAATTTAAACATATGACAAATGACTGTCACCAGCTCAGTTGGTTTGCACTCGTAGTAACCTGGTTCATATCGTGGGAGACTTTGATGCCTTTTTTGTGTTTAGGTTAGACCAAGCATATTTTGAGGAGTGAAAATTGTTTACCCTTGTTTACAACACTCTACATTGTCTTTATCAGTTGTTTCGCTCAATGCCAGGCGTTTAAGAGACAACACAACAAGCGTAAAGCTTTATTTTTATTAGCTAAACAGCAAAAGTCTGATTTTTGAGTCACGTTCAGTTCTGTTAAATGATGTTTCTTTTTGGAAAGCACAGTGTGGAAATGATATATGGTTCTCTCACGGTTCTGAAAGGTCTGCAGGGGTCACTACCTTAAAGAATCATTTTAATGGTATTGTTTTGCACTCATTGCACTACATTGGTTATCTAAATACCCAGATTTAGTATTTCTTGTCGGTGGTGACTTCAATATTGCCGTCTATAGACAGATAGCCTCCAAACAATAACAAATCCTCGCCTTCCAACCTATTACTATTTATGCAAAAAAATCCAACTAATAGATATATGGAGACAAAAGAATCCAATGGCAAGCTGTATACATGGTCCAATCAAACTTGTACATCCATGTCACGCATAGATTTTTGGTTAGTATCTGACTGTAGACAGAGATAATGTTAACACTGTAACTACTCCACTAACTGACCATAGGGCCATTTCTCTTCGGATCAGTTTTAATTCCAACGCTCAGAACACATTCAGAAACTCTTTCTGGAAACTTAGCAATTCCATTTTAAAACATGACACAGTAACTTCAAAAGTCCAATTTCTAATAAGATGTTTCTGGAACACGGCTTTATTTAAAAAAAGCTTTTGCAGGAATTGGGAGCTTTTAGAATTCGAGGTAGCACAATTTTTAAGAGACTAAAGTTCTTCTTTATCCAAATCTAGGAAAATGGAAGAAATAGAGGTGATTGCTAAAATCACTGCTGTCACTCAAATTACGCCTGAGAATTTATCAGAAAATGACAAACAAGATTTAATTTTACAGCAAAATAAATTAGATGATATTTCTTTCAATTAGAAAGAGCACGCAGCAAAGTAAATTCTATTCAAAAGCTTAATATCAATGGAGCTGTAACAGACGATCCCTGTGAGATAGCGAACTACTGTTCCACATGAAAATCTTTATAAATCACAAAACAATGAGACTGCAACAAACTGTTTCCTTGAAAATATCCCTCAAACAAACAATTATGGCTGAACAGAAAGATTTTTGTGATAGTCCAATAACTGAATACATCTCCGGGGGTTGATGGCTTAACATCTGAATTTTATTTTGCATTTGCAGAACAACTAGCTCCCGTCCTCCACAGTGAGTTCATAGAAAGCATTGAATAACAGACTCCTCCTACCTGTTACCGAGGACTTTTAACTCTCATTCCAAAACCTAAAACAGATCTCTTTACGTTGATAACTGGAGGCCAATCTGCTTCTGCCAACATGTTCAAGATCAACTGGATGAGACAGTTTCTAAGAAACCCAACCTCAAGTTGGAATTTTATTCCCAATTATTTGTTCACTAAACTTGGAGGCCTTAAGCTTGTTTTACTTTGCAGCTATAAAGTTGAAAAAATCTCTTTAAAATGATCAGCTTTTCACCAACAGATGCTTCTTTCAGGTTCTAATTTAGAAACAGAACTTCTCCCCTCACAGGTATTCCATCTGGAATAATACAGACATACTGTATAAGCACAAGTCACTATTCATTGAAAACTGGTTCAGCAATGGTATTTATCTTGTAAGCCAGCTCCTTAACTCAAATGATGCTTTACTGTCTTACACAGAATTCTTAGACACTTACAAAATTCCTATTCCACCAAAGGAACACGCTGTAGTGTTTGATGCTGCCCCCTCTGGTGTTGTAAAACTGTCTTTATTACCTTTGGAGCCGGCTGTTTCTGATGTTGGTCGGACCTGTTTTTCTCTTACAGAATGTAATATCAACCGTAATGTACGTGCCATGTTTCAAAGAGAAAGAATGTGTGTTCCCAATGTTGTCTTCTACTGGAATAATATTATTCCAAACCTGAAGTGGGGAAAAATGTGGTGCATACCTTCTAAATATCTGATCACAAATGAATCTAAAGAAGTATCTTTTAAAATCATTCATCGCATTTATCCCTCCAAACTATTCTTACAAAGATTCAACAAGGATATCTATGTGAACCGTTCTTTTTGTCAAATCGTTCAGGAAGATTTAAAACATTTATTCTGGTCATGTTCCCACTCCTGAGATCTCCTCTTTTATATGTCAACATGTTGAATCAGATTTTTCACTCTCATATGAAAATGTTTCGATTGTTTTTTTTAATTATCCACCCTCTAACACAAATCAAGACTATATTATCAACCTGATCCTACTCTTTGCAAAATCACATATCCACAAATCTAAATTGTCAAACCATGAGCCATCCGTCGTGTGCTTTAAAAATGAATTCAAACAATACATTTCTTTAATTGGCTGCTCTACAAATAAAAAAGCTATTTAAACTTCCAATCTATGCACAATGTTTAAAATATGCATGAACTGAAATTGTGACTTCTTACTTTAATACTGTGTATCATCATGTGCTTTGCTTGTGGCTGTCTGTAAACCCCCTGGCATTGCTGTTTGTGTTCCTTGTTTGATCCTTGTTTACCTGTATATGTACAACGTTTGTCAATAGAGACACAAAAAAGAAAAAAAAAGAGATCGGAGGGTGGAGCCGCCGTAGCCACTTCCGCTAACCCAAACACACACTTAACTTACCGAAAAAACAGCAAGGATCCCGCACGCCGGCGTGTTTAACAGCAGAACAGCTTCTTGTGTCAGTCTCTGGCTCCGTATGACGTCACCATCGCAAGATGGCAGCGCCGATCACGGGGCTATTTTGGCATCAATTCCATACAATGAGAGCAGAGGAAGACGCGTCGTCCATTTTTGTATAGTCATTGGTCAGGCCCAATGGAAAGGAATGTTAGAAAACTATCAACAAGTTGAAGACTTTGCTTCGAGGCTGTGTGTCAAATCGAAATCTTATTGGTATTGAATTAAGTTGTGATAAGTTCAGAGCGAAGACTATGGAACGTCAACGTGGTGACTTTGTCGATGCCTGTTCACAACAATGCAAACGTCAATAAACTATTCTCAAACACTTCTTATTGTCAGTCTTATATTACTATCGCTTGTCTTTATCATCTGATGAGAAGTTAATTTGAGAACTGTTTATACCTTCATGCAGCCTGTGAACGTACATGATCACATTCAGCTCAAAGTCAGATGGAATGGTAAATGGTAAATGGACTGTGCTTATATTGCACCTATCTCGTCATTGCGACCACTCAAAGCTGCTTTTACACTACATGTCACATTCACCCACTCACACACTGATGGCAGAGGCTGCTACGGAAAGTGCCCAACTGTCAATCAGTTGTCACATTCACACCCGTTGGCTATGCCACCGGGAGCAATTTGGGGTTCAGTGTGTTGCCCAAGGACACTTGGACATGTAGCCTGAGGGGTGACAGGTGTGTTGTCACACAGGTGTAGAAACTAATATAAGACCGACAACAAAAAGTGTTTGTGAATAATTTATAACGTTTGTACTTTGGTATCGTACTTTGGATGAGTGAACCCGACAACATGGTACTACACAATCTGTCTACAGAGGGAGATTAGTGAGCAGGTCCAGCTTCTATGTAACATACACCCAGTTTGGAGATCTGCAATATTTTCTGTCTAAACGATGATGGGTAGAAAAAGTAGCCAGTTCAGTTAGAATATATTGTGAAACTATTTCGTCGTCTGGCTACAATATAAAGTGCTACGAATCGCTCACCTTGGATATTTTGTTCAAGCATTTACAAAAGTCAAATTCTGGCGCAGGGAATCGTACTCTCGTGTGTCTCCAACGTCCTCGATGTCTGCGGTGGCTTTGATAAATATTAGTACTGATGTTAATGGTGACGGGTGAATTTGGGCGTTCCCGAGTTCGACTCCAGCAATCGTAGTTTTACTTTGTGGACAGATGACTGTTATTTTGGAAATGAAGACAGCTGATTGTTCATGTATTCTGGTTGAGACCAAAATGAATGTTGAAGCAAATCGTATCATGTCTCAAGACACAGCGGAAAGACTATAGTTATCAAAACGTATTTCCTGATTAGTAGGCAAGGGGTCCTAAAAGACCACGCCCACAAAACATCTGCTGTACAATAACCAGTCAATTGAACCACCAGTTAATCCGTCACACCGGCCGTTTGGAACCGCCCCTCCAGCCTTTGGGCCACGCCTCCTCATTTACATACACCTCCCAAATGTTAAACGGCAAACTGAAAAAGGCAAAAGCCAAATGCTTCATGGAAAATAAAAGATTAAATTTAAAAAAATAAATAATTTTCGTCTTTTCCATTTCAGCCGTTCATTGTTTTCATTGTCACTTTACATTTTACATTTTAAATGGACTTTTTACATTTTCCTTTTTCTTTTTAAGTTCAAATGTGACCTGATTATTCCCAGTAGTGTAGTAAAATAATAATTTTTTTAATTTGAATTATGACCCAAAATATCGTCCATAGCCTGTGACCAGGTCATCACAGTTTATACCTCACAGAAGGGATACAGTCCTTCTTAATGGAGACTAACAGATATGTGGACATAGATGCACTCAACCCCCATTGGAGCCATATATGAGACAGCGTGTTAGCAGAGACTTCAGTCTGACATGAAGTTCACACACTTCACTAATAAACTAAGTTAGGACAGATGGTCAAACGGAGATCAGTCTCTTGTCTCCACTTCTGTGCATGTTGGCACGTTCCCTCACTCGCTCGTCCATATGAGCTCTGTCTCTCTTTCTGTCAGACATTATTAAATAAATAACCTACTAAAACACATAATTTAAGAGAAACACATAGTTACTTTACAGCAAATAACATTACACATCCTCATATAACACAGTGCCACTGTACACTTGCAGTATTACAATGAACGCGACGCAGCTGTCCCTGGAGCGAGCCCTGCTGTTCTGTCTGACACGAGGATCAGTGCCCACACGTCCTCTGTTGCTTTAGTTGGAAATCACCTTAATGTGTTGGCGAGCCGTGGGAAAGCTCTGTGCTGCAGAGAGTCACATCAGTTTGTGGGAAGTTTCATTAACTTCTTACAGACATACGTACCAGTCATTCAACGTGGCTGTAACCTCGCTGCAGTGCCCTCAGAGCCCCTACTTCCCACTCCCCTGCCTTCAGAGGTCTAGTGGAGTCCATGCCTCGACAGGTCAGGGCTGTTTTGGTGGCAAAAGGGGGACCTACACTATATTAGGCAGTTGTCATAATGTTATGGCTGATCAGTTATAAGATAATTTTTTGCTTTATTGTCTTTATTTTGATAGAACAGCTGTAGAGAGACAGGAAGTGTGGGGAGGAGAGTGGGGGATGACACGCACCAGATGATGGGCAGATGGGGAGTCGAACCTGTGATCAGTGTGACGAGTAGCCTGTGTGTGTGGTGCCTGCTCTACACGCTGAGCTTCTTAAGAGGATGAAGAACACTCTGAATCGGTCTGACGTCGTCCTCTGCGTGTTTTCATGTTTGCCTGCGCAGGAACGACAGCTTTTATTTCATCAAACTTATTTTCATGAAAGTTCTTTTTGTGTCGATGTGATAAATATCAAGAAACTGAAATATAAACAGGAAAGAACTGCTTGTAACACATGTACAGCTGTTAGCTAGGAAGCTACTCGCATGCTTCTTTTATTATTATTTTTTATCATTCCAAAAAAAAGTCCCAGCATGCCTTTCTTCCTCAGCCTGGCCCTCACATCCTGAGCCGAACAGGTCACCTGACCGCCAGTGACGTCCAATGGGTGAGTCAACGTTAATGTTAGCAGCAGCACTGTTGTTAGCCTCAATCTACCAACGCTGTCTCAATGTTAGCATCACTGTTGGCATCCTGGCAGTGATGTCATGACTCTGAATCTGAGTCCTTTGTGTTTTCTCTCGTATTTCTTTAATTTTTCAAACTGCCTGTCACTTCCCCTTTCTGTTATGACAGTCATCTCTATGGTAACCATCCTGTTCTGTCTGATTTAGCAAACAGTAAAGACGTTTCTGGCGTTAGCTCGGCGCTTTAGGCTGCCCCTGTTCCTTGCTGATACCACCGCCCTGACGCTGCTCTCCCAGGATGCGTTAAGGCAGCGCGACCGGCTGGTGCGTGAGCCGCACTGCAGCTTCCTGTGCACCGGCCGGCCAATCACATCTTTCGCTCTGCACGCCAACCTGTGGAAATACGACGTGAGTGTGTGATGTGTTCACGGTGCCCAGAGAACGTAGGAAAAACAAATGTTTTGAATAAAACTTTATTTATTCTAGTTATTTTGTCGGTAAACATTTGAAATATTTAGTTATTTCTTTCATTTGTGTCAAATATGAAACTTTCTCTTCTTCTCTTACAGCCCGGCTTCCTGTCGGCTGCCGAGCAGAAAGGCTTCCAGCTGCTGGAGCTGCGAGGAGACGACCCACGATTGGCCAGTCTGGACAGCCTATCAGGAGAGGAGATCCCCCTGCACATCCTGCTCCGCCTCAATGATCACATCATCCAGGTGGGTGGGGCCACATCGCCCCAAAAAACAGGTAGAAACACCTAGCAACCACTTACACACCTAGCAACTACTCACACACTTAGCAACCACTCACAAACCTAGCAACCACTCGCACACCTTGCAACCACTCACACACCTAGCAACCACTAACACACGTAGCAACCACTCGCACACCTTGCAACCACTCACACACTTAGCAACCACTCGCACACCTAGCAACCACTAACACACTTAGCAACCACTTACACACCTGGCAACCACTCACACACACTTTGGTAATGACAGTACTTGATGTACTGACGTCCTACAGACCACTGAGTGCACAGTAAAGAGGACAAACTACAGTCGACTGCCCTCTGATGGGGTGTGCTAACTCCCTGAGGAACTGTTAACAGGCTGTTATGAAATAAAATAGAATACATGACAAACAACAGCCAAACAAAATAAATACAGGTGACACGATCAGAATGTTCAGATCACCGATATACCTGCTTCATAAAGGTTTTAATTGGCTGCCAAACTTTCACACTTTGTTTAAATTACATTTCAGCTGCTCTCAGTGTAACACATCACTAAGTTCCTGCAGCCACCCCTCGACGGTGGGTGTGGGCTCCTTTTTCCTCTTCTGAAGTATGGCTTTTTTCACTAACGCCACACATCATGAAACTTCACTGTGGTGTCAGGGTGCCTCTCAGAGGATCTGGCTCCAGAGAGGCTGCACGAGCCTCTGACAGACATTAAAATGCTTTTATCCAGAGCGGCTGGATCTTTAGGCATGACCATCGAGAGTGGAACACAGTACCCTCAGATGCATCACATGTATTACAGGTAGGGGACACATCAGGGTATATCCTGTGTCACTTGGATTTTTATACTGAAATTGGATTAATAAATGTCTAACATTTAAAGAATACTCTGTAATGTGATATTACCTGAGCTTACATTGTTGTGTAAGAAAAGGAGCTCGCTCCCCGATCCATTGTGTTGGTTCATACCATCAATGGTTCAATGCTCACTAATAGTTTCGCAGGGTTTCTCTCCACCTGCGTTATGTAGAGCAGTTTCAAGAGTTTGAATGGTATGAAGGATGTCTTTCCATCTTGATGGCATTAACCCTTCCTGCCATGGACGGAGGGAACGTCTTCCACAACATTTTCTTTAAGCTCGGCCGCTCTCCTTTGCTTGTCTCAAGTAATAATTCAGGTTTTCTTGTAATGTTGATGCCCAAGATCTGTAAGCCACCTTGACCCGCCTGGTCCACTGACAAACACTTTGCAAGAACCACCAGGTCTACTTTGTTTTCAGGTGTGATTGTGTGATCGGTCTCAGGTGTGTTTTATCCAGATGTTTAATGATGTCATGGATGTATTTTGTCCAGGTGGTGTTCCTGTACGAGCGCAGCGGGAATTACCTGTGGTACGGAGAGTTACGCCTCAAAGCTGACGTGGACCGAAGCTTTGCTCCGTTCAAACAGCTGGATTTTGGACGCCACACTGGAGCTCTGGACAGGTGAGACAGGAAGTCTGTTTGGTCTGTTTGGACAGGTGAGACAGTCTGTATTATTTATTGTGCGTTCGGTGTGTCGCCCTCTGCAGGCCGGAGCTGGTCTTGACTGTCGTGGACGGCCTCGACGTTCGAATCCCACGTAATGTTTCCCACTTCCTGTCAGAGCAGCGACACGCCCGCTTCCTGGAGTGCCGTTACCGTGACGCTCGCAACTTCCTGCAGGTCAGAAAAAACAAAGAGCTCAAATTGTGAAAGGAAAAACAAATAAAACACCAAGTGTACATAAATATAATATTAAATATGAAATTCAGTTGAATCTGATTATTATTGTTATTGTTATTTTATTATTGCTTCATTATTGAAATGTTCTTTGTATATATTTTTAACTACATGATGCTTTGGCAATATTGTAACAATTACATTGATGCCAATGAAGCTTGTTGCATTAAATATTTGTCTCCACTTTTGTGGAGCGGTGTCATCAGCCTTTGGTTCCAAATATCGGGGCGGATCGCTGAACTAAGGACGATGTTAAAGAGTTTTAGGATCGCCCATTGGAATTTGAGGTCTGTGAATTTTGTTTTTTGTTTTACTTTTTCGTTTTTTGATTAACTTTTTGGCCTTCGGCTTTATTTATAGGACAGCTGAAGATTGACAGGAAAAGTTGGGAGTAGAGAGCGGGGGATGACATGCACCAAATGATCGGCAGACCGGGAGTCGAACCTGCGATCAGTGCGACGAGTACTGTATCCTCTGTACACGGGGCGCCCGCTCTACCGACTGAGCCAAACAGCGCCCCATTGAGGTCTGGGAATTTGATCATTTCGTTTCGGACGCCGTCGACACCGCAGGCCTTTTTGGTTTCAAGGGACTTTATTTTGTCCTGTAGTTCGTTCAGTGTGATTGGGGAGTCCGACGATTTAATGGCTGACTCTAGACTTTGCAGGTTATCTTGTTTGTGTTTTTGCTGTTCATTCTTCTCTGCTGGACCAAAGAGGTTGGAGAAGTGCTTTACCCATACATCTCCATTTTGGATGGGCAGGTCCGTGTTTTTGTTTGTTTTAGAGTTTTCTGATGTTCCCAAAAATGGCATTTAGCTGACCTCTGACATGTTGGTCCCTTTTTCTCCTGAGTGTATTTTTATACAGTTTTGATGTTTCACTGTAGTGAAGGCGTGTGTTCAGGATGTCTGGGTCTCTATGTTTTTGGTTTGATAGGTTCCTTAGTTGCATCCTGATGTTTTTACTGTCACTGTCGAACCATTTGTCCTTATTGCTCATTTTTTGGGCTTTTCTATTTGAGGCGTTTAGATTGGATAAGGACGCTGAAAGGTCAAATGTGTTATTTAGGTTTTCTACTGCCCTGTTTACACCTTCACTGTTGGGTTAGGGTTGGTTATTTTCCAGAAACTGGTCTAACAGTTTGGTTGGCTTTAGAGCTTCAGGATTGGGTGTTGGTCTGTTTAGGTAAATCAAGGATTTGCTATGGTCGGACAGGGGTGAAAGTGAGCTGACTGTGAAAGCTCTCAGAAACTCCAGGCTGAGGTCAGTGATGAAGTACTCTACTGTACTGTTGCCCAGATGTGAGCTGTAGGTGTGCCTACCTTATGAGTCCGCTCGAAGCCTGCCTTTGACTATGTACAGGCCCAATGAACGACAGAGCTATAGGAGTTGTGACTCATGTTTTTGGTTGCTTGTCGTAGTTGTGTCTGGGGGGGCTCATTGGATGTTTTCACCTCCTGGTACATGTTTGTCTCCCTGTGTGCTGAGAGTGTCAGGTTCTCATCCTGTCCTGGCATGTGGCTGTGAGCCTGGAAAAGGTTAATCTCCTCCTCGAAGATGTTGAACATGTCGTCCTCTCTCTCTCTCTCTCCACTGTGTGTGTATGTAGCTCTACCCTGATGACTCGTCTCCAGAGTCAGTGGATTTTCGGAGAAAAGTGAAGACGTTGCTTCATTTGGCCGCGAGAACGCTCGCTCAGCTCAACATCCCATTCTGGCTCAGCAGTGGCACCTGTCTGGGTAACATGCTAATGTTGCACTGTAAAGACAAATAACATGCGAACATGCTAACGTTGCAGTGTAAAGACAAATAACATGCTAATGTTGCAGTGTAAAGACAAATAACATGCGAACATGCTAACGTTATATATTAAAGACAAATAACATGCGAACATGCTAACATTGCATTGTAAAGGCAAATAACATGCTAACGTTGCAGTGTAAAGACAAATAACATGCTAATGTTGCAGTGTAAAGACAAATAACATGCGAACATGCTAACATTGCATTGTAAAGACAAATAACATGCTAACATGCTAACGTTATATTGTAAAGACAAATAACATGCTAACGTTGCAGTGTAAAGACCAATAACATGCTAACGTTACATTGTCAAGGCAAATAACATGCTAACATGCTAACGTTATATTGTAAAGACAAATAACATGCTAACGTTGCAGTGTAAAGACCAATAACATGCTAACGTTACATTGTCAAGGCAAATAACATGCGAACATGCTAATGTTGCAGTGTAAAGACAAATAACATGACAGGGTTTAATTGTCAGAGATCTTAATGTGCATGTCTGTTGTCCTGCTAAGCCGCTGGCTAAAGACTTTTTAAACCTTATTGGTGCTTTTAATCTTGTGCAGTATGTTACTGGTCCCGCACAAGAGCACGGACACACGTTAGATCTTGTTTTATCATGTGGTTTGCCTATTTTTCATTTCCAAGTGTGTGATGCAGTTTTTTCCGATTACATGCCTGTTTTATTAGATTGTACTCTGCTCTGTCATATTACTAAACTATGCGCTCCTGCACATCTGTGTCGCATGGTTAAACCTTCCACCGCTGCACATTTCTCGTCGGCTTTTATTAACACAGCTCGGTCTGACACTGGTTTGTCTACTTGTGTGAATACTGAGGACTTGACTTCATAATTTCTTGCCACTTGCAGCTAGGGATGCACCGATCCGATATTAGGATCGGATATCGGCTCAGATATTGATTAAATAGATGGATCGGACATCGGATAAATGAGTCCGATCCATGATGCCGATCTATTCACTTCAAATCTATGTTTGTAACGCTGGTTACGTCACGTGACGGCAGCACGCGCAGCATGCCGATAAGCAAACACAGAGCAACATGGAGCGAGCCAAGTCTGCGATTTGGAAGTATTTCAAGCTTGTTACGCCAACAAGTCCGACTGCTACGTGCAATATCTGCAACGCGAGTATTGCGAGGGGTGGTGATAAAGTTGCTAAATACAATACCACAAACTTAAATAAGCACCTCCAAAAGCACCATGCTAAAGAGCACGCGGAGCTCCTTCAAACGAAGCAGGAGAGCACAACGAAGCAGTTAACTTTGGTGGGTGCACTGCAAAGACGGGACAAACTTCCAGCCGACAGCGTGAAAGCAACAAACATAACAGAGAAGGTCATGGAGTTTATTGTTTTGGATTCGCAGCCCCTCTCTGTTGTTGATAACGAAGGATTCCGCCGCCTAGTTGAGCATCTTGAGCCAAGGTACAGTTTACCATCTCGAAAATATTTTTCGGAGACCGCTCTGCCTGAACTGTACAAGACAGTGTGCAAACACATATCAGAAAAATTAAAGGATGTAACATCAATGAGCTTCACCACAGATATCTGGAGCTCCGACGTGTGCCCCATGACACTTTTAAGTTTAACTGTCCACTGGTTAGACGCGAGTTGTTCACCTCACAGCGCAATGCTCCAGGCAAAAAACTTCCATGGATCGCACACCGGAGACGCGATTTCGGCTGCTATAAAGGAAATGCTTGATCAGTAGCATATTCCGTTGACAAAAGTGCACGTCATTTTGAGGGACAATGCCAGCAACATGAAAAAAGCCATGGACAACATGGGAGTGCGCAGTTTAGGCTGCTTTGCTCATACGCTGCAGCTCGTAGTCAACGAGGGACTATTGTCACAACGGAGCGTGAGTGATGCCGTTGCAAGCTGCCAACACATTGTGGGACATTTTAAACATTCCCCACTTGCATATTCAAGGCTCCATGATATCCAGATCCAAATGCAAATGCAACCTAAACGCCTGCAACAAGACGTCAGGACGAGGTGGAACAGCACGTATTTTATGATAGACAGTCTTCTGGAGCAGAGGCGAGCCCTTGGTGCCTATGTTGCTGATCATGGCCTGCCCACGACACTGACAGTCAACCAGTGGACTTTGCTGGAAAAAACTATGACTGTTTTAGCACCATTTGAAGAGCTCACTAGGAAAGTCAGCTCATCCACCGCCTCCGCCGCAGATGTCATTCCAGCCGTCACCGTCCTCAGGCGCATCCTGGCTAAGGAAAATGAGGCTGATTCTGGTATTAAAACAATGAAAACGACCCTGCTACAAGCCGTCAACAAACGCTTCAGCACTGTGGAAGATGAACCCCTGTACGCACTTGCCACCTTGCTGGATCCGAGATATAAAGACAGGTGAGATAGTAAACCTGTTAACATTACATTATAGACTCTTTATCTCTCTCCATAGTAACACTCAGTTGTGTGCAAATTTGAATGTGATAAGATGCCATTATGTACTGTACATTTAAAGTGAGTGTAAGTAGAACATATAAAATATTAAACATGTTATTATATTGTTTTTTAAACAGCAATTGTGTGTGCATTGTATTGTGTATATATAGCCTATAATTTCACCTGTTTTATTTTTGTTTCAGATACTTTACAGGTGCAGACTCCACAAAGCATGTGAAAGACATACTGACTCAGGAACTTCAGGAAGCTGACTTGAGGAGCAGCACAGCTATCATGCATCAAGCATCAGAAGCTTCAGAGCCAGCAGAAAAGGCCCCTCGGTTGGAAGCAGCAGCAGCAGCACCACCACCACCACCAAGTAAGAGCAGCTTTATGGAGGAATTTGATCAGATTCTGGAGGAGCATGAGGATCCCGGTGAAGCAAGCAGCTCAAGCACTGCTGTCCAAGTGCATACTTTTTTTACTGAGAGAACAATTGCTACCTCAGACAATCCATACCAGTACTGGGGAGTCAACAGACATCGGTTTCCTGACCTTGCTGCCACTGCCATAAAGTACCTCTGTGCCCCTTGCACTAGTGTAGAAAGTGAGAGACTCTTCAGCACAGCCTCCAACATTGTGGATGAGAAGAGAAACAGACTGACACCAGAGAGAGCAGAAATGCTTGTTTTCATGAGAAAGAACCTGCCGTTGCTGCTCAGGTGAGTATTTTGAGCAGGTCACTGAGTAGTGTGAGCACAAAATGTTTACAAAGTTTTATTTAAGTTAGTTATAATTCTGATAAGCTACTTGTGTGTTCTCAGATGCTGTATTTTATATTGGATTTTGTATATCTGTCTGTACTAAATGTTTACATGGAAGTGTTACTTCTGTTTATTTTGTATTTTTGACCAAATTCATTAAGCGACTTGTTTGTTGGGTTTCAGCTGCTATATTTTATATCAGATTTTGAATATCTGTTTGCACTAAATGTTTACACAGAAGTGTGATTTCTTTTTGCTGCTAATGCACAATTTGTTATTTGTTAATAAATAACATTAAGTACATTTATATCTGTTTTAATTTGTTACCTTTTTTTAACAAGGTTAGAATGCAATGTTTATGTCAAGCCTGATGCCTTCACTCACATGGCAAGGTATACAGTTCATTAATTCAACAGTAGTATCGAATCGGTATCGGGTATCGGCCGATACGCTGAGCCCAGGTATCAGTATCGGATCGGAACTGAAAAAGCTGGATCGGTGCATCCCTACTTGCAGCACTATTCTTGACACTGTTGCCCCTCTTAAAGCCATGCATCCCAAACCCAAATCTGAACCATGGCATTACCAACTGACATTACTCGTGCTGCTAGGTGCGAGTGCAGGAAAGCAGAACGCAAGTATAAAAAAGACAAGCTTCATGTGTCTCATAATCTTCTGAAGGAAAGCTGGAGGTGATATCTATCTATCTACAATCCACCTGTCTTGAAGCTTTTTCAGAGGTCTGTGAAAAATCTCTCCACTTTTTTGTTAACAAGCTTCCTATAATTAGAGCCAACATCTCACCCCCTGCTTTGACCCCTCCATAGCTGTCCCTTGCTCTGCTGCTTTTCACCAGTTTGAGCCCATGTCCCTCTCTTCTCTCGAAAGAATTGTTACCCAATTAAAACCTGCATCCTGTCCCATTGATGTTGTCTCGCCCTGCTTCTTTAAAGAGGCCTTGGATACTTTTGGACCTCAAGCCCAAAAAATCCTTAACAGCAGTCTTGTCTCAGGCGTGGTACGAATTTATTTTAATTGTAATTGTGGAACCTCTGATTAAAAAACCTAATTTGGACTCAGACCTATCTCGAAGCTTCCGCTCATTTCAAAGATTTCAGAGTGAAAATAACTCCCTTATTATTAATTCGAAGAAAACAAAAGAAAGAGAAAGACATTTTTGGTCTACCTACATGGTTTCTAACTACAAATATTAGGGCGTTTATGTGGATGCTTCTCTATCCTGGAGTGCACTTATAGATAGTATTTGCAGCAAGGTACAGCAACGTATTTATTTTCTTAGAAGATTAAGGTCATTTGGAGCAAACAAGCAGATCCTGTTATTATTTTTCCAGTCTATAATACAGAGTGTTATGCAGTATGGAATCAGCTTGGTATAGTTGTCTTTCTGCTCAATTTAAAGCCAACTTGCTAGGCTGTTACGTATTTCTCAAAGATTGTGGGTCAAACGCTTGAGTCAGATTTTCAGTGAAATCTCATCTAATCTCATCTAACTGCTGCTTTTTACACGGCTGACTACACAACTCTTATTTCTCTCTTAGTGCACGGTGTGGGTCTAAAGGGTGCAGCCTCAAGGTGGTTCAGGTCTTACTTGTCCGAGAGATGTTTCTCAGTTAGACTTGTTGACTCTGCATCCTCTTCTGCCCCCATACCATGTGGAGTCCCCCAAGGTTCAATTCTTGGGCCCATCCTTTTTTCTCTTTACCTCCTTCCTCTGGGTCTGATTTTCAAAAAGAATCAGACTCAGGTTTGTTGTAGTAGGTTTACACGTACAAGGAATTTGTTTTGGTGATTTTGGTGCAGAACAATTAACACAGAACAGAATAAAAATAAGAAAATAGAATAAGGGGGGGGGGGGGGCGGGGCGGCATTGAGGTGCTGGGGCAGGTGGAGGTGATAAGCTGTGGTTCATGTTGTTGAATAGAGTCACGGGGGACGGTGTCAGGACTGTCCCATTGTCTTTCAAAGCGACAGTAAAACTTGTTCAGGTCGTTGGCAAGGTGCAGGTCATTAACAGAGTGGGAGGTTTTCGGCTTGTAGCTGGTGAGCTGTCTGAGACTCTTCCAGACTGAGCCAGCATCTCCCCCTGAAAACTGCTGCTGTAGTTTCTCAGAGTACAGACGCTGAGCTTCTGTCACCGCCCGGCTGAAGGTGTATTTAGACTGTTTGTAGCCGTCTCTGTCCCCACTCGTAAACGCCTCCTCCTCTAACTGCCTCAGCCGTCTGAGTTTGGCTGTGAACCAGGGCTCGTGGTTGTTTTAAGTCACCGTGATGCGTGATGATACACAGCTGTCCTCGCAGAAGCTGACGTCACAGCCTCTGTGTACTCATCCAGACTGTTAGTAGCAGTCCTGTCCTCTAAGCACGTCTGAAGATCCTCCACAGCTTCACTTGTCCACTTTTTCGATGTCCTCACTACAGATTTACAGAGCTTCTCTTACCACCTTTATGACTCGCATGTACCTGCCCCTGAAAAGAAACGATGGCAGCTCCATGAAGCCTTTCCTGGAGTGTCCTGAAGACATCACAGCCTCAAACTTTTTAAACTGTAACGAGAGTAAAAGTGAAGTGATGGTGTTTGGACAAAATGGCGCTGGTGATGCTACGTCTATGGACCTGGGCGCTCTGCAACCACATGTAAAACCAACAGCTACCAACCGTGGCGTCAAAATGGAGCGTGATTTTAAACAGATAAACTCTGTTTTTAAATCCAGTTTTTACCATGTGAGGCTTTTATCTAAGATTAAGTCGGTTTTACCTTTAATGATTGTGATACATGCTTTTATCTCTACTCGTTTGGACTACTGTAATGCTCTTTGTGTTGGCATGCAGGCCTCACTGCACGCTTACAGTTGGTCCAAAATGCTGCTGCTCGTCTTTTAACAGGTACTTGTAAGCAAGAACA
Organism: Semicossyphus pulcher; assembly: GCF_022749685.1. Lineage (NCBI taxonomy): Eukaryota > Metazoa > Chordata > Actinopteri > Labriformes > Labridae > Semicossyphus > Semicossyphus pulcher. The sequence continues at coordinate 22,082,156 of NW_027211696.1, read as the reverse complement.
CATGAGGCCCTTCCTGGCCTCCCTCCACTGGCTCCCTGTTCGTTTTAGGATTCATTTTAAGATTTTATTGTTCATTTTTAAATCTTTAAATGTGTCAGCACCGAAGTACATCTCTGACCTCCTGCATGTTATAACCCCTCGAGGTCTTTGAGGTCCTCTGATCAGCTGCTTCTTGTCGTTCCTAAGACCAGGCTGAAAACCAGGGGTGACCGTGCTTTTTCAGAGCCCCCCCAACGTTAGGATGGCCCCCACCTTACCTACTTTTAAATCACGTCTTAAAAGCTTCTTTCATTCTTTGGCTTTTAACCAGCACGACAGTTTTTGTGGTCTTTGTTATTACTGTATTTTAGTGTTTAATTTCATTGTGCAGCACTTTGGTAAACTTTGATGTTTTTTAAAATATGCTATGTAAAGTGGATAGGAACATGCTAAGGTTATTATGTTGCAGTGTAAAGACAAATAACATGCTAACGTCGCTCTCTGTGGTTGTGTCTCTCGCCCCCTGCAGGCTGGTTCAGGCAGTGCAGCGTCATCTCTTACAGTCGTGATGTGGATATCGGGATTTTCATTGTGGACTTCAGATCTGACATCATCGCAGCGTTCAGGGACGCCGGCCTGTCGCTCAAACACAAGTTTGGAAAAGTAAACAACACAATTTTCTTGTTTCGTCGTTTTTAATTATTAAAACTATAATTTGACACTGTTTCACTCCTTCACTTTGAACTCTGCTTCTGACTTCATCGCTGTGCTTCGAAACTTTGACTGCATGTGTTTTATTCTGGAGGCTTGTGTTTTATTTTGACATGCAGGTGGAAGACAGTCTGGAACTTTCCTTTCTGAGTGAAGATGTCAAACTGGACATTTTCTTTTTCTACGAGGACAGAGACGTCGTCTGGAACGGAGGAACGCAGGCCAAGAGCGGCAAGAAGTTCAAGTGAATAGAATGATTTTACTTTAAATATTTTATTGTTTCACCATTGCTCTTCACACAAACATTCATTTATTCATACGAAAGGTAAATCTTTACTAAGATTTAAGATGAAACTGCTCACCCTATATTTACCGTTAAAAACACTTTTAACTGAAATCATGTGTCGTGTTTTCCCGTAAGGTACATCTTCCCTCGTTTCTCGCTCTGCTGGGCGGAGCTTCTGGAGCTTAAAGTTCGTGTTCCGTGTGAAACACTGGACTACGTGACAGCAAACTACGGCGCCACCTGGAGCATCCCCGTGAGGAGCTGGGACTGGAAGTCATCGCCAAGCAATGTGCAGGAGAATGGGGTGTGGCCTCCAGCTGAGTGGGCGGAGCTTATCCAAGTGTATTGACAGGAAACTGATCAGGGACTAGACTACAAATACACAAAAAACTACAAATAAACAATGTCAACAAAGTTGTTGTTATGTGAGAATCTGAAAACTTTCTGTGACACGATGATGATGATGACAATACTTAAGAGTATTTGATGTCTGAACTGTAAAGAGATGGCGCTCAAGCATTCACACAACTACTTATTAATCCTCAGTGTTTTTTGTTTTAATTTGGATTCATGTGAAGTCAGTCGTTTCACATAAATAATAATTAAATGGCACCGTCAGAGAATTATATTTATATATATATATATATATATACACATATATAGACACACACACACACACACACACAGTGTATATGTGTATATAAAAAAGTGCACGGGCAAAGAACGTTCTGCAGTCTCTCCTGATTTCCTCATGTATGTGCTCACTGAGCGGGACACTGTCTCTTTAAGAAGCTTCACAGTGAATATGAGTCTCTAAATATGTGAAGTTTGTGTCAGACTTTAAAGGTTTGGTCTCTTCATCATCACATCTCAGCTGAAATAATCACAAACACTTGAACGTGACGAACTGCACTTTGTTGAGGGTAATTTTCATGTGTGATTTTTCTCTGTGGTCTCTGATGTAATTTGAGTTCAGCTGTTTGAAATGAAATTCGATCTCAGAACAGTTTCCTGTTTCACCACAAACTGTGACATTCAGGTTATGTATTATTTGCACAGTAACGCACAGTATTTTCTCTGAATGTTTCCAGTCTGCATGTTGGAGACTAGACTCTGCTCACTTTGTCTTCATTTGAACCCTGAAGCACGGTCTGATGTGATTATTCTTTATTATTGTTTTCTCTGAATATTTACAGTCTGTGACCTCCTCACCAGACCCTGTTCATTTATTCACCGTTTCCAGTTCCACCAACACTCCGCTCTTCATCAGCACTGAAATAACATTAACGAAAGAAAATCAAACACCAGATTGTTACTCCCCCTCCCCTCCTCCAGGAGACACCTCCTCATCAGACTCTATTAATTCTTTCACCATTTTTTCTCTGAGAACAGTTTTAGTTCCTGCTGTTCAGTTTTTTCAGTCTTAAGAGTTTTTAAGGTGACGTCACTCCACCGTCGCCTCGCGCTGTCCCTCCTTGTGGACCACGAGACCCTTACTGATCAGGTCCGGCACCTCCACGGCGAGCCACGGTCCGAGTCCCAGAGCCATCAGGTGCGCGAGGCCGAAGCGTGGCGCGTTCCGAGCCCAGAGGGGCGCGAAGTGGTCAGTTAGGCAGATCTTCCCGCCGCGGTACATCTTGGCGGTCTTCCCGTCCAGCTCCGGGACAGCTACTTCGGGCGCAGTGTCCGGGTACGTCACCGGGATGTCAAACTCCAGCCGGAACTCATAACGCAGCAGCTCGTGGATGAACCAGCACGTCCCGGTCCAGCGCGTACCGTCCGAGTTGGACTCGAGGCGAAACCAGTCGTTGTCGGCCTGTTTGTTCTGCTCGACGAACTGGATCAGAGCCTGGTACTCTTCCTTCAGCCGTTGTGGCCACAGCGTGCGGTCCCGCGGCCCCGCGTGAGTTTTCAGCAGCGGGATCTGCGACACGGCCCTGCGCGTGGCATCGTCCGCCATTTTGTGTCCTGCAAAGTGAAGAAGTTTGAATTTAAAACGGCTTTAGATCCTCACGGGCACAGTTTGTGCTGACTCGATGACTCCAATTTCCTGAACTGACGTGGATTTCCGGAATGACGGAACCCGTTTCGAGCCAACACAGACCACTTCCTGCACGGGGTTTTCAAAATAAAATCCCACACGTTTCAAGCCGTTAATGTGACGTCTCATGTAAGAATCATCCAAAACATTTGATGACTTATTTTATTCATTTTATTTGACTCCGTGATTAAAATTGGTTAGTTTTCCCAAATCTACAGCCCAAAAACTTCACATTATACACAAAAAACTTCAAACTACAGACAAAAAAATATAGACTACAGACAAAAAACTACAGACAAAAAAACTTCAAATTATAGACCAAAACTACAAATTATAGACAAGACTACAGACAAAAAAATTACAAATTGTAGAAAAGACTACAGACAAAAAAACTACAAATTATAGAAAAGACTACAGACAAAAAACTACAAATTATAGACAAACTATAGACTACAGACAAAAAACTACAAATTATAGACAAGACTACAGACAAAAAACTACAAATTATAGACAAAAAACTACAAATTATAGACAAACTATAGACTACAGACAAAAAACTACAAATTATAGACAAAAACTACAAATTATAGAAAAGACTACAGACAAAAAACTACAAATTATAGACAAAAAAATACAAATTATAGACAAACTATAGACTACAGACAAAAAACTTCAAATTATAGACAAAAAACTACAAATTATAGACAAAAACTACAAATTATAGACAAGACTACAGACAAAAAAACTACAAATTATAGAAAAGACTACAGACAAAAAACTACAAATCACAGACAAAAACTACAAATTATAGAAAAAAAACTACAAATTAGAGACAAAAAACTTCAAATTATAGACAAAAAACTACAAACTAGAGACAAAAAACTTCAAATTACAGACAAAAAACTACAAACTAGAGACAAAAAACTACAAATTATTGACACAAACTACAGACAAAAAACTACAAATTATAGACAAAAAATACAAATTATTGACACAAACTACAGACATAAAAACTACAAATTATTGACACAAACTACAGACAAAAAAACTACAAATTATAGACAAAAATCAATCATTGATAAAAATAAAAAAAAACTACAAAGGTCTAGAGCAGTGGTTCTCAAAGTGGGGTCCGCGAACCGTAGCCTGGGGGTCTGTGAAATAATTATAATAAATTATGACATAGTGCTGTATCATTACAAACTACATGTCTACAGATGACGACCATTTGCACCAATGAAACAAGCATATTGTGTCCATTACTCCCACCCATGTTAGCTTGGACCAGTAAAAACTGATATGATTGTGACACATCACGTCGATCTGTCATAAATCACTCAACTCACTCAGGTCACAGCGAACCGTTCCTGTGTCTTGCTGTTAATTTTGTGAAAGTAGAAATGCTGTCAAGTTGAGTCCACAAGCATTTTGAATAAAATAACCCTCTGTTTTAAAGTATATAAGTGATATTAACATGATTCAAATTGAAATGTTTTTCTGTTTATCAATACAAATAGTTCCAGTTGCATCAAGAGTGTAAAATGCATATGCTAAATCGGTATTACGATTATGAGGGGGTCCCTGGAAAAGGTTCTCCCCTTTAAGGACGTCCCTGATAGACTGCAATGGATGAACTACTAGCCCTACATGTAATGAACACTGAGGACAGAGCTGCTGGTGCTTCCGCTGTCCGGCAGGTGGCCGTAGTTTATCTGTACATTGCTTCTGTACTAGAAGAAGAAGAAGAAGAAGAAGGCGCTACAACAACAGACTGTCCACCATTTTCTCTCCTTCAGCTGCTTTCACTTTGTTTTTCTGATTATTTCGTGTTGGAATTGAACAGAATATAAATTTTATCTTTAGCGTCACCTGAGTGGGAGTCAGCGGCTGGGATGGCGGCTGACCGGCGCGAGGACAAAGGTGAGGCGCGAGCCGGCTGCTTTGTTAGCAGCATCTACCTGTTAGCATTAGCATGTGTGCTATCTTTGTTCTTTTGAGAAGCATGTTTGTTCAGCTGTTGAAAAGGGGCATCTTTTGCCGGAAAATAATGTTAACTAGTTAACAGGGCAGTAAACAGGTTAGTGGACGAGCGGCAGCGGCTAACTTGGCGGCTTCTCTCTTGCTCTCATTGTGGCGTTCATTAGCCGCTGAAGCTAACAAATGATAACGTGACACCGGACTCAACCCGCCGTGTCTGTCGCCTCAGTCTGTTAAAAAACACCAGTGTTTAACTGATGAAAACTGTTTCCTGGTCAATTCGGCATGTAGTTAACAAACACTTCACCACTATAAACAGGATCAGTCTGAGCTCTGTGCTGATTCCTAAATGTGAGACTGTTACACTGACGGAAGCACAGGGACCCTAGACTGTGACCCACATCAGACCTCCACATACTCATGATCACTGACGCTGACCCACAGTGTCTTTAAATACATGTTAATGATTATACTGTACTGTGCAGAGGCCTCAGGCTGGTCACTGTGTTAAACACTTGTTCAGAGGTGAAGGTGTGCGGTGACACGTGGATCCTTAAATTTAACTTACGTTGAACATGAACTTTATTCAGTTTGTGGTGACTGAAAACAAGAAGTCTCAGTGACGTCAGCAGGTACTGATGATCGGTTACGTGAGCCCAAGCTTAAGACCTCCTATTTATGAAGAATGCCCAGGTGTAATCTTGATAATGAATTTACAATCGCCACAGATAGTCCGGTAAGAACTGGAGGAGACGAGGATGTCCTCAAATGGTCATATATTAATTACCACACACATATAATGCAAGCCACTCTCTACAGGAATGTGAACTGACATGTGGTTTTTGCAACATAATGAAAGGCAGAGTAACAGATATTAATGATCATATCATTATGCAATTTCCCCAATATTTAACAAACACAAAATTGCTTTGTCACTATAATTTACAGAAAATACAAATCCACCTGATTTATCAACAGCAGGTACATAAGCACACAGATCTTACTCAGTTATGAAAAGAAATTACTGCAGTAATGCCATTAAACTGTAGCTGAATTGTTCCACATGTACATTACATGTAATAACTGAGGATTACACAAAGGTTGCATTAATACACCAAAGTCATGAATCAAAATACAGAAGAAAATATAGCAATATTAAAATATTAAACTTCAGACAGAATCAGTTGGTAAACTCTCATGGATGCACGGGACCTCTCAGACCACAAAGTCTCCAAATAAAGTCACCCAGGAGGGAATTATTGAATAACATATCCTGCCAAGGAGGCAACCATAGTGTGGTGAACTATCAGCCACAGACGGTTTCTATTGAGCATGAAGCTGGAAACTGGGCAGCAGCCACAGGTGCCCTTCCCTGATTGGCTGAGACTTAATTGGTAATTAACGCTGCATGCAGGCAGAGCATGAACAAATTGAAAAGACTATTTTGTAAGTCCAGAAAGAGGCGCTCAAGGCTCATGTAAAGGCCCCAATACTGACCCTTTGAACAATCTTATCTTATCTTTCAAATCAGGTGTGTTAGAGTACCGAGAAACCTAAAACATGCAGGAAGGTAGCTCTCCAGGAGCAGGGTTGAAGACCCCTGGTCTAAAGGTTCCTGATGGTCCAAAGGTTCTTAAAGGTCTAATGGCTCCTGATGGTCTAAAGGTTCCTGATGGTCCAAAGGTTCTTAAAGTTCTAATGGTTCCTGATGGTCTAATGGTTCCTGATGGTCTAAAGGTTCCTGATGGTCTAATGGCTCCTGATGGTCTAAAGGTTCCTTATGGTCTAATGGCTCCTGATGGTCTAATGGCTCCTGATGGTCTAAAGGTTCCTGATGGTCTCATGGTTCCTGATGGTCTAAAGGTTCCTGATGGTCTCATGGTTCCTGATGGTCTAAAGGTTCCTGATGGTCTAAAGGTTCCTAATGGTCTCATGGTTCCTGATGGTCTAAAGGTTCCTGATGGTCTCATGGTTCCTGATGGTCTCATGGCTCCTGATGGTCTAAAGGTTCCTGATGGTTTAAATGTTCCTGTCTGTTTCAGATGGAGAGCTGAATGTTCTAGAAGACATTCTGACTGAAGCTCCTGATCAGGACGACGAGCTGTACAACCCTGAGACCGAGCGCGACGTCAGCGACAAGAAAGGTACTATCGACACTTCTGTACTGACCAGGATCCACATTTAAGTGTTTGGTCTACCTGCCATTGGCGGGTAAGCAAAACTGTTTTACCGGCCATAAAAACGTTGTTAGATATAATGTTAATGTTGTTTGTTAATAATAAACAAATACATTGACTTTAGTACTGAAGTCATAGCAGCTGTGTAATTTTGGGGTAATGTACTTTGCTTGTGTATTCATTTAAATACTATTACTCAACCGAATTTAAAGAAAAATATAAAGTAGTTAAAATCAGCTCCACATTTAAAAACTGCAACAAGTGGTGTACGCAGTAATGCTTTAATGATAATCCACTGATGTTAAACATTACCCTGAAATAGGCCAGCCTTCACAATGACTAGGTTCCCTTAAGAATATTTAGATTCCCGTCCTTTTAACTCTTGTTTACGTTTTTGTTGCAGGGCTTTTGCTTGAGATGGAGTGTTAATACACTCTGATATTACTCTTATGTTTAGTACTTATTTCATCACTGCAACAAAATACTTTTCATTAGTGCAGCTCTTTAATCCACTACACAATGACACTTGCTGTTGTTCTGATGAAGCACTCATAGCTCTCTCCTTCTCGCTCATCCGACAGTCATTTACAAGCTCCTCAGTTCTGCTAGTGACAGTACTGTAGCTCAGCTGTTAGCGACAGCCTCTGCTGCCTCCTGCTAGGTGTCTCGATGTTTAGCTTCTCCTCTGCCTCGAGTATTGACTGTGGTACACGTTAATACTGTAGTTTTTATGCAGTGATGGCGAGGATAAGTGAATTGGAAATGCGTCTCCACAACATGGAAACTCAATAATAAGCTGCTGTAGCTAGAAAGACCCCATTAGCCGTTGTGGGCTGCTAGCATCAGTTCCCCGTCCTGCAGCCCCCGTAGAGCCGCGGCACAGCACCGGGAAGCCGAGGTGGCTGTGTGACTGTCCAAAAGGACACATAGCAGTAAGGAGAGGAAGCTCACGGGCCACCAACGACTAGTTCACGTTTCTAACAGCTGACACGACAGTAATAACACTACTGAAATGTTATTTGTGTGTGGACCAGCTGAATGCCTGATGATAACATTCTGTCACTGTGTCCTCTATTCCCTGCACTCTGTCTCTCAGGAACAAAGAGGAAGAGTGAGCGCTCAGACAGCCAAGATCTGAAGAGACTCCGCTCCTCGTCAAGCCATGCCCCCTCCAGGTCCTCCTCCACCAATAAGAGAGCCCCTGGTCCACCTCTGTCCTCCTCATCCTCAAAGAAGGCGTTGCACAGTCCTCGTGGACGCCACGCAGCGACCGGCTACCGTCACGAATACTACGAGGAGCGCAAAGGGCGACGAGGGGCCCGAGAGGCGACCAGGAGCCGCGGAGGAGAGGACGCCCGACGGAGAGAGTCCCAGAGAGGCCTGGAGGGTCTGAGCCAGGTACTGCTTCGACATGTACTAATCAGTTGTTGGAACAAGAACATATGTTGTTGTTTTGTAACAAGAACAGTTAAAATATAGTATTTTATCAATATTTCTATTATTTCACATTCTCTAACAAATACAGGACAAAACCTGTAAAAGGAGAAATCAGCTGAAATGAGTTAGAGTTGCGACGATTAGAGATTTTGATGGTACGATTACAATGAGAGGAATAATCACGGTTTCACGATTGATTAATAAATTTAAACTAATTACTAATATATAAGATTAACTTTATTGATCCCCCTGGGGGAAACTTTACTAATGTGGGTAATAAACTAAAGTGTTTTTGTCATCGACTGTCATCATGCCTCTTTTAATCGACACGTAACGGGGAACGTAAAATAACTGGTCTCTTCATCACTACGGTCCGCTGTAATCTCTCCGGGGGAAACGCCAACAACTCCTAACTGACTCCTATTTACTGACCGACGATTAAATAAATAAACACTGCACAGGCTAACAAGCAGCTAAAGGGAGCACAGTATACCTGCTAATTAGTGCTATTGTATTGATATTTTTTTGGCACTAACATTTAACTCACTGAAAAGCTGGAGCTCAGACTGCACGGACAGAAAGTTCCATAAACACACAGAGAGATTATTTGTCCTCTAAAGTCTCCAACAACACAAACAGGTGAAGTTAAGCTCAGTGACTGTGTGTCTGTGTTGACGTCTAGCAGACAGCCAGCAGGACCCACCTGTCAATCAAGTGACCCCGCCCCTATGATTTAAGGCTTAATATAATTAAAACGAGTGTGTTATAAAAAAATTCACCCCGTACAGTTATCTTGAACAATAAAATTAGCTATTTATAACACAACAGTTTTTTGTACCAGGCTGTAAACATGTCTATTTCTGCTGTAAAAATGGGCATTTTCCAACTGGTCTAATGTTATTTCTTGTTTTCTGGAGCCAGCCTCAAGTGGCCACTCGAGGAACTGCAGTCTTTGCACTTCCGCATTGTTTTCATTTTTCAACACCGGAGTTGCTGCTTGATTTAATCCCATGATAGAGTGCTGGAAGTCTACAAGCTCCATGATGACATGTATATAAACCTACAATGGCAGCGTTTACTCCACACTGACGGTAGAAAGCAGCGTTAAACGATCACTGACTGAAGCCCCTGAGAGGACTATTTTGTCTTCCATAGACTACATGCCGCTTTACTGCTGTTTGTTTACGTTGTACTGAAAGCACAACTTTCACCGCTATATATACCATTGATTGTAAGTGACATGTTTATTTAATTCCCTACCAACTCAAAGTTTCATCGTAGTATGGAACGTTATCGCTCGTTAATATGTTGGGCGTGTAGTGCTGGGTGGTGATCCCGCAGATGCTGCATCGGTTCGTGTTTTTTCCGGCAGGTTTTGCAGACGGGGGATCCGTCATCTTGAATAACTCCCTGCTCCTTCTTGGTGGACCTGAAATGCCCCCACACTGCCGACTTCACTTGTCACTTCTCGGTTACTTCTTGCTGCTCGGTCCGTCTGCCATAGTGAAGCTAATGTAGCGTAGCTTCCATAACTTTTGATTAGCACGGCACATTAAGGTGGCGCACCATTCCGCGGCCCGCCCAAGTAAAGTCTACGTGTGGGAAACCCTGATTGATTGATTGATTGATTGATATCCTACTAACACTATTACTAGTAATAGTTCTACTGCTACTACGATGACATCATCTTATACTGGTACTGATGCTACTGCCAGAAGTACTACTAGCTACTGCACAAACCACTTCCTGTCTTACAGCCAATCATATTCATTTACTGTCTTTAGAAGTTCAGGCGTGACGAGCGACGGGCAAGCCCCATCCCCCATGATGAGGACAACCAATCAGAGGAAGAGGCGGCAGCAGGGGAGTACGGCTCAGAGGCGGGATCAGGAAGCTCCTCCCCTGCTGCCTCCCACGTAGAAGAAGAGGACGAGGAGGACCCTGACGAAGAGGAGGAGGAGGAGGAAGAGGAGGGAATGGAGGAAGAGGAGGAGGAAGAGGAGGAGGAGGAAGGAGAAAAGGAGGATGAAGAAGAGGAAGAGGAGGAGTACGAGCGTCGCGGTGGCGTTGAGGGGAATGACTACGACACCCGCAGTGAGGCGGGAGACTCACGCTCCGCCTCCTCCGTCAGTTTCTCTGACGACGGCGAGTCGGTGCACTCAGGCTCTGCCTCCGAGGCTTCTGGTAACATCCCAAATCACCTAGAACATGTTAAACATTCATAAGAAATCTTTCACCTTAAACTGAAACCAATTTGACTTAACTGCTCTGTCTCTTCTCTGTAACTGTGATGTAATTCTGTGCTTTTATTTTGAAAGGTTCAGTGAAGAAACGGGAGAAGCTTTCATCGTCTGTCAGAGCTGTACGCAAAGGGATGGAGAGTAAGGCGGCCATTTTTATTTTGTGTTATTATACAGTGAATGTTGTTGAATTAGAGCTGTTCAAAGGTTGTGATGTGAAGACGTAAAGCCTTCAGCAGACAGAAACATGTTCACCTGAGAGGACGTTACAGGAAACAGCCTGGCCCTCTGAGGCTGTGCAGTGCATGCTGAAGAGGACAGAAGCCTCAACACTGATGTTTACAGGAACCCCACCCACACAGACCAATACCAACATTATGATTCTCACCACCCACTAGAACACAAGCTAGGGGTCAGTAGAACCCTACATCAGAGGGCTCAAAATGTACCACACTAGGAACGTCTCAAGGAGGCACTTTAGAGGTGCGGCTACCCAAACTGGGCCTTCAGCAAAACCTCTAAAAAACACAACACAAACAGGAAGGAGGAGAACAACAAACGCCACAGCATGAATCACTACCTGTCTGCAGTATCTGAGAAACTCAGGAGGATTTTAATCAAACACAATATCCCAGTACACTTCAAACCATCGAACACACTCAGGCAGAAGCTTGTCCACCCTAAGGACCAAACACCCAGACACAAACACAGCAATGTGGTGTATGCAGGACAATGCAAAGAGGACTGTAGGGACCTGTCCATCACGGAAACAAAACAACCCCTCCACAAACGCATGGCCCAGCACAGGAGAGCCAGCTCCTCAGGTCACGACTCAGCTGTCCACCTGCATCAAAAGGACAAAGGACACTCCTCTGCAGACAGCAAGGTTCACATCCAGCCGGAGAAGGCCGCTGCTTTGAAAGAGGTGTCAAGGAAGCCATCTTTGTTAAGCTGGAAAAACCGTCCCTTAACAGAGGTGGTGGCCTTAGACACCACCTATCACCCACTGACAATGCAGTGTTGAACTCTGCTCAAACAGCTGAGCTCACACTCACACTCAGGATCATGTGAGCCTAACGATCCATCAACACCAGAGGGTACTAACGACTCTCAGTGATACTGGGTTCACAGCTCAGGCTGACGACTCACCCTGATTACACATCTATTAGCATAATAATGACCTACAGAGGCTAATAGTTCTAACTAATAATGCTAACATACTGTACTGTGCTGTGTTTTAGGCAGTAGTGAAAAAATGCTGTAAACTAAGAATGCTTTCAAAAATATAAATAATTGTTTATTTTGATCAATTTACAAAATGATCAGTGAGCGAACAAAAGAAAAATCTAAATCAAATCAGTATTTGGTGTTACTACGCTTTGCTTTCAAACCAGCATCAGTTCTTACAGGTACACCTGCACACAGTCAGGGATGTTGTAGGATTATAGTCAGGTGTATGATCAATCAATTATTCCAGACAGGTGCTAATGATCATCAGTGTCACATGTAGGTTGAAACACAGTCATTAAGTCAAACAGAAACAGCTGTGTAGGAGGCTTAAAACTGGCTGAGGAACAGCCAAACTCTGCTACCAAGGTGAGGAAGTGAGCACAGCAACAAGACACCAGGTAGTTATACTGCATCAGCAAGGTCTCTGCCAGACAAAGATTTCAAAGCTCACTGGGGTTTCAAGATGTGCTGTTCAAGCTCTTTGGAAGAAGCACAAAGAAACGGGCGACGTTGAGGATCGTAGACGCAGTGGTCGGCCGAGGAAACTTAGTGCAGCAGATGAAAAACACATCGAGCTTATTTCCCTTCCAAATGGGAAGATGTCCAGCAGAGCCATCAGCTCAGAACTGGCAGAAACCAGTGGGACCCAGGTACACCCATCTACTGTCCGGAGATGTCTGGCCACAAGTGGTCTTCATGGAAGAGCTGCAGCCAAAAAGCCTCCGACATGGAAACAAGGCCAAGCCACTCAACGATGCACGAACACATAGGAACTGGGCTGCAGAGAAATGGCAGCAGGTGCTCTGGACTGATGAGTCAGAATGTGAAATATTTGGCTGCAGCAGAAGGCAGTTTGTTCGCCGAAGGGCTGGAGAGCGCTACGATAACGAGTGTCTGCAGAACACAGTGAAGAATGCTGGAGGTTCCTTCAAGTTTGGGGCTGCATTTCTGCAAATGGAGTCGGAGATTTGGTCAGGATTAATGGTGTCCTCAATGCTGAGAAATACAGGCAGATACTTATCCATCATGCAATACCATCAGGGAGGCGTATGATTGGCCCCACATGTATTCTGCAGCAGGACAATGACCCCAAACATGCAGCCAGTGTCATGAAGAACTATCTTCAGCGTGAAGAAGAACAAGAAGTCCTGGAAGTGATGGTATGGCCCCCACAGAGCCCTGATCTCAACATCATGGAGTCTGTCTGGGATGACATGAAGAGACAGAAGGATCTGAGGAAGCCTACATCCACAGAAGATCTGTGGTTAGTTCTCCAACATGTTTGGAACAACCTACCAGCCGAGTTCCTTCAGAAACTGTGTGCAAGTCTACCGAGAAGAACTGATGCTGTTTAGAAGGCAAAGGGTGGTCACACCAGATATTGATCTGATTCAGATTTCTCTTCTGTTCATTCACTGCATTTTGTTCACTGATGGAAATAAACTATTAACACTTCCATTTCTGAAAGCATTCTTGGTTTACAGCATTTTTTCACACCTGCCTAAAACCTTTGCACAGCACTGTATATTAGCATACTAATGACCTACAGAGGCTTATATTTCTAGCTAATAATGCTAACATCTATTAGCATACTAATGACCTACAGAGCCTTTCAGATGAGAGGTGAAACGTCTTCAGGAACTTCAAGTCCAGTTGCCTTTTGGATTAAACCGAGAATTACCCTGGTCTGGATGACTGAGAGCCTGAGCCACTTCTTTTGTTGTCTCAGTCACTTCCTGTGATGCCTGAGCCACTTCCTTTGTTGTCTCAGTCACTTCCTGTGATGCCTCAGTCACTTCCTGTGTTGTCTCAGTCACTTCCTGTGTTGTTTCAGCTCCAACCAGTAAGCTGCGCTACATCCTGCGAGACGCTCGCTTCTTCCTCATAAAGAGCAACAACCACGAGAACGTGTCTCTGGCTAAAGCTAAGGTATGCTAATGTTTACATGTGTTTACCGTGGTTACTACAGAGTAACGCTCTGTTTGTTTATGTTGATGTCTATTTCCTGTCTGTGGTTTTCAGGGCGTGTGGTCCACGCTGCCAGTCAACGAGAAGAAGCTGAACGCAGCGTTCCGCTCGGCTCGCAGCGTCGTCCTCGTCTTCTCTGTGAGGGAGAGCGGGAAATTCCAAGGTGACAGAAATCATATATTTATAGATTCATCACTGAGCGCCATGTTTCTGTCCATCCTCTTTTCTTAGTTTCTAGGGCTGCAACTAACAACTATTTTGATACTCGATTAATCTGTCGATTATTTCTACGATTAATCGATTATTAATCGGATTAAAAAAAAGCTCAATTTTAGTATTACCATTATACTCAAAACACAAATATATCTTGTTTTCTTGTACAATGCAATATTAATATATCAATTATGCAACTCAATATCGATTTGATTTACTTAAAAATTGTACATGAAAAAGGAAAGTTCAGACGAGGCCACGACAATAAAGGACATTGGGGATGAAGCCATGAGCTGAGTGTAACAGGGAAATGTAACTAACCAATCAGACACTGCTCAAGTTTCTGTTGTGAATAAATAGAAGATTCACTTTAGTCCGTCTCTGACTAACGGCATGAAGTATTCAAAAACTCCTTTGACGTTATGTTACACTCCAGTGTCTCTCTGACCGAACTTCAGCTAATTAGCGATAGCTTAGCGTCCTCTCTGACGGACAAACACACGATTACAAGTTCATTTAAACACAAAGTGACGGACAGAAATACTCTGCGTCAGTTTACTCTCCATGTTGTGATGTTTAATGAAGCTGGGCGTTAGCTTTATCAAGAGTTAGCGTTAAATTAGCTTTACCAGTGGTGTTAGCTTATTAACAGCTTAACTACCACGGTATACTGTCCTCCGCTGCTTCACCAGCGGCCCGGCTGTGGGCCCATCACAAAGCGGAGAGGAGAGGAAACAGACGGAGTTTCAGTCCGTTACGTTTGGTTCTAAATGAACGTTAGAAACCGTAATCGTGCGTTTGTCCGTGTAAACGGACACTGATCTACCGCGGCGGACACATCATCAGCACTGCACAACAAACAGAGAGTCCTCCTAATAATTCATGTTTGTCTCAGAGGAGACCGGAGACGTTTTAACCTCCTGTATTCATCACATGAGCTACACAAGCCGCGCCATTGGCTGGCTGCCCCCAGTGACATTTTCACAGCGCACGCCGTGCATCATAACAAAGACCCAACTAATCGATGATGAAATCCGTTGCCAACTATTTTAATAATCGATTTTAATCGATTTAATTTCAAAGTTCAAATTCAACGGCCTCCTGCGTCTCTCCGTCTGTAGGTTTTGCTCGTTTGGCGTCAGAGTCTCATCATGGCGGCTCTCCAATCCACTGGGTTCTTCCTGCTGGCATGAACGCCAAAATGCTGGGCGGAGTCTTCAAGATCGACTGGCTCTGCAGGTAAGCCGATGTGTGAACACATCAGGTGAAAGTCAGGAACATTGGTGAGGGTGACTATGAACTATTGGTTTAATGTTTGTGCTCATAGACTGAAGGGAGGTTTGGGAAAGATCACTGATTGTTATCCGTAACCGAGCTCTTCAGTCTTAGATAAACCTGATTATAACTCTCCACCTTTTTCTGAGGTTACTTTAAAGCCTTTGATAAGTTGGAGCACTCCTTTTTATTTGAAGGTTTTGGACCACGATGTTTGATATAATGAAAATGCTGTATAATGACATGAACAGTAGTGTGTCCCACAGCTTTTCCAGGAGGTTCCCAGTTAAACGGGGTATACGCCAGGGGTGCCTGATTACTCCTTTATTATTCATTCTAGCTGCAGAGACAATTTACCTAATAACCTCCACAGGTAGCAATGGAATGTATATACTGGGGTAGCAATTCATAGTTAGTAAATTTGCTGATGAAACAACGCTCTCTCTAAAAGGACCAAATATGGTGTCAAAAGCATCTGACCCTGAACCAATGAGAGCTCCTCGCTGTTCACATGACAACCGTTTCCCAATTGTGGTATTACGGCGAACAACACGTCGCTATGTTTAAAGAAAGTTATATCGTAATGCCGTTATAGCTGTGCTTCATTCTCCTCCACCACACACCCTCACCTGCTGTACCTGGACACACCCCCACCTGCTGTAACTGCACACAGCGGCTCTTCCTGCTTCTCTCTCCCTGTCTGCTCTGTTTACATCATCAATCAATCAATCAATCAAATTTTATTTGTATAGCGCCAAATCATAAGCAGAGTTATCTCGAGACACTTTACAGACAGAGCAGGTCTAGACCGACTCTTTGTTCTGTTATTTAAAGAGAGGCCCAACATGAATCACCATGAGTAGCACTTAGCAACATTCGGCACATTGGCAGAAAAACTGCAGGATAGAGACAGGCAAAGAGAGCAACAACAACATATGTTCTTGTTACAACAACAACAGACACATACTGATGGTTACAATGCCAATAATAGTGGTAGACTAGGGTGAAGATTAGTTCAACTCATATCAACTCCCCCACTCACAGCCGTGGCCACATCCTGATCTGGTCTGCTCAACTGGTCTCACATTACAACAACTCTCCAGCTTCATCCTCCATATCTCCGATCACTTGGCAATCACTATGGACATTGACATTCCCATCCCCCTCCCAAAAGACAAGTGCAAAGTATCATTCAGAAATCTCAAGTCCATCACCCCCTCAGCCCCTTCAGCCTCTCTCTACTCAAATATCTACCTCCCCTCCCCCACTTTCGGGTAATCCCGCTGATCTTGGTAACTACTACAGCAACAGCCTCTCCTCCTGTCTTGATCAGCTGGCTCCTATTAAAACCAAAACCGTCTCCTTCACACATTCAGCCCCATGGTACACTCCTGAACTCCATCACATGAAATCACATAAGCGTCAGCTGGAAAGACTCTTCAAGTAAACCGGTTTAACAGTTCACGTCCAGGCCGACTGAGACTACCTGCAACAGTACAAGAACGCTCTCAACACAGCCCGGTCCACCTACTACTCCCACCTCATACACTCTGGCTCCAACAACACCAAGACTCTCCACAATAAACAAACTTTTCTTACCCACCGACAACACCTCCACATCCTTCACAGTAGATAAGTGCAGCTCGTTCCTGCCAGTCTTACACCTGTCCACCTCTTTTCCCACCTATTTTAAAAATGTTTGATTTCTTTGTATTTTAGATTCTTGACTTGAAGGACTGATTTAATGTCGTCGTGTTCTTCCTGTTATGAATCAAAGTTCACTAGAAGTGACGACCACCTGACTGATGGATTATTGTCTCTGTAGTTTTTTTGTTGTAGTTCAGTCAGACATTTTAAATCATCCTGTGTTTTTGTACAGGAGGGATCTACCTTTCACGAAGACGGCTCACCTGTCCAACCCCTGGAATGAACACAAGCCAGTGAAAATTGGACGAGACGGACAGGTGATTTATTTCTTCTGCTTCTGTTCAAATTTAATTTGTGCTAAAATGTTGTACAGTTTTTGTTTATTCCTTCTTTCAGGAGATCCAGCCCGACATCGGTGCTCAGCTCTGCGCTTTGTTCCCCCTCGATGAGAACGTGGACGTCCACCAGGTCGCTCGCCGTGTCCGTCACAAGCGTCGGACGCCGTCGGAGCCACGGCCTCGTGGCCGACCGCCGCAGCGTGAGCCGGGAAGGTTAGCCAATCACCAAGCTCCTACTCCTGCTTCCTGTTCTTCTTCTTCTCCTCCTGCGACCACGGCGCCACCTGCTGCTGGACAACGGAGACGGCAGCTGTCTTTAGCCGGCGGCTAGCTTTGCCGTGGCTAGCATCGCTGGTTCTCTGGTTGTTGTCGGTCTCAGTTTGGATTTTTCTGCCGGAGTGATGCCTCGCTCTGCGTCTTAGGTTGAAGCAAAAAAGAGTCAGACAGGAAGTTGGAATCCTCGGCAGGGCGTGTTCGTTAGCTCTGAGATACAATTTAAAGTGGAAATCATAATCACAAATTATTGTTTATTAATGGTTAAGCAGAACTGAATCCAAAGTTTTTAAGTTTTCTAATTGAACTCAGCTGAAAGTTGAAGTTTAAGAAATTTACTTTTCTAAAATTTGTTGTTGCTAAATTTTTCCTTTTGAAGCTTTTTCTTTGCAGGAGGGTCGTACTTTGGAAGTAAAAAAATCAAACGGTTTGGCTTTTAGCTGGACTGTGGCTGACCCTTTCAGAATAAGAGCAGAAAGGAGGAGCATCTCTGGCTGGACTGACGGAGGAGGGGTGGGTGGGTGACGGGCGAGCAAGGTAGAACTAACACACAGAGAGAGAGAGGACCACAGAGCGGACTGTTCCGTTTTTGAGAAGGGGGCAGTTTGGTCGAGCAGGGGGTGGGGCTTCTGGACTGTATCCAATGAGAGGGTGAGATGTGATGGATGGGGAGGGGCCTCTGGACTCTATCCAGTGAGAAGGTGAGGTGTGTCAGAGGGCGTGGAGTTTCCTCACTGGTTGATTTCAGGTAAAATAATGTAAATACATAAAGATAAAAGAGACTCTTTCAAAAGAAAAAAAAGATCCTCTCGGACTGAGAACCCCCCCCCCCCCCCCCATGAAAGGACACCTGTATTTCTCCCTCCTCCCCCGTCCCCACACACACACACACACACACACACACTGAATCAGGACTCAGAGCTGGTGGTTAAACTGTTGGTATTTGACGGTGTGTGTGTGTTTCTAATGAACTGATTAAATCGTGTGTGTGAGTGAAGAGGAGGCAGGAAACAGAAATCAGAATAATCAACGGAGCGACAAACCAGAGAGGTTCTCTGGTTTCTGTTTAAGGACTGTTGCTGGTCTGGAGGGGGCGGGGCTGGGCTGAGAGGGGTGGGATTTTATGTTGATTGACAGGACTGCATCATCATCATCATCACCACCACCCCCCTCCACCCTTTCAAAATAAGAGGGTTTATAAAAAATTACATGGACTGATGAGGAGAAAAACTGTTTTTATAATGCAAAGTGTTGTTGAATCAAACAGCCCCTCCCACATATGCAACAGAAGCGGTATGTTGTCCCTTTAAGAGGCTTCCTCTTCTTTGTTTGTTTGTTTTTTTTCTTGTTGTGTGTGAGACGCAAAAGTTGTCAAAAGCCTTACTGGAACAAAAGTAACTAGGTGTACACCCAGCAAAACGGGAAATCAATTAACCAAGGAAAACTTAAAAGAAGAAAATATTTACAAGAAAAATGTAACAAGAATTATTATTACAGATAAATCTTTGCAAGACTTGACAAAAAGGAAGACACTTTGCAGAAAGAAACAGGGAAAGCACTTTACACAAAGTTTTAAAGTGAAACTTTACAAAGATGAACTTTACAGAGATAAGCTTTACAAAGATGAACTTTACAGAGATAAGCTTTACAAAGATGAACTTTAAAGAGATGAGCTTTACAAAGATGAACTTTACAGAGAGAAGCTTTACAAAGATGAACTTTAAAGAGATGAGCTTTACAAAGATGAACTTTACAGAGAGAAGCTTTACAAAGATGAACTTTAAAGAGATGAGCTTTACAAATACGAACTTTACAGAGATAACCTTCACAAAGATGAACTTTACAGAGAGAAGCTTTACAAAGATGAACTTTAAAGAGATGAGCTTTACAAAGATGAACTTTACAGAGATAAGCTTTACAAAGATGAACTTTAAAGAGATGAGCTTTACAAAGATGAACGTTAAAGAGATGAGCTTTACAAAGATGAACTTTACAGAGAGAAGCTTTACAAAGATGAACTTTAAAGAGATGAGCTTTACAAAGATGAACTTTACAGAGATGAGCTTTACAAAGATGAACTTTACAGAGATGAGCTTTACAAAGATGAACTTTAAAGAGATGAGCTTTACAAAGATGAACTTTAAAGAGATGAGCTTTACAAAGATGAGCTTTACAAAGATTAACTTTACAGAGAGAAGCTTTACAAAGATGAACTTTACAGAGATGAGCTTTACAAAGATGAACTTTACAGAGATGAGCTTTACAAAGATGAACTTTACAGAGATGAGCTTTACAAAGATGAACTTTACAGAGAGAAGCTTTACAAAGATGAACTTTAAAGAGATGAGCTTTACAAATACGAACTTTACAGAGATAACCTTCACAAAGATGAACTTTACAGAGAGAAGCTTTACAAAGATGAACTTTAAAGAGATGAGCTTTATTAAGATGAACTTTACAGGCACAAACTTTACAAAGATGAACTTAACAGGGATAAACTCTACCAAGAAAAATAAAAATAAAACCCTTAATTGAGAAAAACTTTACAGAGTAAAACTTAAAGAATAAAAACTTTACAAGGCAAAATGTTAGAAATTGGACCAGGGGGGTACACTATGAAGCAGGATTTGCGGTTATTGAGGTAACTTCAGGGTTAACTCCGAGTTTTCAGTACTAGGAAGGTGGTTCACTTCTTACCGGGGTAGATCACCATGGTAACGTATGCTGAACACCTGACCTGCTCTGGAGCAGGTTATGTCCGAGATAAGAGAATAACTTGAACTACACACCACCCACTGACCAATCAGGTCTTTTGATTTGGGAGCTCTATGAGCAGATCGTGAGAGGGAGGAGGGAGAGAGAGAGCGGTCAAACACTTCCACTTTACCGTAGGAGTTTTTAAAATGTATTTGTGACAGATATTCATCGTGCTTTACTGATGTACATCTACAACAGAGACTGATGAACACACTGAAGCCTGAAGATCTTTTGTTCTCATAAGATATGGCAGGAAGCATTCGTACAGCTTTAAATTGTGCTTTTATAGGCTGTTTATTTTATATTTGTTCATATTGTTTGATACAGCTGAGAGAATAAGTCTAAATCTGCCACTAACAAAAACACATCCGTGCAGCATATTAATCTAATGTAACACTTGAGTGTTATTATAAATATATCATGCTCTAATGATGGAGCAGTGATATTATCATAAGTTATATGCACATTCACACAGTCTGTGTTTTGTTGCTGTTTGTCCTTCCTGCATCCAGCAGCTGCAGCTGAGTGATGTCAGTCTGGATTATGTGAAACTTCTTCATCTCGTTCTAAAGTCACAGTTTGCTTTGAGTTTGTTAAATATGCCGTTCAGCTGACGGCAGACTCGCCCGTGTTTAGATTGGTCATTTGCTCCAAACAACGGCCCTTTAATGTGAGCGCGCTCAGAGAAACCCTGGGTTGACTTATCGAGTTGATAACCAGCGTCGTGTGACCGCTCAGCGCGATCTCCTGTGTCAGGTTAGTGAAGCAGATCAAGAAAAGAGACCCTGGGTCTGTTGAACTCGCTTCGTAGTATACCCCCCAGGCTAACGCAGGTCATACCCAATGTTAAATTTAAACGGGAAGTGATGTCAGACATCAAGGTCGAGTTGACAGATGATCAGAGTTTCTTCTTCTGTCTGAAATTTGACCTGCATGATTTTTTTAGTGTGTTTTAATGTGGATGTGTGTGTGTGTGTGTGTGTGAGTGAGTATTGTGTGCATGTGTGTGTCTTACTTGTTGACTTGTCCACGTAGGCGTCGTCCTGAAGAGTACGACCTCCACGGCAGGAAGCGACCGCGAGCCGACGGTCCGCCCGACTTCAATCAGCGAACAGGTCGTTAATCAGAAAAATCCGACCTACGTTTATTTTAAAAATGTTGTAATGAAGCGAATTCTGTTCTTTTAAGTGTTTTTATATTGTATATATTCAAGTTTAGATATTATTTTTAAGTGAAATCTTTTTGAGTTTTTTTTTTTATTTCATTTTTTTATTTTCCTGACATGTTAATTTCATTGTTGAATAATTAATTATATACATATAGTATATAAATGTTTTATGTTTTGTATGTTTGTGAGCTGAATTCATTTATTTTTATTTAGTTGGCGGTTTTTTTCAGGTATTTTTGCAAAAATATAATTTTGCTGGCTGCTTAGAAACAGTTTGAAAAGTAACATTTAATAGAATTAATTTTACTTTCAGGGTTCATCCAGGATCTTCGTAACCAGCCAGTGGACAGGTGAGACACACCTGTTCCCTCATATGAAATAGGTCACAGGAAGTGGGTGGAGCTACAGCAGCATTCATTAGTAAAATGGGAAAGATTTATTTCTCTACAGATTTATGTTTTATTTTTGTAAACAGTTTGTTCAATTATTTAAAGACGTAAAAACCTTTACTTTGAAAAGATGAACAGAACATCTCGATACTCACCTTTATTCAAGGTGAATCAGAAAAAGTTAATCAACAGAAAATAAAAACTTTATTGAGTGAACGCGTTAAAAACTTTATAAAACTGAATGATTTTTGTTTTCAGACGATTCTCCAGCGTGAGACGAGATGTTTTTCTCAATGGGGTGAGTCTTAAACATGTTAGAATGTTAGCTTAGCTTTCTTTAGCCAATTAGGTGGAACCTGACCTTTTCTTTTACTCGTCAGCTTAGCTTTCTGAAGCCTGTTTGCATGTTAGCTTAGCTTTTCTTTAGCCGTAATGTGTTAGCTTAGCTTTCTGAAGCCTGTATGCATGCTACCTAAGCTGTTCATTAGCCTGTTAGCATGTTACCTTTGCCTTTCTGTAGCCGTTAGCGTGTTAGCTTGAGATGTGTTGAGGTGCTAAAGTGTGTTTCCTTGTTTTAGTCATACAACGACTACATGAGAGATTATCACCACAGCGTCGGCCCTCCAGCTCCCTGGCAGACTCTGGTACGACTCTTATTGATCCCAATATTAACCAATCAGGTTCACTTAACTAATGATGTCATGCATGTGTCATCAGGCGGCATATCCCGGTGTGGAGCAGCCGCCTCCCCACCACCCCCCCTACTACCACCACAGCCACCCCCCGCCTCCCCCTCACCAGGCCTACCATCACCACCACCATCCCCCCATGCCGCCGCACGAGGCTCCACCCCCCCGCTTCAGAGACAAGCAGCGTGCGCCACAACACCGCGCCTTCACCTCCAGCCCTGTGAGTCCAACGCGTTACTGCTGTCTCTACCGTCTTTACTCTATCTACTGTCTCTACTTTATCTACTGTCTCTACTTTATCTGCTGTTTCTACTCTGCTGTTTCTACTGTCTCTACTTTATCTACTGTCTTTACTTTATCTACTGTCTCTACTTTATCTGTTGTTTCTACTGTCTACTTTATCTACTGTCTGTACTTTATCTGCTGTTTTTACTGTCTCTACTTTATCTACTGTCTCTACTTTATCTGCTGTTTCTACTGTCTCTACTTTATCTGCTGTTTCTACTGTCTCTACTTTATCTACTGTCTCTACTTTATCTGCTGTATCTACTTTATCTGCTGTATCTACTGTCTCTACTTTATCTACTGTCTCTACTTTACTGTCTCTACTTTATCTGCTGTTTCTACTGTCTCTACTTTATCTGCTGTATCTACTGTCTCTACTTTATCTACTGTCTCTACTTTACTGTCTCTACTTTATCTACTGTCTCTACTTTACTGTCTCTACTTTATCTACTGTCTCTACTTTATCTGCTTTTTCTACTGTCTCTACTTTATCTGCTGTTTCTACTGTCTCTACTTTATCTGCTGTTTCTACTTTACTGTCTCTACTTTATCTGCTGTTTCTACTGTCTCTACTTTATCTGCTGTTTCTACTGTCTCTACTTTATCTACTGTCTCTACTTTACTGTCTCTACTTTATCTGCTGTTTCTACTGTCTCTACTTTATCTGCTGTTTCTACTGTCTACTTTATCTACTGTCTGTACTTTATCTGCTGTTTTTACTGTCTCTACTTTATCTGCTGTTTCTACTTTACTGTCTCTACTTTATCTGCTGTTTCTACTTTACTGTCTCTACTTTATCTACTGTCTTTACTTTATCTACTGTCTCTACTTTATCTGCTGTTTCTACTGTCTCTACTTTATCTGCTGTTTCTACTGTCTCTACTTTACTGTCTCTACTTTATCTGCTGTTTCTACTTTATCTGCTGTTTCTACTGTCTCTACTTTATCTGCTATCTCTACTTTATCTACTGTCTTTACTTTATCTACTGTCTCTACTTTATCTGCTGTTTCTACTGTCTCTACTTTATCTGCTGTTTCTACTGTCTCTACTTTACTGTCTCTACTTTATCTGCTGTTTCTACTTTATCTGCTGTTTCTACTGTCTCTACTTTATCTGCTATCTCTACTTTATCTACTGTCTTTACTTTTTCTACTGTCTTTACTTTTTCTACTGTCTCTACTTTACTGTCTTTACTTTATCTACTGTCTTTACTTTATCTACTGTCTCTACTTTACTGTCTTTACTTTATCTACTGTCTTTACTTTATCTACTGTCTCTACTTTACTGTCTTTACTTTATCTGCTTTTTCTACTGTCTCTACTTTATCTACTATCTCTACTTTATCTACTGTCTTTACTTTTTCTACTGTCTTTACTTTTTCTACTGTCTCTACTTTACTGTCTTTACTTTATCTGCTTTTTCTACTGTCTCTACTTTATCTACTATCTCTACTTTATCTACTGTCTTTACTTTTTCTACTGTCTTTACTTTTTCTACTGTCTCTACTTTACTGTCTTTACTTTTTCTACTGTCTTTACTTTATCTACTGTCTCTACTTTTTCTACTGTCTCTACTTTATCTGCTATCTCTTCTTTATCTACTGTCTTTACTTTATCTACTGTCTTTACTTTATCTACTGTCTCTACTTTACTGTCTTTACTTTATCTACTGTCTGCACTTTATATACTGTCTCTACTTTATCTGCTGTTTCTACTTTATCTACTGTCTCTATTTTATCTACTGTCTGTACTTTATCTACTGTCTCTACTGTCTGTACTTTATCTACTGTCTTTACTGTCTCTACTTTATCTACTGTCTGTACTTTATCTGCTGTCTTTACTTTTTTTACTACTATCGTATTTTACTGTCTCTCTACATCTAACGTCTGTCTTCTCTGATGTTTTTTTCCCTTCATGCAGCACGACTACGACATGCGTGTGGACGACTTCCTGCGGCGGACACAGGCGGTGGTCAGCAGCCGGCGTGAGCGCGAGCGGCAGCGTGAGCGGGAGCGTGGAGGGCCGCGTCGCGAGAGAGAGCGTGAGAGGGCGAGGGACAGAGACAGAGACAGAGAGAGGGACAAGGAGAGGGGGCGGTACCGCAGGTGATCCGATGATGTCACATCCTGTTTGCCTGCAGGGGCTTTTATTTTGACAGTCAGCAGTGTTTTGGGCTGGTTTTCTGTTTTTTGTTGAAATATAATAAAAAATGAAAATAAGTGACATCAGTTTTTATGTGAATAAAATATTTGAAAAACTGTAAAAAATAAAAGTCTGTTCAGTCGAAGCTTTTAATTTACTGATTCTGTGTAAAAGGGAAGTGACATCACAACCGAGGGTCACCGCCCCGTCATACATGTTTCTGCACACGTTTACAACACGTGATTTGAAAAAAGTTTTAACTTCTTTTTTTACAGTGTAGTTTCTCTTGAACCTTCACACTTAATTTCCCAGATTTCTCTGTGTGGAGCCTCAGTTTAAAACAGGAAGTAGGTATTTTAAATTATTTTCATGTTTTCCTATATTGTAGTCCAGAGGTTCCCAACATGAGGGTCGAGGCCTCTGAGAGGTCACATGAAGATGAACGTGTTTTATATTTTTATTTTTCATCGGTTCTTTTATTGTGAAAGGTCGGACAGTTTCTTGTAAATTCTTGTTTAATTTAAATTTTCTTTTAAACATTTTTATTCTGTATTTTTTATGAGCTCTTCCTGTTTCAGTTTTTATGTTGTTTAAATTAGTTTTACTTCTTGAACTCTGAATCATGTTTTTTAATAGTTTTTTGACTCGTGATCGCCTCCTGCTAGTGACGACACGTCCGCTTACATTTAAAGAATCTGCTTCCTGTTTTTCAAAGTTAAATTACGTTGTTTTTTTTCTTTGCTCCGCTCTGATTTGTTGTTACCGTGGTGACCAAACGTCATCATCAGCAGGTGAAACTCTTTTTGTTTCCTGTTTGTGAGCAAAGGAGGCGGAGCTTGTGTCTGTTTTTCTACAAAATAAAAGTAACAAAATGTGTTTGTCTTGTTGGATTTTCAACCAATCAGCTGATTTATGTTTCTAGGAATGTTATTTATGTAATAAAGTTCATTTGAATAAAATGGTTCAATAGGGCATTTTCAATGGAAGCGTGTGTAAAGAGCGCCCCCTCAGGCCGACTTAAAATAATTTGTAAACAAAATTGTAAATATTTAATAATATTTAATTTTAAGATATTTTGAATGATTTCTGATTAAATCTGCTTAGTCTTGTTTTTCTCGCCGTCTGCAGCAGCATAGCAGGAAGCAGCGGACGACCCGCCAGCAGAGGGCCACAGCTGCCACCATAGCGACCAGCAGGGCAGTGCCGGTGTCCAAGCTGTGGTACTGGAACCAATTCAGGTCATGTGACGCCAGTCGCAGATGTGGTGCTCTGCCATGTCGCATCACAAACTCCACCCAGAACACGGCAGCATCCAGCGGCGCTGTCGGTTGGTCACGCTGCAGCGCAGACAGACGCTGAATGCTGGACCTGTAGCTGAGCATAATGGGGAAAAAAACAGTCAAACTGATGTTTCACTGTCAGATGTTGGGATTCTTTTATTGTGAAGGAGCTGGGTGAGAGACAGGAAATACAAAAAAGTATTAAATTACAAGGAATTAAGTTTCCCGCTTCAGCAGGTAGTTGGAGCTTTTAATGTGAAATGTGTAATGTATAATTACATATCTGACATTAAAAATAAGACTTCCGATGACATCACTTTAACCTGGGCTGGTTGATAACGGTGTGCAGCGCCTCTGTCAGCTCGTCAGACGTCAGCTGGTGGAAGTCCAGGACGATGGCAGCGCCTCGGCGGCCCAGACCAGCGAGGTTATCAGGCTGATCAGCAAACAGTGGGACTCCAACCAGCGGCACAGCGTGATACACGGCCACGTACAACCCGTTGGTGCCTCCGTGCGTCACAAAAGCCTTCGTCTGCGGGTGACCTGACAGGGAGGAAAAGCAGGACTTTTATTGTGAAAGGATGTGAAGATAAACTTTAACTTTGAACTGAAACAAGACATTTTGTGAAAATGAACACACACACACACTTTGTGATATTGTGTTGGTGTGTATGTGTGTGTGTGTACCCAGCAGGTCGTTCTGTGGGATCCAATCAGAAATCTTCGTGTTATTTGATAAAGTTTTAGGTTTTTTTCCGCTGAACCTCCAGATCACCTGAAAACAGAAGTTTAAGATCAGAGTGACAACATTGAAAATGTGCACAGCGTGACATCCTACAAACAACCTCAAGACGCGTAAACAACAGCAAACAAGTGGGTCTTCAGCTTTGCTTTAAATACCTCCACCGAGCATGTCCACCACAATGTTGGTACACGAAACAAAAATGCCCGCTCACCAACGTCTTCTTTTTAACCTTGGGGACACTCAGAAGACCCATCCCCTGGGAGCGCAGTGCCCCGTGAAGGCACTTATGGGCGCACAAGGTCATATAAATACAAAGGTGCATTGCCATTTCTAATTTTATAAGTTAGCATCTTAAAGTCTTCTCTATCATGAACAGGGAGCCGATGGAGAAGGCCAGCACTGGAGTAATATGATCATATTTACATGATCCGGTCAGAATACAGGCAGCTGCATTCTGAACCATCTGAAGACCTCAAAAACTCTTCTTTGGCAAACCTGCCAAAAGTGCATTACAATAATCCAATCTAGAGGATACAAAGGCATGGATAAGACACTCGGCATCCGTAAACAACTGGATAGATCTAATCTTGGCGATGTTTCTCAGGTGAAAAAAAGGCTACTCTTGTCACCTCAAGTGTTTGATCAAAGAGCACCCCAGGTTCTGGGCGCCGGTTTAGCTCAGCGGTTAAATCAGCGACCACGTACAGAGGCTATAGTCCCGCCCCCGGCCCTTTGCTGCGTGTCATCCCCACTCTCTCTTCCCCCATTTCAGCCACTATCCACTGTCCTCTCTCTAAAAAAGATGATTCTTAACTCTGTCTGAATAAATGTGAATAACACAAAGACAGAGTGCTCATATTGATGACTCAGTCTCAAAGGTCCAATCACAATCATTTCTGTCTTTGCTGAATTAAGAAGCAGGAAGTTTGACAACAACCAGCTTCTAACAGCAGCCAGACAGGCCTCAAGCCAAGCTGTTTCAGACCCATAATTGTAGGTCATCAGCATAGCAGTGAAAAACAATCCTAAAAGAAGGCATGATCCGACCCAGTGGTGCCAAGTACAGTGAAAACAACAGTGGACCTAGAACAGATCCCTGTGGGACTCCATGCCTAACTGCAGAGGACTCAGAGTTATGTTATTATATAAAACACATTGAGATCTCAACCACTGAAGCACCTGGCCAGAGATGCCAAAGTAGTTCTCAAGTCTGTCCAAAAGTATACAGTGGTCCACCGTATCAAAAGCAGTGCTAAGATCCAACAACAATTAAACAGATGTTGAATCTATGTCTACAGCCAAAAGCAAATCATTCAACACTTTAGTAAGTGCTGTTTCTGTAGAGTGATTAACTCAAAAGGCAGACTGTAGCGGCTCAAATAGATCGTTTAATGACATATTTTGAGAGCTGGTTTGAGACCACTTTCTCTCTTTTGACAGGAAAGCCAGTTTTGAGACGGGTCTGTAATTCATCGGGGAGTTCGCATCCGAGCCTGGCTTCTTAAATAATGACTGCATTTTTAAAACAAGCTGGAAAAACTCCAGTGGAGAGCGATAGGTTCAGGATTGATAACACATAATGTTGGCTATAGCTCCTTAACAGCCCATGTTGGCAGAGGATCCTGAGAGATGGGCTCAAACTCAGAGAAGCCCTGTCCTGTGCAAATGGGTATCGCAGCAATTTCACCCTTTGATCCTCCAATAAAAGTATTCTTATTCTGATTCTATTCTCTATTCTATCGTTGAAATACAATATAAAACCGTGCGCAGACAGATCGGTGCTAATGACCAACTGATAACTGTGTGAGCCTAGCAACAATAACAAATAACAGTCTAGGAGTGTACTTGTTATTCACAATCAAATTAGAATAATAGGCTGCCTTCACAGCTGACATCCTAGACTGGTAGGCCGTCAGACTGACATGCCATGCTTGATAATATACTTCAAGCCTAGAACGGCGCTACTGACATTCTACAGTCTAGAGTATACATGTTGATGTCAATTACGAGCCCACTGAATGGCTGACAGTTCTTATAGCTCTTCTGACAGCCTGATGGAGGCGAACTGTTTTTCTGTGACATCACAACATGGTGGCTGTGTGCCTCAGAGTGAAAGTTTGAGGGTGGAGCTTCAGGACAGGATCGTTGCAAGAACACACAGCACTGTGTCTGTGAGTGGGTGGAGCTTCTGACCTTCTGCGGGATTCTTCCAAGGGCGGCAGCGATGACATCAGCACGCTCTATTGTCAGGTTGGTTACTATGGAGCCGAAGGAAACCACAACCACGCCACCCTCGCCCGAACTCTGGACGAATGCCTCCAAGTCCTAAAAGAAGTGACATCATCATAACATCAGCATCAGTCCTTATGTGTTTGTTTAACTTCAAAGTTAAACTTCCTGCGACACATCTCAGCAGGAAGTGATGCTTGTACCTCTGGCAGCTGATTGGCCGGTTTGCAGTGCAGCCCGCCAACGTATTTGAAGTTAGGCGGGGTAGGTCGTGGCGTCTGCAGGTCCCAGAACGTCCTGATGAGCCAGACGTCCGCCTTTCCCAGAGTCCCACACACACTGCTGGGACTTCCTGTCCACACAGCAAACAGCACCTTGAGGCTTTTATTCTGAAAGGATGGGTCATCGTACATCACCATTTTATTTGTTTACCTTTTTAATTGTTTTTAAGTTTAATTAAAACATTTTTTTTATTTTTATGTAAAATGTATTTTTTTATTCAGACTTTGAGAACATTTTGTCCCTTCTGAGCCTCCATACAGCAGAAAGAAGCAATTTCATTGTTTATCTTCTTACAGGATATTTGATGAACAGCTCTCATATGTCTAACTTTGTGTGGGCCCTCTGACCTTTAACCTTGCTGTAGTAGTGATCCACGTTCAGCCTCCAGAACAGCTCGGCCATTGCCGAAATCCACACGTAC
This sequence comes from Semicossyphus pulcher, assembly GCF_022749685.1. Taxonomy (NCBI): domain Eukaryota; kingdom Metazoa; phylum Chordata; class Actinopteri; order Labriformes; family Labridae; genus Semicossyphus; species Semicossyphus pulcher. The sequence goes on along the minus strand of NW_027211696.1, from coordinate 22,051,977 downwards.
ATCACAGCACTGATCAGCCGCTCAGCAAATGTCATGCGGTCACTGTAAGGCAGCGGAGGGGGCGGGACATAGGACGGCGGTGCCGGCGCCTGTCCGCAGTGTCGCTCCACGACGCCACCAAACGAGAAGCGCAGCGACACAACGAGCGGCAGGCCGAGCACGTCTGCCACCAAGTCCCCACACATCACTATGGGGTCCAGCAGCACGGCATCGAACGCAGAGTCGCCATCAGTTGATCGTTCTTCAACATGGAGTCACACTGAAGCAGACCCAAGTCCACCGAGCGCTTTAGCCAAGTTTGAGTCCTCCAGATCCTCTGGAACCACGGTGACTCGACTGACTCGAACATTGAGAAGTGAATAAACTCCTCAGTGAGACCGTGAAGGTCCGCTCTGCTGAACGGGACCTGAAATGACAGGACCTGAAATGACAGGACCAGAGACTAGAACAAGAGATGAGGACCAAAGACTAGGACCAGAGACTAGAACAAGAGGCGAGGACCAGAAACTAGGCCCAGAGACTAGAACAGACTAGGACCAGAGACTAGAACAGACCAGAACCTGAGACTAGGACCAGACTACAAATAGAGACTAAAACAGACTAGGACCAGAGACTAGAACCAGAGACGAGAACCAGAGACTAGAACAGACTAGAACCAGTAGAAACATTAGAAACAGGAAGTGACCTTGTAAACCAGGAAGTGGAACCTGTTGTCGGGGGGGTTGTTGAAGTGGATGGACGGCGACGCGTCAGACACCAACACGGTGACAGAGTGGTTCCTCCTCAGCAGCTCCTCCAGGATGCTCCTCATGTTCAACCAATGACTGTACTCACCTGGAAAAACGAGAACATGGCCGCTGTCCACTGGAGGGAGAGGACGGAGGAGGAGGAGGAAGAGGAGGAGGAGGAGAGAAGGGAAAACCTTCATCACGAGTCAAATAAGAAAAAAAGTTTGGTTTCAGAGTGAAAAACTGAAGATCAAAGTCCAAAAGATAAGAGCTGCGATCTGATTGGACAAGAACTCACTGCAGCAACACACATATAATGTTACAGAGACACAGGCAGGCCGAGTGACAGACAGACAGAGAGACAGAAAGTAAGATAAACAGATAAAGATTCATGAGAGAGGGTGGAGGAGTCTGCAGACAGGTCTGTCGTCTTGGGTCAAGTGGTATCAGTGATGTTCTGGTCAAGAGGGCCCAAATGCAGTAGCTCAGACCTCTCTCCTCAGGTAACGCATGCGAGGAGCTCTTATTTTGAAACTTCCACCGGAAGTTCCGTCGGTGTGCCATGTCTTAACTTGACGCCGGTCTGCGGTGATAACAGAGGCATCGATTCCTCTGGAAACACAGTCCAGACTCGGCATTTCCCGGCCAGTAAACCGCCGAAAATGAGAGATAAGAAGATTTAACGGAGACTAACGGACCCGCGGGGCTAAAAAAAGGTAAAATGGACCGTTAAAATGTCCCAGTTTGTGCCGGTTTAACAGCCTCACAATCAGGAACGCCTGCTAGTGGCAGTTAGCCGCTGCTAGCTCGATCAGTTTCCCTTTATTCCCCCCTAAATCCCGTCTCATCCTCACTTCGACCCGCAACATTCCCGTTTTCCCTGAGTTCTCCTTCGTGCTGCGTCACACAAAATCCCGCTGTGACGCAACAAAACCGTGAAAATCCTCCGTTAATCTGTTAACAGTGAAAACAGGTTCAGATTTACTGGAATATTTGTGGGATTTTACAACAGGAGTGAATAAAATCTCGCGAGAGGAAGTGAGAAGAGGTCTGCCTGAATGTCGTTATTGATCGACTTAAGACTAAAAAGCAGTTTTATAACAGTTTGTGATGTAATGTGAAACCGTTTGAGTGATGTCAGTTATCTGAACAGTTTCTATAAAGATAAAATATAACAAGATAACAACAACTCAACAATGTACGAATATATTATGATAATATATAACATTGTTGTAACATATAATATATGTATGTAATATATAATGTAATAATATAATATAATACAAAATGTATTTAAGATATTTCATAATTACAAACTTCCTGACGTTGAATGTTGTAGTTCAAAAGTTAATAGTTTTATCATTTTGTGTTTAATATTAATATTAAATATAATAATTTATTTTTTCATTGTAAATAAAGTAATTTTGTTTTAAAATGTTAAATTTAATTTTTTAAATTTGTACCACTCTCTCTCTCTCAGTCCTGGCCATGCTCACTCGACCACTGACACTGACCGAGACTGATGACAGGGGGCGGGGCCTGGTAGCTGTGACCCCACCTCCTGCTCTCCCATTGGCTGATGGGGGTGATGATGTCACTGAGACACAAACAGGTGTGTTGTTTTTGAATATGACTCATGGAATGATTTGTTTTAGTGTTTGGATTAAAAGTCTGAATATTCAGACGGAGAGTACTGACTCCTTCTTCTCCTCCTTCAGGAGTTTTTTCTCCTCCTGCACATCCTTGGAGCTCATGCTCCACCCTCTCCATATCACCCTCCTGTCCTCCTTCCTGCACCTTCTCTCCTCCCCCGCCTCCTCCTCTGAGCACCTCCTCTCCTCCTTCTCTAAGTCCTTTTATCTCCTTCCTCTCCTCTCCACTGTCTTTCGTTCCTCCTTCTTCTCTTTCTCCCAGCGCCTCCTCAAGTTCTTCCTCTTTGAATCCTCCTCCTCCCCCATCTTCTCCTCCTTCTTATGCTCACTCTCTTCTTTCATCTGCTCCCTCCACTTGTCCTCCTCCTCCCTCTGTCTTCTTTACTGCTATAACTCCTCCTACCTCTTCCTCCTTTTCTGTTTCATCATCCTCTCCTCCTTCCCCTCTCTCCGTCTGTCTACCACCCCTTTCATCTTCCGTTTCTCCTTTTCCTTTTATCTCACATCCCCCTTCTGTAGCCCCTTCTCTTTCTCATCCTGCTCCTCCGCTCCCTTCTTCTTCCTGCTCTGCTCCCTCTTTATCAAGCGTTCCCGCTTCTCCTGCTGCACCTACTTCACCTTCTCTTAGTGTTTCTCCTCCTTCTCCCTCCTCTCCTTCTGTCCCCCTAACTCTTCATCCTTCACCTCTTTCCTCACCTCTTAAATCTGTCCATTCTCCTCCTCCTGTCTCTTTTTCTCCTTTATCTCCTCCATCTCCCCATAATTCTACTCCTTTTCCTCCTGCTCCTCTACCTCCTCTGCATTACAGCCAATCTTCTGTCATTTCTCCTCCTCCTCGTCCTCCCTGCTGCCCCTGCTCTTCCCTCCTGCCACGCCTCCTCTCAGCTCACCGGTTGGAGGTGCGGCGCCTACTACGAGGAGCTCTTGCCTCCCTGGGTCGTCGTCTGGACTCTCTGGAGAGGAGGAGCAGGAGGAGGAGGAGGCAGAAGATGAGCAGGCAGAGAGGAGAAGAAGAAGGAGAAGCAGCCTTTTCTCCCGGTGAGTTCAGTCTGACTCCTCCTTTATCTCCTCCTCCTCCTCTGGACAACCTGATACTGACTGAGACCTCCTGGGGAGCTGATCTGTGTTGAGCTGACATCACTACACTGTTAAACAACAGACCTCAGATCAGCTGATTCAGTTTCACTCAGAGAAACAGGAAACTTGTCTGAGCAAAGCCAAAGATCCTAACCTGACTACAACTAACCGGACCACAACTAACCAGACTAAACTAACCGGACTACAACGGACCGGACTACAACTAACCTGACTACAACTAACCTGACTAAACTAACCAGACTTCAATTAACCGGACCACAACTAACCGGACTAAACCAACCTGACTACAACTAACCGGACCACAACTAACCAGACTTCAATTAACCGGACCACAACTAACCGGACTACAACTAACCGGACTAAACGGACCGGACTACAATTAACCGGACCACAACTAACCGGACTACAACTAACCGGACTAAACGGACCGGACTACAATTAACCGGACTACAACTAACCGGACCACAACTAACCGGACTACAACTGACCGGACTAAACGGACCGGACTACAACTAACCGGACTACAACTAACCGGACTACAACTAACCTGACTACAACTAACCGGACTAAACTAACCAGACTTCAATTAACCGGACCACAACTAACCGGACTAAACTAACCAGACTTCAATTAACCGGACCACAACTAACCGAACTAAACTAACCAGACTTCAATTAACCGGACCACAACTAACCGGACTAAACTAACCAGACTTCAATTAACCGGACCACAACTAACCGAACTAAACTAACCGGACTACAACTAACCGAACTAAACTAACCGGACTACAACTAACCGAACTAAACTAACCGGACTACAACTGACTGGACTACAACTGACCGGACTACAACTAACCGGACTAAACTAACCTGACTAAACTAACCTGACTACAACTAACCTGACTAAACTAACCAGACCACAACTAACCGGACTAAACTAACTGGACCACAACTAACCGGACTAAACTAACTGGACCACAACTAACCGAACTAAACTAACCGGACTACAACTGACCGGACTAAACGGACCGGACTACAACTAACTGGGCCACAACTAACCGGACTAAACTAACCTGACTATAACTAACCGGACCACAACTAACCGAACTAAACTAACCGGACTAAACTAACCGGACTAAACTAACCGGACTTCAATTAACCGAACCACAACTAACCGAACCACAACTAACCAAACTAAACTAACCGGACTTCAATTAACCGAACCACAACTAACCGGACCACAACTAACCGGACTACAACTAACCGAACCACAACTAACCGGACTAAACTCACCGGACTAAACTCACCGGACTACAACTAACCGGACTACAACTAACCGGACCACAACTAACCGGACTAAACTAACCTGACTACAACTAACCGGACTAAACTAACCGGACTACAACTAACCGGACTACAACTAACCGGACCACAACTAACCGGACTAAACTAACCCGACTACAACTAACCGTACTACAACTAACCGAACCACAACTAACCCGACTACAACTAACCGGACTACAACTAACCGAACCACAACTAACCGGACTACAATTGACCGGACTAAAACTGACCGGACCACAACTAACCGGACACAACTAACCGGACTACAACTAACCGGACTAAACTAACCGGACCACAACTAACTGGACTACAATTAACCGGACTAAAACTGACCGGACTACAACTAACCGGGCTAAACTAACCGAACTAAACTAACCGGACTACAACTGACCGGACTACAAACTAAAGTCATTTTTCTTTATTCTCTTTCAGGTTCCGCTGCCTGCCCTTTTAGCTCCACCTCCACTTGTAGCTCCGCCCATCTGCCACCTGTTACCACCCCATCATCACCTTCATCATCAGATAGCGAGGACTTAACCACACCCCCTCTTTCCTCTAGTTTGAGCCAATCAGAGCATAGGAGGAGGAGGAGGAGGAGGAGCAGCAGAGGAGAGGAGGAGGGTCGTGGGAGGAAGAGGAGGAGGAATAACCAGAGAGGAGGAGAGGGTAGAGTTTTTCCTGAAAACAGAGAAGAAGAAGAAGAAGAAGAAGAGGATGCTGGGAGATTTGTGGGGCGGATGGTGGTCTCCGTCAGAGGAGGAGGAGCAAAGGAGGAGCTGCCGCTCACTCTGCACAACTTCAACCACAGGAAACGCAGAGAGAAGGGCAGAGCCAGCCAATCAGAGAAGGCGGTCAGTGTCGTCAGGCAGAATGGTTACAGAGAGCTTCACAGGTGAGACAGGGCGAGAGTGAGAGAGATCAACATTAACTAATAATCAATAATCAATCAAATGTTTCTCCTCTTCTCCTTCCAGCATCTCCAGCTCCTCTTCCCAGCATGCCTTGCAACTCCTGCAGTCACTCCAGAGTGGGCAGGTCAGCAGCCAATCAGACGCACTCAGCGTCTCCTCAGGCCAATGGCGTTTCTCAGACTTCACCCAGCCCCACTCCATCTCCTCCAGTCACAGTGCCCTCAATCTATGGCTAAGCTCCTCCTCCTTCTCTTCTTCCTCCTTTAACTCTGCCCCCCTGTTGCACCTGTCAGCGGTTGCCGTGGAGATGCTGTCAGAGTCCATGAGGGGCGGAGCTTGTGTAAGTCCCCTGCGGTCCCTGAAGGACTGGACGGCCCCGCCCAGTCTGAGCATTGACCACTGGTAGGTCGGCTCTCGTGTGAACATTCACCTCAGTAATGTTCATGATGTCAGTAATATCAACATAAACGTGTGTGTTTCTGTAACAGTGACATGTTTCCTGTTTTAGTCATTAGCTTACATCTGAACTCAAACATGAAGTTTAATCTTTCTGATGCACTGTGAACATAAAGAAATCAAACCTTTGGCTTTTTTTGCAGTTACGTGCGCACACCGTCTCCAAGGTAACTGATATATAATGACATATATTAATTTGTATTGTTTTCAATTGTATTCATTTACAGCTATAGTTTGTATTTTAAATTAAATTTCATAAAAAAATAGCGTCAAGTTTCTTTTTTAAATCTGGTCTCTTTCATTATATCATTATTTTCATCATTTTTTTGTTCATGTTTGTGCTAAAAAATTACTCGTATAAGATCAAGTAATTGTGTGTGTGTGTGTTTCAGCCCAATTTTTCCCGCCCGGCGACTGCAGAAGCAACGAGCCAATCACAGCTCCCGGAGCATCCACCTGCCCCGGCGACGGGCCTCTCCCCTCCCCCCATGTTCAGCCAATGCCCTGTCTGCGCCGCTCCCCATCAGCCAATCATCGGGCTGCAAGTTTCTTAGCACTAATGGAGAGGTGGAGCTTATTTAAATGATTTTTAGTTTAAAGATTTTTCGTTTTTTTTAAATTTAGCTGAAATATGAAAATGTTTAGTTTGTTCATAATTCTTTCGTATTTTCTTTTCCCCTGAATATTTAAATGTTCTCTGAATGATCCAGAATATTCTGCTCTGTAATTCTCTTACGTTGTTCCTGTTGATGGAGCTCAAATGTCAAATGTGTTTTTAATGTATTATTCACTTTGGTTTTTTCTGTCAGCGTGGGAAATGTGTCTCACAGATAAGAATCCGCCGGGCGTCGCCACGGGAAACGCCGCTCACCCCAATGGGGCTGCCAAAGGTCAAAAGGTCAGGAGAGGAAATAAACAGAAAATCTGTTAAAAGTCAGTTCAGATATTCAAATAAACGACTTTTTCAGGTTAAAGAAGAAAGAGTTCAGTTTGGAGGAGATTTACACCAACAAGAACTACAAATCCCCCACCACTAACAGGTAAAAAACTACAAATCCCAAAGTTGACAAAGGTGAATGAGTCCAATTATAAATATAAAGAAACAGTCGTCCTGCAGGAGTCTGGAGACCATCTTCGAGGAGCCGCGCGAGAAGGACGGACCGCCGTTTGTGATTGGCCAGCAGAAGAGACGCAGGCTCCTCCTTTTTCCTGACTTCACTCAGCCCAGGAAGAGGAAGAGGCCACAAGGTATGCTGGGAAAGAAAGGGACTTCCTAAAATCACAATATTTCCTCTGTGGGAGGAGGCTCACGTCTCGGGTCACGTTGAGTCATCAAAATTTCAAAATAGATAATCTGAGGTTAGAAAAAGATCCTGGTTTGTCCTAAAAAAGAAAACTCTCTATTTTAGGGGCGGGACTTCCTGTTGCCACAGTGGCCAGGAAACGGGCGGCTGCACGGCGACATTGCCATGGTGGCGGCACAGCTGATGATGAGTCTGACCTGGACGTGATGCTGGTGGAGCGACTGAGCGCGCTCGAAGACTTCCTGACACGGCAGGGCCTGGACGTGTGAGCTGTAACATGACTTAAGGCCAAATCAATAGAGCTGCTATCATGCCCGCTACAACTGCGTTTCCACGGCAACGCCCTCAGCACATGATGTAGCGGGATTTTTCTTTGCTGTGTACTTCTTGTTTGTTTTTGATTTTTTTACAGTGTAGACTGTTTAAAATGTGAATTTTCAGAAATATTTAATATTTTTAACAGTTTTTTTTTAACAGAGTGGAGGAAGTTTGGAGAACAGGTGACCTTTCAGGAGGCCACGCCCACAGCAGGGCCCAGGTGGTGTTATTATTTTATTTTGTTTCATAAAGTATAAAAAGACTTCACTGCAGTACCATGAAGTACTCTAAAGTACCATGAAGTACTCTAAAGTACTGCAGAGAGAGATAGGGGGGTATTTGGAGTTTTTAAAGTGTAATATATATTTCTGCTGAAAATGTGTCTATTTTTGGAACAAATAAAGTTTGTTTCTCTGAAGTTTGTTTATTGTTGATCAGTTCGCTTGACCGCTATGATGAGACCTGTAAAGAGACAACTTCCGGTCGGTGTGTCAGATGTGTTGAGCTTCACTGGTAAACGGGTCACAATGAGACTGTGAGTGAATGTTAATCAGAAGAGTTCATTTATTTCATGCTTTTATTTTGGTACTTCAGAGTCACGTGATGAACACTGTAAAGAGTGAAACAGAAGAAACAGGCCTGATCATTTATCAGTTACTAAACGGTCAATATGCAGCTTTAATCCTTATTCTTCATCATCACCACGTGTTTTATCTGTGACATCAAATATAATAATAATAATCCTAAAAGCCTTTGATCTATAAAGAAGTATAGATTTACAATAGATAGATCTGTTTTATATCTGTGCTTTTCCTGATGATGCTAATGGCTAACTGACACTCCAGGATCTTCCATACTGCTTGTTGTAAAAAAGTGATTTAACCAAAAATAAACTTCTGTATTTTATTTCATTTGGTTTTTTTTTTATTAGTTGTTTAAGTCATGGCAATGCCGGTCCATGAATTCAGGAGGCGGAGCCTCTGAAGGGGTGTTGCGATTTTTTGTTAAAATATTTTTAAACCCTCAGTTTATCCTCGCAGGCAGAAGCTTCCTCTTTGACCAATCAAATGCCTTAGATGACATATTTCAGCCAATCACAGTGAAGAGAAGATTACCTGACAGACGAGTTCGGGGTAAATGTGTCCAAAGTACATTTTTTCTTGACTCATGACGTCCCTTCGTCACGAACACTGATCCAACATGGCGGCGGCCTTGCGGAGGGTGTGCAGCGGAGTCACTTCGAAGTAATTATGTTTTATTTAAATTTACCTAATTAAAAGTGAACATCGAGTCATCACTTAGTGACGTTTTATCTTTGTGGTCGCGTGGATGAAACTTAACGACAGTATAACGTGTTTGTAGAGTAGTGACGTTGTGTGTTGACACAGTTGACCCGTGATTACACCAACCTGTGTGCATATTTTATATGAAATTAATCTTTAATCGTGTCTAAAAGCCAACATTATGTTAAATGTGACGTCATATAGGTGATGAGAGTGTTAGTAAGAGTGATGGAAGTATCGGCTCAAGTATATTCATTCAGTTGTTACTTATTTACAATGTTACAATTTCATTTAGCAGACGCTTTTCTCCAAAGCGACGTACATCTGAGAGTTAACACAACACAAGCAACGATCGAGACAGGAGGGAACGAAGTCAGTGAGAGCCAACACACAGCTTCAGGTGTGATCAGACACTGGCGCTGACAGGCAGTGTGTAAGGCGTTTTTAAAAAATAATAATAATACATAATAACCACATCATTAGTGTAGTCATCATCATTATCATCATCATCATCATGAAAATCCTAGTCAGCATCATCAATAGCATCAACATCATTAAGGTCAGAGGTGTTCATGAAGAGCTGGGTCTTTAGCTTCTTCTTAAAGGTGCTTGTAATTGGAGTACCAGGCGCCATTCATTGGCAGACGAGGTATTTACCTGTTTTCATCACGTGAACAGGTGAGATTACCATGATCGTGTCGCTCATGGTGATGGGAAGAAAAAAAATAGAGTTCCATGAAATAATTTGAATTTTTAATTTGAATTTTAATAATTATTATTATCATTAATGTAATTATCATTATTGTTATTATATTGATAAAGAAAATTATAAAACACTCACATTCATCTGATTAAATATTTCTATTTCAGAGTTTCTCTGAGCTGCAGCCAACAGAGCCGCCTCCACACAGGTCAGTCTGCCCCTCCTCCTCCTCCCGAACCTAATACTCCTCCTTCTGACCTCCTACTAAACCTCCCCCTACCCCTGAACCTCCCCCTCCTTCTCCTAGGCTCCTCCTGAATCGCAAACTCCTCCTCCTGCTAAACCTCTTCCTGCCCCTGAACCTCCACCTACTCCTCCCTCACCTCCTTCACGTCCTCTTCCTCCTGCTTAACTCCTTCCTGTTCCTCCACCATGTAATTTGAGTATTACTCATAGTAGAACCAGGACCTGTGGAACCACTGGAACCATTGCAACCATTACAACCAGTGCAGCCATTAAGACCTGTGGAACCATTACAACCAGTACAACCATTAAGACCCGTGGAACCATTGGAACCATTAAAACCTTTAGAACCATTGGAACCATTAAAACCTTTAGAACCATTGGAACCATTAAAACCTTTAGAACCATTACACCCATTAGGACCTGTGGAACCTGTGGAACCATTAGAACCATTGAAACCATTGGAATTATTAAAACCTTAAGGACCATTGGAACCTTTAGAACCATTGGAACCATCAAAACCTTTAGAACCATTGGAACTATTAAAACATTGGAACCATTAGAACCTTTAGAATCATTAGAACCTGTGGAACCATTAGAACTATTGAAACAATTAGAACCATTACAACCATTAGGACCTGTAGAACCATTACAACCATTAGGACCTGTGGAACCATTGGAACCATTAGAACCCTTGGAACCATTAGAGCCATTGAAACCAGTGGAAACATTAGAACCCTTGTAACCCATAGAACCAATAGAACCATTGTTACCATTAGAACCTGTAGAACCCATGGAACCATTAGAACTATTGGAACCATTGGAACCATTGGAACCCATGTAACCATTGGAACCATTAGAACCATTAGAACCTGTTGAACCATTGTTACCATTAGAACCCATGGAACCATTAGAACCAGTGGAACCATTGTTACCATGAGAACTATTGCAACCAGCAGGACAATTAATTTCCTCTCTCTTTACAGGTCGTGGCTTTCTGCCCCGCCCCCGGCCCCTTCCCCTTCTGTTAGTGACAGGTGGTGGTTACCTTGGTTACCAGCACTACAGATGGAGGGGCCCACAGGAGGATGGAGCTCCACCCCCTGTGGCCACGCCCACACAGGTCAGAGAAATGACACCTTTCACAATCAGTACACAGAGTATACACGGTCATACTTCCATGTAATACAATACTGCACCTCTGACCCTCACACGTCACAGTCAATGACTGTATATAAAGATGGACGACTCCGTGTGCTCTCATTGAACAAAGTTGAAGCCAAAATAGCCCCTGTGATAAGCGCTGCCATCTTGCGATGGTGATGTTTTTTGGAGCCGGAGCTGTGCAGTAGAGTTCACCTTCTTTGGTTTTTCTTGTTTCCTCCTCCTGTCTTCTTCTGTTCTTCTTCTAATTCGACCACACATTCTTCTTCTACTGTACAGTGAGTGAGAGGGAGGAGGGAGGGGAAAGGCCCTATGTGTTATTTTCAACAAACTTTTTAGAGGTGCAGATCTACTGAGCGTTTGCAGTTTGTCACGTTAGCTACCTCACCTGCCTGTTGGCACCTGTGACCGAGCGCACTCGACATTGTTTGTTGGCACTTAGTCACGTTGTTCCCTCCTGTCTTGATCATTTTTTGTGTTTTACTAACTCTCAGGTGTACATCGCTTTGGACAAAAGTGTTTGTTAAATTAATTAAGTGTTCGCATTAGCCTGCGTGGTGCCTCTTTAGCTGGGGTCACTGGGTGAAAGGTCACAGTGATGCCAGGCCCCGCCAATTCTCTTCACTGCCCCACCTGCGTCCTGATTGGTCCATTCACTGAGGACTTGTCCTGATTGGTCACTCAGTAACTGTGCAGGGCAGAGGGAGGCTCTGATTGGACAAGAGCCTCTTACTTTGCTTTCTTCATGTGTTTTCAGCCCAATTCGGTAATGTTTGCAATGTTTTCCCTAATAATTAAATATTAATTCATATTTAGTTTATAGATTAATTAGATACGTAAAATATATAGTAATACAAATGTTTGCAGATTTGACAATGATAATATAATAAATGCTGAAAATGTAATCCATCAAATTCAATCAAATGTTATTTGTATAGCTCCAAATCATAAGCAGAGTTATCTCGAGACACTTTACAGACAGAGCAGGTCTAGACCGACTTTTTGTTCTGTCATTTAAAGAGAGGCCCAACATGAATCACCATGAGTAGCACTTAGCAACATTCGGCACATTGGCAGAAAAACTTCCTTTAACAGGCAGAAACCTCGAGCAGAACCAGACTCATGTTGAACATCTGAGGAGACTGGATGAACATGGGATAGAAGGAGATGCAGGATAGAGACAGGCAGAGAGAGCAACAAGAACATATGTTCTTACAACAACAACAACAGACACATACTTATGGTTACAATGCCAATAATAGTGGTAGACTAGGCTAAAATGTAATACACAAATAATTTAAAAAGTCTATATACATATATCTATATCTATGTACAGTACTGTGCTAAAGTTTGAAAAGCGAAGTGTGAAATGCTGTAAACCAAGAATGCTTTCAGAAAGTGTTCATAGTTTCTTTCCATCAGTGAACAAAATGCAGTGAATGAACAGAAGAGAAATCTAAATCAGATCAATATCTGGTGTGACCACCCTTTGCCTTCTAAACAGCATCAGTTCTTCTCGGTACACTTGCACACAGTTTCTGAAGGAACTCTTGTTCTTCTTCACGCTGAAGATAGTTCTTAATGACACTGGCTGCATGTTTGGGGTCGTTGTCCTGCTGCAGAATACATGTGGGGCCAATCATACGCCTCCCTGATGGTATTGCATGATGGATAAGTATCTGCCTGTATTTCTCAGCATTGAGGACACCATTAATCCTGACCAAATCTCCGACTCCATTTGTAGAAATGCAGCCCCAAACTTGAAGGAACCTCCAGCATGCTTCACTGCTGCCTGCAGACACTCGTTATCGTAGCGCTCTCCAGCCCTTCGGCGAACAAACTGCCTTCTGCTGCAGCCAAATATTTCACATTGTGACTCATCAGTCCAGAGCACCTGCTGCCATTTCTCTGCAGCCCAGTTCCTATGTGTTCGTGCATCGTTGAGTGGCTTGGCCTTGTTTCCATGTCGGAGGCTTTTTGGCTGCAGCTCTTCCATGAAGACCACTTGTGGCCAGCCTTCTCTGGACAGTAGATGGGTGTACCTGGGTCCCACTGGTTTCTGCCAGTTCTGAGCTGATGGCTCTGCTGGACATCTTCCCATTTGGAAGGGAAATAAGCTCGATGTGTTTTTCATCTGCTGCACTAAGTTTCCTCGGCCGACCACTGCGTCTACGATCCTCAACGTCGCCCGTTTCTTTGTGCTTCTTCCAAAGAGCTTGAACAGCACATCTTGAAACCCCAGTGAGCTTTGAAATCTTTGTCTGGCAGAGACCTTGCTGATGCAGTATAACTACCTGGTGTCTTGTTGCTGTGCTCACTTCCTCACCTTGGTAGCAGAGTTTGGCTGTTCCTCAGCCAGTTTTAAGCCTCCTACACAGCTGTTTCTGTTTGACTTAATGACTGTGTTTCAACCTACATGTGACACTGATGATCATTAGCACCTGTCTGGAATAATTGATTGATCATACACCTGACTATAATCCTACAACATCCCTGACTGTGTGCAGGTGTACCTGTAAGAACTGATGCTGGTTTGAAAGCAAAGCGTAGTAACACCAAATACTGATTTGATTTAGATTTTTCTTTTGTTCGCTCACTGATCATTTTGTAAATTGATCAAAATAAACAATTATTTATATTTTTGAAAGCATTCTTAGTTTACAGCATTTTTTCACACCTGCCTAAAACACAGCACAGTACAGTATATATATAGAGGGGGGAGGTGCTCTTCAGGATTAACACTCCTCCCTCTCTCTCTCTCTCTCTCTCACTTCTTCTCCTCTCCTCGTAGTGAACACTCCTCCCTCTCTCTCCTCTCTCTCTCTCTCACTTCTTCTCCTCTCCTCGTAGTGAACACTCCTCCCTCTCTCTCCTCTCTCCCTCACTTGTCTGTCTCACCTGAGTGATCTAACGGTCAGCATGTGTGCCTTGCCGTCTCCCCGCTCGTTGTCTCCTGTAACCCCCCGTTCATGGTGAGGTTCCTCCCCCGCGGCTGCCAGCGTCAGGAGCGCGACCTGCTGCGGCAGGTGAGGCGGGGGCGTGCGACTGACGCAGAGAGAGAGAGCGAGAAAGATGGAGGAAGAGGCCCGAGGAAGACAGCACGATTCAGGTGGGAGAGGAAGAGCACAGGTGTTTCAGGTGTTGTAGATAAAGAAGAGAGGAGCAGAAAAATACTGATGCAGAAAAGAGATGACAACTTCCTGTTTAAACAACTCAGTGACAGAAGAGTTCAGTGAAGGGTTCAACTGTTTACAGCTACTGATGCTGTTATTAACACTTTAGTAACAGTGTTGTTTATTCTTTTATTAACATTATGATTCATACTTTAATGAAATGTGTTACACCTGTGTAAGCATCAGTCCAACATGAAACTGCAGAAGAAGAAGGGAGGAGTAAACAGGTCAAACTAAACTACAAACAGAAAGACTACAAACCAAATATACATGACAAAACTTTATTAAAACAAACATTTCTGACAAACAGAAAAAAAACCAGGAGGAATACAGTTAAACTTGAGAGAGAGAGAGAGAGAGACAGAGAGAGAGAGACAGAGAGAGAGAGAGAGAGAGAGAGAGAGAGAGAGAGAGAGAGAGAGAGAGAGAGAGAGAGAGAGAGAGACAGAGAGAGAGAGACAGAGAGACAGAGAGAGAGAGAGAGAGAGAGAGAGCAGATTAGTGTGTTTGTGTGTGTGGTTTCTATGACGATGGCTACCATAACAGGTCAGCTATTTTAGCTTTAGCCTGCGTTAGCCTCTTTTCAGTTGATCCTGTGCTAACCTGCTAACCCAGTTAGTTCCACACACACACACACACACACACACACACACACACACACACACACACACGCACACACACACACTCAGTCAGTCTGTTCATGTGAAGTGTGCTGAAATAACTTCATAATGTTTTTTAATGAATAAAATTTAGGAACAAATTAAAAAAGTATTTTATATTTTACATATGTATATTTATTTATTTTCTTGTATTCAATTGATTTAATTTATATTTATATACGCACCTGTTTATTATATACAGGTGTACGTGTGTGTGTGTAGCTGTGCTTTACATTATGAATAAATCTACGTTTTATTTTTGCTGATTTTTAATTTCTCTGCAATTTGTGTTAGCACGTTCGCGTTCCTACTAGCTCACAGCAACATAGCATGTTAGCAACAGTGTGCTACATTAGCATCCGCTCTTCCTCCTCATCCTCCTTACACAGGCAGGCCCCGCCCCCTCCTTACCTCATCACATTAATTTCTCCTTTACCTTTTTAAAAATACTTTTTGGTCTTTGATTTCTTCTTTGGTTTGTTTTGAAGTGTTTTGCTGAACTTTTATTTCTTTTGTTGTTTCTTGTTAAATATTTTAGTTTTCTTTCGTCTCCCTCATTTTTTACCTCGCCCCTCCTCTTGTCCCCCCCATTCACACTCTCATGAAATCTCGTTGAATCTCGTTACCATAATCAGACTCCAGGTGCCTCGCTTGGCTCTCCGTCGCCGTCTGGGCGCACTTAGTGGCGGTGCGTCTCGCCCCGCCCCTTGGCGCCGTCGGCCAATCGCCTTCCTGTGCTACATCCTGTCTGTCAGCGCTCTGCGGCCATTGGCCAAACGGGTAAGAGCGGCTGCCACCTTTCTTCTGATTGGACAAAGGAAAAATTTTAGTTTATTATTTAATTGTCCTCTTTTCTTCATCAATTCGTTTTCTCCTTTTTCGGTAGCTTTCTCCTCAGTCAGTCACATGGCTCTGAGCTTCTCAGCCTCTTTGAGCTAGATGTTTTGAATCACACTTCCTGTCTTGGCTGTAAAAACACCCACCGGGCGGCTTAATGCTGCCGTTGCTCGGTCCAATGTAAAATGACAAAGGCTGAATGACGACGGAGCTTCGTTACAGCACTGAGGCGGAACCGCAGAGTAAAAAAGGCTAATGTGAAGTCATAGTGAGGTCATGAGTGAGGTCATGAGTGAGGTCATGAGTGAGGTCATGAGTGAGGGGGTCTCAGTAGGAAACCTGGAGCTCAGTCTTGTCAGTGGTCAGGTGAGCAGCTCTCTGAGTGTCAGGTGTTTGTTACAGTGTGATGTCATCATCGTGTAGTTGGACACAGATCTGAGCGACTCTCAGGTTTAACATTTAGCTGTTAGAAGCTGCTGAGTAAACAAAGTCCGTCAGATTCTCTTGATGTTGCGTCAGATATGGTCAAAAAAACATTCATACAAAAAGCAAACGATCCATCAGTCTAACCCTCTCAAATATTGGCTTTACCTTTGGTCTGATCAGAACTTCATTCACATGTGAATGTAAACTTTAATGGATCCAGACCAGTGACTGTATATATAGATGGACGACGCGTCTCCATCTGCTCCCATTGTACATAATTGATGCCAAAACAGCCCTGTGATAGGCGCCTCCATCTTGCGATGGTGACGTCATACGGAGCCAGAGTCTGCGCAGTAGAGATCGGCGAGCAAGCGGCCGTAGCCACTTCCACTAACCCAAACACACACTTAACTTACAGCAAGGATCCCGCACGCAGAACAGCTTCTTGTGTCGGTCTGAGGTTAAAGTTCACAGGTATGGAAACTTCAATGACTGTAGTGATTGTTTTAGTTACGTCTCCTCTCACCGTTCGTCCTCCGCTCTGCTCACCTGGAACTGATCGGCTGCAGGAGCCGAATTTGTCAACAGAGCTGTCAATCATCATTTTGACAGCATCAAATAACTAATTAAAAATAAACGTGTCAGAAAAATGAACACTTGGACGTAAATCAGCAGGATAAGAACTAACTATAATGAAAAATGTATCGGGCGTGTATTTTGATTTCATAGTTTGACTCATGTCCCATCTGTTAACATGGAGGAGGCGGGCTTTATGAGCTATACTGCAGCCAGTCAGCAGGGGGCGCCCAAAATGTTTTGGCTTCACTATTAGGGAGCTGTCATGTTGTCCATCTTTTTATACAGTCTATGATCTAGACTAGAACTCTGAGGAACCCCATGACTCCTGATGGTCTCGATCAGGGAGACGGTCATGTCTCTGTGTCTGCAGGCGTAACATGATAAACTGTCCCATGCTTACAAACATCCGACAGCAGCTCTCTAAATAACCTCCTCCATTCTGCACTGTCTGCTCCTCACTCAGCCACGAGCTAATGTTAGCTTAGCGACAGCAGCTGGACCAGGTGGTACCAGATGTTAAGATATGAAACATCAATTAATGTGATGTGAAGACAGCAGCTCTGGTCTGCATTCACGTGTCCTCTGGAAAGTCTGTATGTTACAGTCTAAATGAAGTTTATCAGCACTGATATCACCTCCTCTCTCTCTTTCTCCTCCTGCTCTTTATGCCTTACATCCCTCTGGTCTTCTTCTCTTCATCCTTTTCTTCAGACCTCCTCCTCCACTCTCTTTATCCTTCTCTTCCTCCTCTTTCTTCAACACTATAAATCTCTGATTAATAACCTGACAGAGGGATCTTTTATCATAAACCTGGTGATAATAACTGACCTGTAGTTTCATGTCTGGTGCTGCAGGTGGCTTTGTACCGCTCCTTCCCAACGCGCCTCCTCTCTCGGGCATGGGGGCGTCTGAACGGGGTGGAGCTCCCCACCTGGCTGAGGAAACCAGTGTACTCACTCTACATCTGGACGTTTGGAGTCAACATGCAGGTCAGAAAATATGTCTTTAGCTGTGTGCCAATCCAAAGGCTGCAGCCTTAGAAGGGCGTATTTCAAGGCTGATTGCATCACAGTGGCACATCGAAGGCTGCCTTACTTCAAAGGCTCCTTCAGATAAGCCAATAAATACGTCCTCCTTTTCCCGGGCTGCGAAGGATCCATCAGGTGCATCCTTCGCGGCCCAACGTATCCCGTAATTCATTGCGCACCAATTCAAACGTGATGGATGACTCTTACACAGCCGAGGAATACACTTTAAATGTAAAAAGTTTTGGTTCCAACTCAATCGTAGAGCAGCGATAGGAGCGGCGTTTGGTGACGAAAGGGTAAGGGCGGGAACAGCTGGTGATGCAAACAGGAAATCCTCCGTAGACCAGTCCGTCTCATTTCAGTTCGGCCTTAACATCTATGCAGGCTCTGAATTACTCATCCTCTGTGGACCGCCTCCTTCGAAGGATGCAGCCCCTGGATTGGGACACAGCTATTGTGTTTCTGTTGATTGTTTAATGACATCAAAAACAGGAAGTGTAGAACAGGAAGTGTAGAAAAGGGAGTGTAGAACAGGAAGTGTCAACAGGAAGTGTAGAACAGGAAGTGTAGAACACACAGCTGCAGAGTGGTTATTTAATCTAAGTTGTTCTGTCGACCAATAGGAGGCTGCCGTGGAGGATTTACATCACTACAGGAACCTGGGAGAGTTCTTCAGACGACGCCTCAAACCTGCAGTCAGACCTGTCTGCACCTCCTCCTGTCTGGTAACTCCTCCTCTCTCTTTGTCCTCCTCCTCCTCCTCCTCCTCCTCTTCCTCCTCTGATGAATCGGTCATGTCATTGGTCAGATCTCTCCTGCTGATGGGAGGATCCTGCACTTTGGTCGGGTGAAGAACTCGGAGGTGGAGCAGGTGAAGGGGGTCACCTACAGTCTGGAGAGCTTTCTGGGTCCACAGAAGAGGCAGAGCGACAGTGAGGCCACGCCCCCTCCATCATCCAATTCATCAATAATGAATTATTTAGTTATACATCATTAGATGATTAAATCTGTCAGTCGACTCTAAAAAAAAAATTCAACTACAAACACGCAACACAGATTTACACTGTAAAAAATAAAGTCAAGAATAAGAAACTGTGTAGAATCTATCTCTCTCTTAGCAAAGACCTAGTCCTGACTTGTGACTTGTTTATTCTGACTTGTTACTTGTTGGTCCTGACTTGTGCCTTGTGGATCCTGACTTGTGATTTGTTGATCCTGACTTGTGTGTTGTTGAGCCTGACTTGTGACTTGTTGATCCTGACTGGTGACTTGGTGGTTCTGACTTGTGCCTTGTGGGGCCTGACTTGTGACTTGTTATTTGTTGATCCTGACTTGTGACTTGTTGGTCCCGACTTGTTAATTGTTGATCCTGACTTGTGACTTGTCCTGACTTGTGTCATGTTTGGTCCTGACTTGTGACTAGACCTGACCTGGGGCTTTTTGGTCCTGACTTGTGGCTTTTTGTCCCTGACTTGTGTGTTGTTGGTCCTGACTTGTGACTTGTTGGTCCTGACTTCAATTCAATCCTTTTATTGTCATTGTCATAGTAAATATAACAATGAAACTTGTTACTTGTTGATCATCCTGACTTGTGACTTGTTGATTCTGACTTGTGTGTTGTTGATCCTGACTTGAGTGTTGTTGAACCTGACTTGTGTGTTGTTGAGCCTGACTTGTGACTTGTTGATCCTGACTGGTGACTTGGTGGTCCTGACTTGTGACTTGGTGGTTCTGACTTTTGCCTTGTGGGTCCTGACTTGTGACTTGTTATTTGTTGATCCTGACTTGTGCCTTGTTGGTCCTGACTTGTGACTTGTTGATTCTGACTTGTGTGTTGTTGATCCTGACTTGTGTGTTGTTGATCCTGACTTGTGACTTGTTGATTCTGACTTGTTACTTGTTGGTCCTGACTTGTGCCTTGTTGTTCCTGACTTGTGATTTGTTGATCCTGACTTGTGTGTTGTTGAGCCTGACTTGTGACTTGTTGATCCTGACTGGTGACTTGGTGGTTCTGACTTGTGCCTTGTGGGGCCTGACTTGTGACTTGTTATTTGTTGATCCTGACTTGTGACCTGTTGGTCCTGACTTGTTAATTGTTGATCCTGACTTGAGACTTGTCCTGACTTGTGTCATGTTTGGTCCTGACTTGTGACTTGTTGTTCCTGACTTGTGACTTGTTGATCCTGACTTGTGTGTTGTTGAACCTGACTTGTGTGTTGTTGAGCCTGACTTGTGACTTGTTGATCCTGACTGGTGACTTGGTGGTCCTGACTTGTGACTTGGTGGTCCTGACTTGTGACTTGGTGGTTCTGACTTGTGCCTTGTGGGGCCTGACTTGTGACTTGTTATTTGTTGATCCTGACTTGTGACTTGTTGGTCCTGACTTGTTAATTGTTGATCCTGACTTGTGACTTGTCCTGACTTGTGTCATGTTTGGTCCTGACTTGTGACTAGACCTGACCTGGGGCTTTTTGTCCCTGACTTGTGTGTTGTTGGTCCTGACTTGTGACTTGTTGGTCCTGACTTCAATTCAATCCTTTTATTGTCATTGTCATAGTAAATATAACAATGAAACTTGTTACTTGTTGATCCTGAGTTGTGACTTGTTGATTCTGACTTGTGTGTTGTTGATCCTGACTTGTGTGTTGTTGATCCTGACTTGTGTGTTGTTGATCCTGACTAGTGACTTGTTGGTCCTGACTTGTGACTTATTGGTCCTGACTTGTGACTTGTTGGTCCTGACTTGTGACTTGTTGGTCCTGACTTGTGCCTTGTGAATCCTGACTTGTGATTTGTTGGTCCTAACTTGTTCCATGTGGAACCTGATTTGTGACTTGTTGGTCCTGACTTGTGACTGGTCCTGACTTGTGACTTGCTGATCCTGACTTGTGACTGGTCCTGACTTGTGACTTGCTGATCCTGACTTGTGACAATCGTGGTCCTGACTTGTGATTTGTTGGTCTTGACTTGTGACTAGTCCTGACTTGTGACTTGTTGATTCTGACTTGTGACAAGCGTGGTCCTGACTTGTGACTTGTTGGTCTTGACTTGTGACTAGTCCTGACTTGTGACTTGTTGATTCTGACTTGTGACAAGCGTGGTCCTGACTTGTGACTTGTTGGTCTTGACTTGTGACTAGTCCTGACTTGTGACTTGTTGATTCTGACTTGTGACAAGCGTGGTCCTGACTTGTGACTTGTTGGTCTTGACTTGTGACTAGTCCTGACCTGGGGCTTTTTGGTCCTGACTTGTGACTGATCCTGACTTGTGACTTGCTGATCCTTACTTGTGACTGATCCTGACTTGTGACTTGCTGATCCTGACTTGTGACTTGTTGACCACTGCCTGACCATGTGTATCTGTCTTTAGACTCGTCGTCCTTCAGGGACCTCCTCCTGTCAAGTCCTGATAACGACCTGTTCCACGTGGTGGTCTACCTGGCACCAGGTGACTATCACTGCTTCCACTCGCCCACAGACTGGAGGGTGGAGCTTCGGCGTCACTTCCCAGGTATGGGCGTATCCTTGTGTTCACCTGTGTGCTTCCTGCTATAGACCTGCTCTTCATGTCTTCTCTCCTCGTTAGGCTCGTTAATGTCCGTGAATCCAGGCGTGGCTCGTTTGGTCAAAGAGCTCTTCTGCCTTAACGAGCGAGTGGCGCTCACTGGCCAATGGCAGCATGGCTTCTTCTCATTAACGGCGGTAGGAGCCACCAACGTGGGCTCCATCAGAGTTTACTTTGACCAGGTGAGTTTGTTATTGTTATTTCTTAACAGTTTTATTTTTCAGCATGTTTAATGAAGTGTTTTCACGTTTATCAAGTCGATACTAAATATGGCTTCACTGGTTTATACATTTCCAAGTTCTATCCATCCAGTTGTTAAGTGGTAACATCACGTGATGTATTTGTAACGTGTCCCTGGCGTGTTTTTAATGTGCCTCTGACGTGTATGTAACAAGTCAAACAGGAAGACTACATTCAAACAAAGTCTGTTTAACTTTGTTTGAGAGAAATTTTCTACATGCTAACATTCAGTATGATAACCTATTGACCTTTTATTTACAAGTGCTCCTGAACAGAGAGCAGGGGGAGGCTACATAGTGATAATAATTTACTGCGATAAAAGACCTGCTCACATCTGAGCTACGGTCTCTTATAATTTAGCCCCGGCCCGGTACCCATCACTTATAACTCACACACCCTCCAAAACCTGGTTGTTCGAACTTTGTATTTCATGGACGTACAGATTTCTAGCAGTTCTGGGCGTCTTTATGATAAATACATTAACCAGAACATGTCATAACAACTGTAGAAGTCATCTCACTAGCTTGCTAAAAGCTAGTTCACCTCCTCAAGCCCCTCAATGGAGAAGAGCTGCACTCACAGCTCTGTTAGAATGAAATGTGTTTACTTTCTGTTTGACTCTAAAAGACGCCTCAGTAACAAAAAGAAGCTTGTGTTAATTAGGTTGTTAAACAACGACTGACAGAGCGTTTGGACCCGGAAGTGGGTTCACGCCACAGACGTCAGACTTAACAAGCTGATATATACTGTGTGGATGTATATATTTATCCATGTAAAGATACAAAGTTTGTGGGTACTTGCTACATACATACATATACATGTTGGATCTCTCTCTAAACATAAATAAGAGTACGGTCGAAACCTGCTGGCGTGTCCTGAGATAACTCTGGTCATGATTTGAGCTGTATAAATACATATGATTGATTTGTTTGTAGATTTAACAGTTGTTGTGTTTCCTCTTCAGGAGCTTCAGACAAACGCTCCTCGCTACAGTAAAGGCTCCTTTCATGACCGTAGCTACGTTGGTGCTGGCGACCAGGAGTTGAAGGCAGCAGATGTGGGGGGCGTGGTCGCAGCTGAAGGAGGGGGCGTGGCCTTACAGAAAGGGGCGGCGGTGGGTGAATTTAACCTGGGCTCCACCATCGTTCTGCTGTTCGAGGCTCCAAAAGATTTCAGCTTTAACCTGCAGCCAGGACAGCGAATCAGAGTTGGGGAGGGGCTTGGCAGCCTCTGATTGGCCAAGCTGCAGACTTGGGGGGAGGGGCCTGACGATGAGGGACTGTGAAGGACAGATTTTTACAGTAAAGGCATCGTGGGTACGTTTCTCTGAAACAAAAAAGCAGCGAAAGACATCTTTGTTTTTTTATTACAATGCCTCAAGCTCCCAGGATGCCTTGTGCCTCAGACGGGGAAAATGCCAGACCTCTCTCGCTCTCTCTCTTTTTCTATTCTGACTGTCGCTCGCCCAGTAACAACCAATAAACTCAAATCTTTGAATTCACAAAAAAAAACATGAACGTTTACATTAAATTTAACAAACTTTAATTGTTCATTAAAATATTAAAGTTCATATTTACACAAAGTTTGTCCAACCACTGAAACATTTTGAATGTTTGAAGCTTTATTGTTCACTTGTTCTCTAAAGGTTTTATTTTTGTCTCTATTTAACCAATCAGAGCTGTTAGCATTTAGCTAGCAAACACATCTGAAGGAGCTGATGGTGGAAAGAGAACAGGAAGCATGTGATTGGTCAGTAACAAACAGTCATATTAATATTAGTTAATTATATTTGTGGGTGTTAAACTGTGAAGAGGTTTGTTCTGCTTCTTTTGTAAAATATGTAAAAATTAATAAATGTTTCTTTTTCAGCTGCTTTTGATTTGAAATGATGTGTAAGTACTCTGTATGTACTCTTACACAGTCTAATAATAATGGTGCTTTTAACAGTATTTTTACAGTGTTGGATTGCTACTGTGTGTATGATTCCTTCTTCCACCCCTGATTATACTGTATCTAATATTAATACATAATATATAATGTTATCGCTAATACAGTAAAAACTATCAGTCACATAAATATTCTCCTTTATCTGTTCATGTTTGTTTTTAATTTTATTTAAGATTTTTATTGCATTTTTTAAATATAGTAAGATTTGACTTTATCACTCACAACAAACACTGCAGGCAGCACATTCATTGGTCAGTCTTATCCCCGCCCCCTGCAGCACAACCAGCAGCACAGCCAATAGGAGGGCGGGGGGCAGCAGTTGCCGTAGCGATGGAAGCGCGGCTCAGCCAGACCTCCATGCGACCAGCTGTCGTCCGTCACCTCCTTCCCCAACCACAGCTTCCCATCCCGGCCAGTGTCTGCAGGCCATGCCCCCTCCCTTTGGGTGGAGCTCCAGGAGGACATGGAGAAGGAGGAGGTGCAGGTCTGCTGGGCCTTCACCCCCAGGAAAAAGGCCAAGTCCAGGTCGAGACCGGCTGCTCCACCACGGGGCCGAGGTGTGTTCTGTCGACACTGAGGACACGGGATCCACACCTAAAGGGATGGAGCCAAATTATTTTTAGTATATTCTTTTATTTAAAGTTCACATAGTCTCCAAATATGAGGTTAGCTTCAGTTAGCTTAGCGCAGAAACAGCCGCTAGAAATGTCCTTCAGAGGGACACGTCTTACTTTATACTGTGAGGATGTTTTAGAGCCTGGATGCTGCACTGTGAATGCGGGACACTACTAACAGCAGGACGTACACTTTACACGAGTATCTGTACTTATACTTTACACGAGTGTATGTACGTATTGTTTAAACAAGTATCTGTACTTATACTTTACACGAGTATCTGTACGTATAGTTTAAACAAGTATCTGTACGTTTAGTTTAAACAAGTATCTGTACGTTTACTTAACACGAGTATCTGTACTTATACTTTACACGAGTATCTGTACGTATAGTTTAAACAAGTATCTGTACTTATACTTTACACGAGTATCTGTACTTATACTTTACACGAGTGTATGTATGTATAGTTTAAACAAGTATCTGTACTTATACTTTACACGAGTGTATGTACGTATAGTTTAAACTAGTATCTGTATTTATACTTTACACGAGTATATGTACGTATAGTTTAAACAAGTATCTGTACTTATACTTTACACGAGTATCTGTACGTATAGTTTAAACTAGTATCTGTACTTATACTTTACACGAGTGTATGTACGTATAGTTTAAACTAGTATCTGTATTTATACTTTACACGAGTATATGTACGTATAGTTTAAACAAGTATCTGTACTTATACTTTACACGAGTATCTGTACGTATAGTTTAAACTAGTATCTGTATTTATACTTTACACGAGTATATGTACGTATAGTTTAAACTAGTATCTGTACTTATACTTTACACGAGTATCTGTACGTATAGTTTAAACTAGTATCTGTACTTATACTTTACACGAGTATATGTACGTATAGTTTAAACTAGTATCTGTACTTATACTTTACACGAGTATATGTACGTATAGTTTAAACAAGTATCTGTACTTATACTTTACACGAGTATCTGTACGTATAGTTTAAACTAGTATCTGTACTTATACTTTACACGAGTATATGTACGTATAGTTTAAACAAGTATCTGTACTTATACTTTACACGAGTATCTGTACGTATAGTTTAAACTAGTATCTGTACTTATACTTTACACGAGTATCTGTACGTATAGTTTAAACAAGTATATGTACGTATAGTTTAAACTAGTATCTGTACTTATACTTTACACGAGTATCTGTACTTATACTTTACACGAGTATATGTACGTATAGTTTAAACTAGTATCTGTACTTATACTTTACACGAGTATATGTACGTATAGTTTAAACTAGTATCTGTACTTATACTTTACACGAGTATCTGTACGTATAGTTTAAACTAGTATCTGTACTTATACTTTACACGAGTATATGTACGTATAGTTTAAACTAGTATCTGTACTTATACTTTACACGAGTATATGTACGTATAGTTTAAACAAGTATCTGTACTTATACTTTACACGAGTATCTGTACGTATAGTTTAAACTAGTATCTGTACTTATACTTTACACGAGTATCTGTACGTATAGTTTAAACAAGTATATGTACGTATAGTTTAAACTAGTATCTGTACTTATACTTTACACGAGTATCTGTACTTATACTTTACACGAGTATATGTACGTATAGTTTAAACTAGTATCTGTACTTATACTTTACACGAGTATATGTACGTATAGTTTAAACTAGTATCTGTACTTATACTTTACACGAGTATCTGTACTTATACTTTACACGAGTGTATGTACGTATAGTTTAAACAAGTATCTGTACTTATACTTTACACGAGTATATGTACGTATAGTTTAAACAAGTATCTGTACGTATAGTTTAAACAAGTATCTGTACTTATACTTTACACGAGTGTATGTACGTATAGTTTAAACAAGTATCTGTATGTATAGTTTAAACAAGTATCTGTACTTATACTTTACATGAGTATATGTACGTATAGTTTAAACAAGTATCTGTACGTATAGTTTAAACAAGTATCTGTACTTATACTTTACACGAGTATATGTACGTATAGTTTAAACAAGTATCTGTACGTATAGTTTAAACAAGTATCTGTACTTATACTTTACACGAGTATATGTACGTATAGTTTAAACAAGTATCTGTATGTATAGTTTAAACAAGTATCTGTACTTATACTTTACACAAGTATCTGTACGTATAGTTTAAACAAGTATCTGTACGTTTACTTAACACGAGTATATGTACGTATAGTTTAAACAAGTATCTGTATGTATAGTTTAAACAAGTATCTGTACTTATACTTTACACAAGTATCTGTACGTATAGTTTAAACAAGTATCTGTACTTATACTTTACACGAGTATATGTACGTATAGTTTAAACAAGTATCTGTATGTATAGTTTAAACAAGTATCTGTACTTATACTTTACACGAGTGTATGTAGGTATAGTTTAAACAAGTATCTGTACTTTTACTTAACACGAGTGTATGTACGTATAGTTTAAACAAGTATCTGTACTTTTACTTAACACGAGTATCTGTACGTGTACTTTTTTTTAAAGGTTTTTTTTGGCTTTTGCCTTTATTATATAGGACAGCTGAAGATAGACAGGAAATCTTGGGTGGAGAGAGTGAGGGACGACGTGCACCAAATGATCGGCAGACCGGGAGTCAAACCTGTGACGAGGACTGTAGCCTCTGTATATGGGGCGCCTGCTCTACCAACTGAGCTAAACCAGCACCCCTGTATGTGTACTTTTACACAAGTATCTGTACTTATACTGGACTTCAGAATGTGTACTTTTACCACCCCTGTCTGTAGTAAACACAGGTCATATTAGTCAGGTGAGGGTTGATGATGTCATCACTTACCTGCTCATTGATCACCGTGTCCAGCCTTTTTAGACACGCCTGACAGAAGGCGTGGCCACAGTGCAGTCGTCGCGGCAATCTGGTTGTCAGGTCATAGCTGCCAAAGCATACAATGCACACCAGGTCCTGCCTCCTCAGTGACATCACCGTCTCCACGGCAACAGTGGAGGGAGGAGGAGGGAGGGGCTGACAGGTCACTTCCTCTTCTTCTTCATCTTCGGTTCTGTCATCTGACATTTTGTCCTGAAAGACGATGAGACGATAACAACATTAAAGAATGTTTAAATAAGACAAACATTAAGTACAAGAGTTGTTGTCATGTTTTATTGTCGTCCATTTTGTTTCCACATTAGAGCTGATGAGGAACGACTTCCCGTCTATAAAGGGACCATCAATGAACACATGCTACTACTTTCAGAGACAAATGTGTGAAATTAATTCAAATGAAATATTTTTTGTTTAAAGCTACAGGCTCAGATTAAATTAATCAGATTACTTTAAACAGATTACATTATCAGATTACATTAAAGCTCCTGTGAGGAGTTTTTCACTGGTTATGGAATCAGACTGAAATGATTTCTGATGACTCTATATGAGCTACAAAAGCAAACCAGACCATCAGAGACAAGTTTGATTATTTCTATATAGTTTTTTTAAAATGGGGGTTGATTTGATTTGATTTAATTTATTTAGCACATCTTACATACATTCTCTTACCGTTAATCAAAAAACAATTATAAAGTTGTTTTTACAAACGGGGAAAAAAGGCTCCAATAACATTGTAAATAAAGGGACAGTCAGACGAGTACAGAGATAATTATGGTTCGGTGTCAGATGAAGTGATTCACTGCACGCTGCCTTTGTGCTGTCAAAGTGAGTGATACATTAGACTGTTAAAGAAATCACGATGAGACTGTTAGATAAAAACCACCACTGAAGTATGAACAGGACAAAATCAGCAAAGACATAAGAGGTGCGGCTTTGTCCACAGGGGGCGGCAAAATCAACACAAACCCAAAGTTCCTCCCAGCAGCTTTAAACCGATTATATTATTCAGATTACATATATCAGATTAGATTAATTAGATTAAATTAGATTTTTAAAGGAAACAGGAACTCACCTGGATGTTCTTCTTCCTGTTTCTTTACATCACATCTTCTCTTCTTCTCTCTGTCTTTTATTGCAGCTTTCTGTCTTCTCTCATCCTCTTTGTTAACATGTATTCTCTCTTCTTTCTTCTTCTTCTTTTCTTCTTATTTTTCCCGTCTTTCTGTCTTTTTGTCTTTTATTTCCAGTTCTTCTTTTGTTGTTTTTTTTGGCTGATTTTTCTCCTTAGTTCTTGTTTTGTTCTTCCTTTCCTCTTTTGTTCTCTCCTTTTCTTTCTTCTTCTGTGTTTCACTTCTCTTTTCCTTCTTTTCTCTTGTGGCTTTCTCTCTTCTTTATTCCCTCTTTTCTTCTTTTCTGTCTGTTCGTTCTTGTCATTCAGCCTCAGAGAGAGAGAGAGAGAGAGAGAGAGAGCGCTTCATCAATAATTCAGCCTCACTTGGCCAGCTGCGCACACACTGAATGTGTTTTTATCTTGAACAGTTTTTATATTAGGTATATAAAGGCCTATATATGATACTATAACACAACAAATAATGATGATAAATGATATTTCACAGAAATTACAACACATGTAAATACTCATATAAGAATATGATATATGATGACATTTGTTACACGTCTTTAACTAAACCAAAGAGAAAGTTTAACAACAGAAGATAAACATGAATGTGTGTTAAAGTCATCATAAAGAACAGCAGGTTTAAAATGTTCATAAAGTTCACAATAAACTGACACTGAGTGAAACCTGATCAGCCAATAGAAAGACGAGCTGCTCTCAGCTCAGCCTATCAGGTTACAGCTCACTGTGCACTGACTGATGTCGCCTAGCAACAGAGAGAGACATTCAAAGGTTCGTCACATGAAGAGGAGCAACAACATTTGTAAATATATACAGTAATATAAATACATCTGTGTGTGTGTGTGTGTATATATGTACACACATACACACAGGCACGCACTGTGGGCTAAATGTCCCATCTGTCATTGAATGCAGCACAGTTCACCATGCTGAGTCCTGCCCCTTTAAGAGCAGCATCTGAATACATGTGTGACATATGCCCTGGGTTTTACCTGTCAGGCTGCTCACCCAGGCTGCCTGCAGACAAACCCTCAGGTTATAATAACTGCTGAGGTCATTTAGAGGAGATATCATGATGTTTATATAATGAGTCTTTATTTCAGCTCTGCATGTACAAAAGTCTTCCTCTCTGAATGAACAGTTTATTTTTCACACGTCATTCTGTGAACATTTACACCTTAAAAACTCGTTCACACAAACGTTAAAGTCATTGTTACAAAAATATAAATACTTCCTGAAAACCATCCTGGTTTCCTCTGACGAAGAAAACAGACCAAATATAAAATATATGAAATATAAACTTCCCCTCAGAAACTCATGCTAAAGCGTATCATCTGTTAATGACACAAAGCTTGTTATCATTAAAGTATATCAGATTAAATCATGTAATTATTGATTAAAATGTGACAAACAAACAAAGTTACAATCAAAGATCAATAATCATTAAATGTGCACTAACTGTGTTTTTGTGCTGGCAGCTTCTTTTTTCTGAACAAAGCAGTGCAGCTCAGCAGCAACACGCCCCCAGCTGCTCTGTCTCTCACATGAAATACTTCAACTTCTGAAACACTGCTGTGCATGTCAATGTCACTCCTCCCTCACCGACCAATCAAAATCAAGAATGGGCGAGACTTCAGATATTAACTTTGTCAACCACAATGGCGGAGGAGAAGCTAATCCTTTCGTTTTTTAAGGGAACAGTTTTCAGGTGTAGAGCTGCTGCTGACGCCGGGACACGATTCCTTTACATCATTTTTATTTTTACTTTATTAAAGATCACCTGTTCACTATGATCACCTGTTCACTATGATCGCCTGTTCACTATGATCACCTGTTCACTATGATCACCTGTTCACTATGATCGCCTGTCCACTATGATCATTAATGTATTTTATATTCTGTTTCCTTGTTTTTAGTTTCAGGTCAAACTTCAGCAGGAGACATAATTATTAGTGTTATTTATAACATTATATTATATTATACAGTATATTAGAATACAGTATAATAATATATTATTTTATATTATAGAATACAGTATAATATAGTATAATAACATATTAATATAATATAAAATATTCAGTAAGGGGATGTTGAGTTCCGTTTCTCTAATTCTTTGTCTAATATTTTTTACTCAACACAGGAAGTTTACAGAGTTTGTAGTTTTTTAATGTTGTGCTGGCGAGAGAAACATCAAGGAAACAACTTCACGTCCTGTCCTTCTTTATTTCCTTCTGTAGTTTGTTGTATTCTCTGTCTTCCTTGTTCTTCTTCGCTTTCTTTTGTTACTTCCTTGTTTCCTTCCTTGTTTCCTCAGAGGAAGGAAGGAAACATCAACTTAAAATAATAATAACAATGATCAGGCCGGTCACAGTCCTCCTGCTGCTGTGACATCACTTCCTCCTCCTGCAGCGGTAGCAGCAGGCACGGCACCTCCCCCCCTCCTCCTCCACTCCAGCTTCCTTCACCATATATGGCGGCGGGGGGGCGGAGCTTGACACGCCATAGGGGTTTCCATCGTTATTGCTCAGAGTCATTGGATTGGCTATCACAGTGGCGTCATCGGAGGGGCGGAGCTTAGCTCGAGGAATGTTGACATCCCCGTACGGGTTCTCAGGGGAGACGTTGATGTTTGATGACATAACGACGAGTCACAGGAGGGCGGGGATAAAGATGATCAATCAATCAACCAATCAGGCAGCCGTCCAAGCAGAAGACACCAGGAAGTCAGGGTGAGAGAGCTCTGTGGAGAAGAGTAAGAGAGAGAATGATAAATAGAAAGTTGTTTGTTCATATAAATCATTTCAAGTTTTTTTTAACATACATTTGACAAGTCTGTTCATGGAATTCACAAAAGTTGCTGCTAATCAGATAGACGCTAACATGGTAGCAGCAACATGTTTATGAAGCAACATTGCGACAGCAGTAAAATGTTGTGATGTCAGCTACATCTCTGTGCTGCTGTTTGCTCCAAAAAGCTACTTTCTCTGAAGTGCCAAAAGCAGTTCCTCTGGTGTCCACTTGAGGCTGCCTCCAGCAGTGAGTCAGTCCCCATAGAGCCCCATGTTAAACTTTACAGCAGAAATAAACATGTTTACAGCCTGGTACAAAAAACAGTTTGGGTCTCTATAGCTCATTTCTCTCTTCATGACAACTGTACGGGGAGAATCTTTATACAGCTCACCTGTTTACATTATATTAAGGCTTAAAGTGATGCAGCATTAGGGGCGTGGCCTCTTTGAGTGACAGCTGGGAGCTGCTAGCTGTCTGCTAGCTGTCCCCTCAGCTAACTCAGTCACTGAACGTAACCTCTGGGCCGTGTTTGTGCTGTTGGAGCCTTTTGGAGATTTTTTCATGTAAATATCAGACAGATAATCTGTGTGTGCGCTTTATTGGACGAACAGACCGTCCAACACGTCTCACACACTGTTCTTACACTTCTTATTTTATTTATGTGTTAGCACTGATTAGCAGCTAGCTGTGTCTGTGCTCACCATACCTGGCCTGTTGACTTTGTCTTTTAGCTTATAAGGAGCTAATGAATTAGCCACAGACACAGACTGTTTAGCTTTGATAACTTTTGCGTTTGTGTTTGCTATCTCCTCTCTTCTCTCCAGCTCCACCCTCTTGTCTAAACATGGTCACTTCTGGCTCGAAAAAACAAGATGGTGATGGCCAAAACACCAAACGCGAGGTTCAAAACAGTACAGAAAGCAAGGGGTTACGTCAAATAATGCTACGTCTATTATTTATATGTTCTGTGTGTTTGCATTAACAGCGTGCTGAATTAGCTGTTAGCAGCTCCTGTTAGCAGCTCCTGTTACCTGTGGATTACTTTGATACTGAAGCAGACAGAGATCTGCATATTCTCTGGGTTTCTCAGAGAATCTGTGTTTACTCTGGATGAACATCAGAGATGAAGTCACACTGAATTAAATCAACATGTGGTTCACGTCTGTGGTCTGTTCTGACTCTAATTCTCCTCCTGCAGTGTCCTTGTCCCCCTCCAGCTCTCCAGCACCCCCCTGTGGAGGCTATTCAGTGTGTGTTTATTACAGAGATCACTGTGAGTGTCAGCGGGGATCAAACATCCTGAACGATCAGTGAAATCAGAATTTACCTCCAGTACAAGAGAAAAACACAGAACACAGTTTCACCTGACTCACCTGTTCACACCTCCACACGCTCTTCTTCTTTTCCTTGTTCCTGAACCTTTTCTCTTAAGAAAAACAAACTTCTTGTATTGTAATCCTGTTTCTTCTTCTCCTGTGCTGCTGGACTGTCTGAGTTTGAGGTTGCGAAGTGAAGAAACAATAAAATCTGTTTCTCTGGTTCTGTCTCTCCTTTTCACTGTGTGTGTGAAGCTCACTCGACCGCCTCACCCAAACCTGTTCTACCTGCTGACACTCCCTCTCTCTCTCTGTTCATTCTCTATGGAGCTCCACCTCCCTCTCTAACCCTGACACCCCCTCCTAACCTATTGTTTCTGGGTGTCACTCCACCTCTCTCTCTCAGTTTTTTTCTTCATAATTTAAGGGGGGGGTTTTTTGTTTGAAGACTCTTCCTGTTTATGAAAATATTGAATTTTATTTTAGTAATTTGTTTTGTACCTTATTTTGGTTATTGTCTTAATTTTTCTAAATAACAAAGCTGAATATTGGACATGTGTATCTTTATAGTGTAACTGCACCCACAGGTCTAACCATAACTCCACCCACTGCACAATTTTGAAAAATGCTCAAAGTGGGCAAAGGGCTGAGAGGGGGGTGGAGGGGGGTGAGTGTGTCTGGCAGCTCAGTGACCTCCCCTCCCCTGGCCAGAGAAAAATGGAGAGCGACACAGAGTCACAAGGCACATGTGCCACAGAGGGCTCTTTGAGGTGAAGGACTTCTCCCCTCCAGAGTCCCCTGAAGAGCACTTCAGTGTGGTGGAGGACGGTGGTGGTCCCGAGCCCTATCAGTTCTAGCCGTTGGCTCCAGACCCCTGACGCCTGAAGCCAGAGCTTTAAGAGCTGAGGCAACTCAAGTGCGGCCTGTAACAGTTATTTCTGATTCTGAAGAGAGAATGGGTGCAGTCTCTGAGTGGTAAGGTACCATTAGCTATAGTAGGCTAATGTACAATGTGCTAGCAGTGTAAACTCCCTCTCAAAGACGGGCTGGGAGGGGGGGGTCACCTCTACATCACCATCGGCTGACATGGTCCAGGGCTGATTTAAAACAGTAGATGGCGTGTCGAGACATTTTTACAAATTTGGTAAGAACTGTCTATTAACACCAGCATTGATGTGTTTCATCACAGTACAGCAATCTAATTCAGATTACAGCTCAAAACACATATTTAAGTGTGCAGTTACTCTTTAAAATAGTTTGATTAGATTTCTTGTGTGTTTGACGGCAGAGTTTTAGGAAATAAAACATGAAACACAAGAACAGTTTCAACTGTAACAAATCAAATAAATGCAAAAATAAAGTTCTAACATCCGTCTGTACCTGCAGTCCTCCTGAGTCTGTCACTAACCGGTTGGACAGAAACTTCTTTCTTTCTCCTGGCACCAAGCCCCACCCACACTCTGCTCCTATTGGCTGAAGTTCACAGGCTTGTTTACAAAAGGTCAATTTTTTAATAAGTCTGCACACAGATAACACATCTGATTACAGCTGCATCAAAGTGTTATTAATGTTTATATACAATAATACATGCTAACTGTGTGTTAGCGATGTTTATATACTGATAATACATGCTAACAGTGTGTTATTAATGTTTATATATGATAATACATGCTAACAGTGTGTTATTAATGTTTATATATGATAATACATGCTAACAGTGTGTTATTAATGTTTATATATGATAATACATGCTAACTGTGTGTTAGTGATGTTTATATACGATAATACATGCTAACAGTGTGTTATCAATGTTTATATATGATAATACATGCTAACTGTGTGTTAGCGATGTTTATATACTGATAATACATGCTAACAGCGTGTTATCAATGTTTATATATGATAATACATGCTAACTGTGTGTTAGCGATGTTCATATACTGATAATACATGCTAACAGTGTGTTATTAATGTTTATATATGATAATACATGCTAACAGTGTGTTATTAATGTTTATATATGATAATACATGCTAACTGTGTGTTAACAATGTTTATTTACGATAATACATGCTAACAGTGTGTTAGCGATGTTTATATACGAAAATACATGCTAACAGTGTGTTATCAATGTTTATATATGATAATACATGCTAACTGTGTGTTAGCGATGTTTATATACTGATAATACATGCTAACTGTGTGTTAGCGATGTTTATATACGAAAATACATGCTAACAGTGTGTTATTAATGTTTATATTCGATAATACATGCTAACTGTGTGTTAGCGATGTTTATATACTGATAATACATGCTAACAGTGTGTTATTTATGTTTATATACTGATAATACATGCTAACTGTGTGTTAGCGATGTTTATATACTGATAATACATGCTAACAGTGTGTTATTAATGTTTATATATGATAATACATGCTAACAGTGTGTTATTAATGTTTATATATGATAATACATGCTAACTGTGTGTTAGTGATGTTTATATATGATAATACATGCTAACAGTGTGTTATTAATGTTTATATATGATAATACATGCTAACTGTGTGTTAGCAATGTTTATTTACGATAATACATGCTAACAGTGTGTTAGCGATGTATATATACGAAAATACATGCTAACAGTGTGTTATTAATGTTTATATATGATAATACATGCTAACAGTGTGTTATCAATGTTTATATATGATAATACATGCTAACTGTGTGTTAGCGATGTTTATATACGATAATACATGCTAACTGTGTGTTAGCGATGTTTATATACTGATAATACATGCTAACTGTGTGTTAGCGATGTTTATATACGAAAATACATGCTAACAGTGTGTTATTAATGTTTATATACGATAATAAATGCTAACAGTGTGTTATCAATGTTTATATATGATAATACATGCTAACAGTGTGTTATCAATGTTTATATATGATAATACATGCTAACTGTGTGTTAGCAATGTTTATATACTGATAATACATGCTAACAGTGTGTTATTTATGTTTATATATGATAATACATGCTAACTGTGTGTTAGTGATGTTTATATACTGATAATACATGCTAACTGTGTGTTAGCAATGTTTATATACGATAATACATGTTTATATACGATAATACATGCTAACAGCGTGTTATCAATGTTTATATATGATAATACATGCTAACTGTGTGTTAGCGATGTTTATATACTGATAATACATGCTAACAGTGTGTTATTAATGTTTATATATGATAATACATGCTAACTGTGTGTTAGCAATGTTTATTTACGATAATACATGCTAACAGTGTGTTAGCGATGTTTATATACGAAAATACATGGTAACAGTGTGTTATTAATGTTTATATACGATAATACATGCTAACAGTGTGTTATCAATGTTTATATATGATAATACATGCTAACTGTGTGTTAGCAATGTTTATATATGATAATACATGCTAACTGTGTGTTAGCGATGTTTATATACTGATAATACATGCTAACTGTGTGTTAGCGATGTTTACATACTGATAATACATGCTAACTGTGTGTTAGCGATGTTTATATACTGATAATACATGCTAACAGTGTGTTAGTGATGTTTATATACGATAATACATGCTAACTGTGTGTTATTAATGTTTATATACTGATAATACATGCTAACAGTGTGTTATTTATGTTTATATATGATAATACATGCTAACTGTGTGTTATTAATGTTTATATATGATAATACATGCTAACTGTGTGTTATTAATGTTTATATACTGATAATACATGCTAACTGTGTGTTAGTGATGTTTATATACTGATAATACATGCTAACTGTGTGTTAGCGATGTTTATATACTGATAATACATGCTAACAGTGTGTTATTTATGTTTATATATGATAATACATGCTAACTGTGTGTTAGTGATGTTTATATACTGATAATACATGCTAACTGTGTGTTAGCAATGTTTATATATGATAATACATGCTAACAGTGTGTTATTAATGTTTATATACGGTAATACATGCTAACTGTGTGTTAGCGATGTTTATATACTGATAATACATGCTAACAGTGTGTTATTAATGTTTATATACGATAATACATGCTAACAGTGTGTTATTAATGTTTATATACGATAATACATGCTAACAGTGTGTTATTAATGTTTACTCATAATACATGCTAACTGTGTGTTAGCAATGTTTATATACTGATAATACATGCTAATGAATGTTGTTCAAAGGCATTTGTGCAGATGGTTTTACTCCTTAGTGGTTTCCCTCCCGTTATAATCACATTTAGATTTTAAAATCTATAAAAAAAATGTTAAATATAATTAAGAATCCCCCCCCGCCCTTCTCCCCCTATTCCGTTTCCCGCGGAAGCCCCTCCCTGTTGGCCGTTAGCCTCCTAGCTCTGTAGCCGGACGACAGGAGGTCTATCCGGAGAAACGGGGTAGAAAAACACGGAGAAGCGGAGGAAATGAGCCCGGCAGAGGACGGCAGAGGAGCGGGGTGACCGGACAGCGAGTCTGCCACCACACAAACCTCTTCACGGTGCGTTTAACCTGCTGAAAAGTGCCGAGGAGAAGCCGAAAAACACCGAACCTTTCCCGACTCTCCCACTCCTCCTCCGTCTGCTCTTCTTTTATTAAGTTACCTGGAGAAACGGATACAACACAGAAAGAGATAGAGGTTGGTATTGTCCTTTTGTAAGGTTGTAAGCTTGTGTTAAATCTGGTTTTAAAAAGTTTAACTGGCGTCGTTATCATACTAGCTTCAATTTTCCTTTAGTTCTAATGGAAACTTCCGAACTATCCCGCTAGCCTGCTAGCTTTAGATTCCCGTTAGTTTAAATAGGGGAACGGTTAGCGTTAGCCTAGCTTCAGTTTTACAGCAACTCTGGTAGAACTTAAAGAGTTCGGAGACGTTAAAGGGATTAAAAACTGTTTTTTAAGAAGAGAACTAACTTAACTGTTGGGTGTCATTCAACGTTCAACGTTTGTGAAGGAGTTTTAAAGTGTTTGGAAAGCTGGGAAGAAGGAAGGAGCATGTTTGACAGTCAGACAGAATGAAGTTCACAGCTTACAGACAGGCTATATTTAATTTAAAAACATGCAGGGCTTCTGAAGGTTCTTATATCATTTCAGTGGTTGTTTAATTTTGTCTGAAAGCTTATTCACTTTTTAACATCGAATTTAGATCCTTTGGAGTCACCTTGAATGTGCTTGGAAAATTTTTAAGGAAGTTTGATAACGTAACATGTTTGTGACTTTTATTTAATTGAGAATCTGTGTGTCATTATTACACATCATGTCTTTCTGATAACCCCTCTCTCTCCACAGAGGACCATGCAATTTTGCCTTGCTTTACCCTGCAGTTAGAGAGAGAGAGAGATAGTGTGTGTGTGTGTGTGTGTTTGTGTGTGAGAGAGAGAGAGAGAGAGAGAGAGAGAGAGAGAGATAGAGAGAGAAAGAGAGGGATCCAGAATGGGGTTCGGTCGGGATCTGAGGAATTCCCACGAGGGATTACTGAAGCTGCAAGACTGGGAGTTAAAGGTACAACAAATGAATCAAATCAGAGATGTTTGAATTAGTGTGTTTCCTAGTGCCGCCCCCTAGTGCTGCGTTTGTTTGACAGAATACCCCAATACAGCCAATCAGATCTGAGGCCCTTAACACACCTGGTATCAACATGTGGTTTTCGTCATCGGATTGAAAGTGGACAGCCTTAACTACAGGTGTGAACACAGCCAGGACGGATTGAGGACGCATTCAGATCCGATCAGGCCACATACGGAGGTGGTCTGGGACGCATTTATGCACATACATCTGGCAGTGTGTACGCACATGTCCTGGGTCACATTAAGCACCGCCCACTCTCCCGGTATCCACAGCAACAATCACGCGGTTACAGGAGATCACTCACCTCTCATTGTGTAACGTGAAAATCTTATTTATTTCTCATGTCACTCCAGCATGTGTAGCGTAATCGTAGTTTAAGCATGAGAGCGGAGTGTGCATGGAAACACAGACAGATCGTGTCTGTGTTTATTCAGTAAGCAGACTGCATTTTAGTTGTACCGGGACGATCCTGAACTGACGAGGAGGAGAGGCAGCGCAGGTCCACGAGTATTTCATCACAGTTCATAAATCAAGTGATCCACTTGTAGTTATTACATAATAATGTAGCAGGGAGGACACCGATTGTGACACATAGTGTTTCTCATGTTCTGCCCCTGACTCAATAATGTTGCG
The DNA here is from genome assembly GCF_022749685.1 of Semicossyphus pulcher. Lineage (NCBI taxonomy): Eukaryota > Metazoa > Chordata > Actinopteri > Labriformes > Labridae > Semicossyphus > Semicossyphus pulcher. Next base: position 22,013,264 of record NW_027211696.1, on the reverse strand, counting down.
ATAAGTATATTAATATATATATTAATATTAATATATATATTAATATTAATATCCGCTTGTCATTTCGAAACACAGCGAGGGAAAACAAACCAGCAGCTCCAGCAACCACATTCTTGAACGAGTTTGCCACCGGCTTCCTGGAGTACTTCGACCTCAACACGGATCCATACCAATGGATCCGACTTAAACTGATTTAAGTAGAAAGAAGAAAGAAGCAGAGCTAGTTGCCGACTAGCGAACTAGCTGCTAAGCCGGCTGGGCTAACAGCTGTTTGGCTAACAGCTGATATCTCCCGATAACAGCTAGCGACAACCGGCTACATGGGTCCAAAGAAGATCCCCGCTGCTGAGGAGGTCGAAGACATTAAAAAGTTGCTCGACTTCTTAACAGAAGAAATTTCTGCTGTCAGGCTGCAGCAGAAAGGTATTCTGGACTTGGTTGAGGAGTCGAAAGCGCTGCGGATTCAGAACCCGGAGAAGGACAAGCAGATAGCCTACCTGGAGAACAGAGTGGCGGACCTGGAGCAGTACACCAGAATTAATAACATTATCGTCACGGGGCTCCATATAAAACCCCGGTCATACGCTCGGGCGGTGACGGCTGACAATGGGGGGGAGCCCGGGGAGCTGGATGTTAGCTCCACGGAGCAACAGTTGGCTGCTTTCCTGCAGTCCAAGGGGATTGACCTGGACTGTAATAACATCGAGGCATGCCACCCTCTGCCCAGGAGAAACGCCAGCGACAAACCAGCTATTGTCATCAGGTTTGTTAATAGGAAACACAAGACCGCACTGTTAAAACAAGGAAGAAAGCTTAAAGGATCCAACGTCTTCATGAATGAGCATCTGACCGAACGCAACGCCGACATAGCTGGAAAGGCACGCTACTTGAAGAAACGGAGGAAAATTCAGAACACTTGGACCGCTAACTGCAAAATATTCATTAAGCTGAACGGATCACCTGAGGAGGCCAAAGTATTGGTTGTCAGAGATATTGAGGATCTGGATAAATACCAATGACCAACATGAACAAGACCATAAATAAGGTAACAAGCAACTATACACACAACCATGACACGCACTGAAAGAAATCACTCAGCTACATCTGGAAGCAACAGCCACATATCTCAGAGGATCAAGGAACAAGACCAACAGGTCCTGAAATCATTTGATTGCAGGATTGGAATATGAAATAGACACAGACAATAATTTCTTCTCTTCCATCATCAACAACTGCTGCTATTATACTGAGAACAGTACAGCCGGAGCATAAAGACAGATGGAAAGTTTTTAATTATCCACTTCAATAGCAGAAGCATGTATGCAAATTTCAGTCTCATCAAGGAGTATTTACAGCAATTTTCACAACCGTTCAGCATCATTGCCATATCTGAAACCTGGATCAATAATGGAAAGGGCACGGACTTTGAGTTGGAGGGTTATGAACTCGGGTACATAAACAGACAAAACAAAGGTGGAGGAGGAGTGGCCATGTATGTGAACAAGGCTTTGAAATTCAAGGTGATCGACAGTATGACAACAGTGATTGATAACACACTGGAATGTTTGACAATTGAAATCTGCAAAGAAAAAACTAAAAACGTAATCATTAGTTGTTTACCAGCACCAGGCTCTAGTATTGAGGTCTTTACAGACTGGATGGAGGAATGATTCTCAAAGCAGAGTCACAAAACAATTTTCATTTGTGGAGATTTCAATATTGACCTGTTAAATCCAAATAAACACAAAATGACTGATTTTATCAACACAATGTACAGTATGAGTTTACATCCAAACATTACCAGACCCAGCAGACTCACATCGCACTGTGCCACTCTGATAGACAATATATTCACTAATGACATAGAAAACAACACAGTAAGTGGATTATTAATAAATGATATCAGCGACCACCTGCCAGTGTTCACAGTTTATGACAGAAACTATAAGAGGAAAAGGCCTGACAAACTAAAACAATTCAGACGGGTTAGATCAGAGGATTCGATGAATGCTTTAAAAGATGACTTACTGGGGGCGCTGGTTTAGCTCAGTTGGTAGAGCGGGCGCCCCATGTACAGAGGCTGCAGCCCTCGTCGCACTGATCGCAGGCTTGACTCCCGGTCTGCCGATCATTTGTGCATGTCATCCCCCACTCTCTACCCCCATTTCCTGTCTATCTTCAGCTGTCCTATAAATAAAAGGCAAAAAAGCCAAAAAAATAATCTTTAAAAAAAAAAAAAAAGATGACTTACTGGCACGGAACTGGGATAAAATATATCTAAAAAAAGACATTAATGGTGCTTATTCCTGAGAGTATTCACATTATTATACAATAAAAACTGCCCAATAAGACAATATAGTAGGAAACATAAATACACAGAATGTCCATGGATCACGAAAGGTTTACAAATGTCTGTAAAAAGAAAAATGCATTGTACAGAGATTTCATAAAGCAGAAAACTAAAGAGGCGGAGAATAGATATAACAAATCTCAACATAAATGTATTAATACTAGATAAAAAAACATGCGATTGGGATATTCATCGATCTAAAAAAGCATTTGACACAATAAATCACCACATATTGATAAATAAACTGGAACGTTACGGCATCAGGGGTATAGTTTCAAACTGGATTAAGAGTTACTTAAGCAACAGGCAACAGTTTGTGAAGTTTGGAGATTGTTGCTCCTCATGTTTGGACATCACTTGTGGTGTCCCCCAGGGGTCAGTGTTGGGGCCTAAATTATTCATATTATATATATCAATGACATTTGCAATGTATCAAAAGTATTGAAGCTTGTTTTGTTTGCTGATGATACAAATATCTTTTGTTCTGGTGATGATTTGAAGCAATTACTGGAGGTGATCACGTCAGAAATATGCAAATTAAAAACATGGTTCAACAGTAATAAATTATCATTAAACTTGAACAAAACTAAGATAATACTGTTTGGAAACAGCAGTATAAACACAGAAACAAAGATTCAGATAAATGGGGTTAATATTGAGAGAGTTAATGAAAATACATTTCCTGGGATCACAGTTGATCAAACACTCATAAAACATGTCCATTCCAAAGTGTCAAGAAGCATCGCGATATTAAACAAAGCGAAACGGGTTCTAGATCATAAATCACTCCTTTACTGTTCACTGGTTTCACCTTATTTCAGTTACTGTGCAGAGGTTTGGGGCAGTAAAAGTTCAATACATTCACTATTTATTCTCCAAAAAAGAGCAGTAAGGATAGTTCACAATGCTGAGTATCGAGATCATACAAACTCACTATTTTTACAGTTAGAAATATTAAAATCTGCAGATCTGGTGGGATTTCAAACTGCACAAATTATGTTCAAAGCGAAAAATAAGCAACTACCAGAAAATATACAAAAATGTTCACTGAAAGAGAAGGACGTTACAATTTAAGGGGATTATTTAATTTCAAAAATAAGGTGCGCACAACCAAGAAACGTTTTTGTATTTCTGTCTGTGGGGTGAAGCTATGGAACAGTTTGAATGATGAGCTTGAGGGATGTCCAAACATAAACCAATTCAAAAAGAGGTCTAAGGATATAATTTTCACAAGGTACAGGGATGAAGGTGTGATTACAACCAGGTGTTTGTTTGCTGTTTATTTATTTGGTTTGTTATTTATATACATTTATATCGATAGTAAGTTAATATTTTTGGTTACAATAAATAATTACGTTATATATTTGATATGAACATATTTGTAATAAATTTGTATTAAAACTATATATAGGTAAGTTTATGTAAATAAATATTGAGGTTTATATATAAGGAAGCGGAACGGGGGTGGGATTAAATAAGTTTGTACTTCTTCCCACTCCTTTTCGGACGTGTATGCAGAGTCATCAAGTGTTTGACAATCTGACTGAGTTATGCTTTCTGTTTGTGTAATTATTGTTTTCTGTATGACCTTCTTTTTTACATGTTCGAAATAAATTTCAATCCAATCCAATATAAGTATAAACATCAAGCTTCATGATCAAAGTTTGATATCACGTCATCATTTCACTCCATTCCCCCCCCGGTGATATGTTGTTTTTAAAGTCTAATGAAGGTGATTGAGGCTCCGTGTTCATTTGCATCCAGAGAAAGTGAGATCCAATCACAAGTGGTCACTTAAGATGCTTTTGAAGCCGCATTTAAATGCAAAGTGTGAACACTAGCGCTTTGAGCTGACCACTTGTGATCCAATCAAGAAAACCACATGTTAATACCAGGTGTGTTAAGGGCCAACCAGAACATCAGCGTTAGCTTCATGCTCAAGTCTCCCTCTCATCTAATTTACCAGCATGAACATGAGCTGCTCTGCTAACAGAGTGCAAGCTAAAAGCTAATGCGCTGCTCTGCTAACAGAGTGCAAGCTAAAAGCTAACGAGCTGCTCTGCTAACAGAGTGCAAGCTAAAAGCTAATGCGCTGCTAAAAGCTAACGAGCTGCTCTCTTAACAGAGTGCGAGCTAAAAGCTAACGAGCTGTTCTTCTAACAGTGTGCAAGCTAAAGGCTAACCAGCTGCTCTGCTAATATTGTGCAAACTAAAGCTAACAAGTTACTCTGATAACAGTGTGCAAGCTAAAAGCTAACTAGCGACTCAGCTACGACACATTAAACATGAATCACCTGATTGTGAGGATCCTCTTTGGCTAACAGAGTTTTAGCTCCTTGTGTCTGCTTCACTCTCATCTCAACTGGTGTGTCCGAAACCGCATACTATCATACTAATCATACCAAACGTGACGTCAAATTGAGTATGCTATGCGTTCCCATCTCATAGTATGCAATTTTGTGTATGCGAGAAATGCCCGGATGTATACTAGATCGGCCCGGATATTTGAGTATGAGACGGGAGCTCACTGGTTGTACTCAACTGCCCCATAATGCATTGCGGCTATTCAGCTTCTACTATGGCGGAGATGGACCGGAGATCAGAGCGGACATACGTAAACGATTAAGTCACGTGATACGGAGAAGACGGCTCTGAGTATGATGCCACCGGCATCCTAATAGTCAGGTTAGTAGGCAGTATGCAGTACATACTGTTTGAGTCTGTAGTAGGCAGTATGTAGTAGGCAGTATGTAGTAGGCAGTACGTTAGTAGGCAGTATGTTAGTATGCGGTTTCGAACACAGCAAACGCGTTTCTAACAGAGAGGAACACTTGTTTGCTTCCTGCTTAGTGTGTGACCGTGTGTGTGTGTGTGTGTGTGTGTGTGTGTGTGTGTGCCGCCCTCTAGCTGCTGGAGACAGTGAAGCGTTTCATGACCCTGCGGGTGAAGAGTGATAAAGAGTACGCCGCTTTGCTGCTCAGCATGACTCAGCAAACTGAGAAACAGGAAGCAGCTGATTACATCAGCACCGTCAGCAAGGTGAGACACACATGTCCATCAGGTCATCAAGCCCCGCCCACTGTCACCCCTGGTCTCTGTCTCAGTTCTAGAGCCGAGTGCACCAGCTGGGTGTAATGTTACGTCCGACCTAGAGCTGAATGTTACGACAGACTTTAAGCTACACCCTGTGTTAGACTGAAGCCCTGTTTGTGCTGCACCAGGGTTTATCTTTTAGGCCGAGAATGGAGCAGGCGTAAGTTTAGAAAGTCAGACATAAATCCAAGGCAAAACCAAGCAGCAACCTCTGCTGTAGAAAAATGAAGCCAATGCTGAAGTGCAAAGAACTGCAGTTCCTCGAGTGGCCACTGGAGACCAGTTGGAAAATGCACACTTTTACAGCAGAAATAAACATGTTTACAGCCTGGTACAAAAAACGGTTGTGTTATAAATAGCTAATTTTATTGTTCAGGATAACTGTACGGGGGTGAATTTTTTTATAACACACTCGTTTTAATTATATTAAGCCTTAAATCATAGGGGCGGGGTCACTTGAGTGACAGGTGGGTCCTGCTGGCTGTCTGCTAGACGTCAACACAGACACACACACACTGAGCTTACCTTCACCTGTTTGTGTTGTTGGAGACTTTAGAGGACAAATAATCTCTCTGTGTGTTTATGGAACTTTGTGTCCGTGCAGTCTGAGCTCCAGCTTTTCAGTCCGTTAAATGTTTGTGTTATTGTGTCGATATATTTTTAGCACTAAGTAGCAGGTATACTGTGCTCGCTTTAGCTGCTTGTTAGCCTGTGCAGTGTTTATCAAACATTTATTTAATCGTCAGCTAGTAAACTTTATAAAAATTTTGTACATTTTATATATATATCTATATAGATAGATATATATATTTTGATCTTTATTTTTTACCCTCTGTGTGCTGATTCTTTCCTATTGTATTGTACTGTATAAGCTGCTGGAGACTGAATTTCCCAGAGGGAGTCATCCCAAAGGGATCAATAAAGTTGAGTCTAAGTCTAAGTCTAAGTCTAAACAGGATTCAGGAGTTGTTGGCTTTCCCCCGGAGAGATTACAGTGGACCGTGGTGATGAGGAGACCGGTTATTTTACGTTTCCCTTTATGAGTCTGCAATGTCTTTAGTCTGATAACTAAACACCTGCAGTCAGTTGCCGTCACAAACAGAATCTCCTCCTGGCAAAGTCAAACTAGCTCATTCATTATTTATGTAGTATATGACTAGCATATAGCCTAGCTTCATAGCCGTAGCTGGCTGATCCATGCGGCCCGCCCATAGAGCTCAGCCATAGGCTTCAGCTCACTCGCGCTTCACCTCTTTGCCCGTCTCTGGATTAGCCGGCTCTGGCATTTCCAATATGGTGACCGCCAGCGGCGGCGCAATTCGGGCTTGAAAACGCCTCTTCAGAAACCAGTGGGTGACCTCACTGAGACCACGTCCATTATTTATACAGTCTATGGGTAAAACAAACAGTAAAAGTAACGGTCCCAAACATAAATGGAAGCACGTCTTGTTTACAGGATGATTAATGAAAGGGCCTTAAGACAAGAGAGAGTCAGCCGTGATTGGACCAACCCACTGGAGATCTACTCGGACAGTGATCAGCTGATTGACAGGTTTTGCTTCAGTCAGACTCGGTGTAAATTTGAATCAAGAAGTCGGTTGTAGCTAAATCAGGAGTAAGAAAAAAGACCTTTTGGCTCTTTACATCCAGCTGCAGTGCTCGGCTCCTGGTCCCAGCCTATGTCCTGGTCCCTGTCTCTGTCTCTGTCTATGTCCTGGTCTCTATCTCTGTCCTGGTCTCTGTCTCTGTGTCTTTCCTGGTCTCAGTCCTATTCTCTGTCTCAGTTCTGGTCCCTGTCTCTGTCCTAGTCTCTGTCCTGGTCTCAGTCCTAGTCTCTGTCTCTGTCCTGGTCTCTGTCTCTGTCCTGGTCTCTGTCTCTGTCTCTTTCCTGGTCTCAGTCCTATTCTCTGTCTCACTTCTGGTCCCTGTCTCTGTCCTTGTCTCTGTCCTGGTCTCTATCTCTATCTCTGTCCTGGTCTCTGTCCTGGTCTCTGTCCTGGTCTCTGTCCTGGTCTCTATCTCTATCTCTGTCCTGGTCTCAGTCCTATTCTCTGTCCTGGTCTCAGTCCTATTCTCTGTCTCACTTCTGGTCCCTGTCTCTGTCCTGGTCTCTGTCCTGGTCTCTATCTCTATCTCTGTCCTGGTCTCTGTCCTGGTCTCTATCTCTATCTCTGTCCTGGTCTCTGTCCTGGTCTCTGTCTCTGTCTCTGTCCTGGTCTCAGTCCTAGTCTCTGTCTCTGTCCTGGTCTCTGTCTCTGTCTCTGTCCTGGTCTCAGTCCTAGTCTCTGTCTCAGTCCTGGTCTCAGGTGATCCGACAGACGGAGGCGTTGGGTCGGGTCATGAGGAGTCATGCTGATGACCTGAACTCGGGTCCTCTTCATCGTCTTGCCACACTGATCCGAGACAAGCAGCAGGTGAAGAAGAGTTACCAGAGTCTGCACCAGCAGCTGGAGAGCCACAACCACAAGGTCTGCTGGGAAATACTGTGTGTGTGTGTGTGTGTGTGTGTGTGTGTGTGTGTGTGTGCGTGTGCGTGTGTGTGTGTGTGTGTGCGCGTGCGTGGGGTTACACTGATAAAATACTTTCATCAGTATATTCAGTAATACTTTCAAAGCATTTTTACAGTGGACCTGATGAAAGGAGAATCTTTTAAAATTTCCGTTCACTCTCTTGTCCTTCAGTAACCCTGGTTACGTTGTCTTGTTGTTGACAGGTAACCAGGAGTGACCTGGACAAACTGAAAGCGACGTATCGTCAGCTGAGCCGCGATGCTAACAACGCTAAAGAGAAATACAGAGAAGCTCTGGCTAAAGGTTTCTGCTCTAATTTAGTAAAATATGAATCTTTAGATTATGTAAACTCTTTATGGAGTTTTGTTGTTGAACTCTTCAGCAGAAGATCACTCCCTCTCATCCAATCACAGGTCGGGAGGCTGAGCGTGCTCGGGAGCGTTATGACAAAGCGACGGCGAAGCTCCACAACCTTCACAACCAGTATGTGTTAGCAGTGTGCAGTGCTCAGACACAGCAGGACGAACACCGCCGCCGCTCTGCTCCTGCGCTGCTCGACGCGCTGCAGAGGATGCAGGAGGACATGACGCTTGCCCTGTGAGTCACATGACTGCACACGCTAACATGCTGTGTGAGACGCTAAATGACTCAGTGTGTACTTAGTGTGTACTCAGTGTGTACTCAGTGTGTACTTAGTGTGTACTCACTCTGTACTCAGTGTGTACTCACTCTGTACTCAGTGTGTACTCTGTATGTACTCTGAGTGTACTCGGTGTGTACTCACTCTGTACTCAGTGTGTACTTAGTGTGTACTCAGTGTGTACTCTGTGCACTCAGTGTGTACTCAGTGTGTACTCACTCTGTACTCAGTGTGTACTTAGTGTGTACTCAGTGTGTACTCTGTGTGTACTCACTCTGTACTTTGTGTGTACGCAGTGTGTACTCAGTGTGTACTCTGTGCACTCACTCTGTACTTTGTGTGTACTCAGTGTGTACTTAGTGTGTACTCAGTGTGTACTCTGTGTGTACTCAGTGTGTACTCTGTGTGTACTCACTCTGTACTTTGTGTGTACGCAGTGTGTACTCAGTGTGTACTCTGTGCACTCACTCTGTACTTTGTGTGTACTCAGTGTGTACTCAGTGTGTACTTAGTGTGTACTCAGTGTGTACTCTGTGCACTCAGTGTGCACTCAGTGTGTACTCAGTGTGTACTCACTCTGTACTCAGTGTGTACTCTGTGTGTACTCACTCTGTACTTTGTGTGTACTTTGTGTGTACTCAGTGTGTACTCTGTGCACTCACTCTGTGCACTCACTCTGTACTTTGTGTGTACTCATTGTGTACTCAGTGTGTACTCAGTGTGTACTCTGTGTGTACTCACTCTGTACTTTGTGTGTACGCAGTGTGTACTCAGTGTGTACTCTGTGCACTCAGTGTGTACTCTGTGTGTACTCTGTGTGTACTCACTCTGTACTCGGTGTGTACTCTGTGTGTACTCACTCTGTACTTTGTGTGTACTCAGTGTGTACTCAGTGTGTACTCAGTGTGTACTTACTGTGTACTCAGTGTGTACTCAGTGTGTACTTACTGTGTACTCAGTGTGTACTCAGTGTGTACTTAGTGTGTACTTAGTGTGTACTCAGTGTGTACTCTGTATCCTCGGTGTGTACTCTGTGTGTACTCACTCTGTACTTTGTGTGTACTTACTCTGTACTTTGTGTGTACTTTGTGTGTACTCAGTGTGTACTCAGTCTGTATTGTGTGTGTACTCTGCGTGTGCTCACTCTGTACTTTGTGTGTACTCAGTGTGTACTCACTCTGTACTCAGTGTGTATTGTGTGTGTTACTGCAGTAAGAGTATTCTGGAGGAGTACTGTGAGATAAGCAGTCTGCTGTCGGAGGAGCTGGTGAAGGTCCATCAGGAGATCTCGGCGGCTGTCGAGCAGATCGACCCACTCGCTGAGTACCAACAATTCATCGACGCCTATAGGTGAGACGGTTACCAAGGTAACAGCATATCCGTCTGTCCTGCTCATAGACTGTATAAATAACGGACGCTCTATGGGCGGGCCGTATGACTCAGCCAGCTACGGCTATGAAGCTAGGCTATATGCTCCTCAGCGTAGCTAACGGTTATTATCCATAGACTGTATAAATCATGAATGAGCTGGTTTGACTTTCCCAGGAGGAGATTCTGTCGGTGACTGACTGCAGGTGTTTAGTTATCAGACTAAAGAAGTAGCAGACTCGGTGCTCGCTCGCCCGGTGAGAAAGCAGCGAGCCGACACGTAACGGGAAACGTAAAATAACCGGTCTCTTCATCACTACGGTCCGCTGTAATCTCTCTGGGGGAACGCCAACAACTCCTGACTCCTATTTACTGACCGACGATTAAATAAATAAACACTGCACAGGCTAACAAGCAGCTAAAGCGAGCACAGTATACCTGCTACTTAGTGCTAAAAATATTTCAATACAATCACACTAGCATTTAACTCACCGAAAAGCTGGAGCTCAGACTTCTTGCACGTCCATAAAGTTCCATAAATCCCACAGAGAGATTATTTGTCCAAACTTTGAATTAAAAAATCCCCCAAAGTCTCCAACAACACAAACAGGTGAAGGTAAGCTCAGTGTCTGTGTCTGTGTTGATGTCTAGCAGACAGCCAGCAGGATCCACCTGTCAATCAAGTGATCCGGCCCCTATGATTTAAGGCTTAATATAATTAGAAGGAGTGTGGTATTAAGAAATTCACCCTGTACAGTTATCTTGAACAGTAAAATTAATTATTTATAACAAAACCATTTTTTGTACCAGGCTGTAAACATGTTTATTTCTGCTGTAATGTTATTTCTTCATTTTTCAACACCGGAGGTTGCCGCTTGGTCCTGCTCCTGGTTACCGTGGTAATAGTGTGTCTCCCCCCCCCAGGTCCCCAGAGACGCCTGAGGCGAGTGTGGAGTTTGACTCGTCGCTGGTGGAGGAGACGGACAACCTGCCGGCCAATGAGATCCTCTGGAATACGTTGACGGCTGACAGCCTGCAGGCCATGTGAGCTCCATCAAAATAAAACAACATGCTGCTTCCTGAAGCCTGCCAAAGTAAAAGTCTTCACCTTGAAAGCATCTCATGAGGGTGTAGCCAAGCCTTCCAGTACCATCCAGTACAGTCCTGGCAACGTCTGAATTTAGAAACGTGTCATACGGCAGGAAATGATCAAACTCTATCAAAGTAAAAGTGTATGTGTTTGTTTGTTCATTTTTGTGTGTGTGCGTGTCTCCAGGTTGTCGTCGGCGACGGAAGAGCTGACGCTGACTCAGCAGAATCTGAGGACGAAGGAGGCATTGGCCGACGACCTCAACATCAAAATCCAGACGAGTCAGCAGAGCACGGAGAGGAAGAGCGAGTGAGTCACCTGAAATAAACACAGTAGAAGAAGAAGCTGTTCTCTCTCTGTCTCTCTCTCTGACTGTCTATCTGTCTCCGATGCTGTAATAAGCTCTACGAGCTGTATCAGCCTGTGCACTCAGCCTTAAAGTGTCCTGAGGCTGTGATAATGAGGCCCAGGTGTGTGTACTCATGGTGTGATCTAATATTGTGTCTCCCAAATTAAACTGATGAGTTTTACTGTGATCTTTCTTTCTTTTGAAAAATCATGACCTTAGTTTTATTTACATTCACTCTGATCCAGTTCTCCCAGTAGTTCTGGACGGTGTTCAGGAGGTCTTGTTCTGTTTGTGACAGCAGTTAGAAAAAGACACTTCACATCCTTCCCTGAAGTCCAGTCCTGATGCTGGACACTTTCCAGCAGTGTAGATAAATGGTTCATGTATATGTTGGTGACAGGCTGCAGCTCTGATGGACTCCACGACATTATTTAAAACATTATTTTCGGTTCAGTTTTTGCAGCACATTCTTTTTCTGTGTAATCATAATCTTTGCCTCCAGCAGTGTGTAGGAGCAGCTGATAGAAGAGACCATTGTGCCAGATGAAATCAAACGCTTTCATGAAGTCCACAAAGCAAAGATGTGTCCTTTCTGTTTCTGGATGAGAACATGCAGAGTGAATATGTGGTCTGTTGCTCTGTGTTTGGGTGTCTGTGTTTCTGTCATTCAGTCAGGTAGGGCAGGAGTTTTGAATTTATTGTATTACTAAATAGTTTCCCTGAGTTTGAATGTACACAGACTCCCCTGTAAGTGTCTGGATTCAGGTTGTCTCCATCCTTAAGAACAGGAGTAATCAGACCGTTGTTCCAAACTTCAGGATATATTTCACTTTGTAAAAACAGATGTAAAAACTTTTTAGTTTACTGCTGCTGTGTTTTAACACCTCTGTCCTGACGCCATCAGAACCACGAGCCTTTCCCTTTTTACCATCACACAGTTTTTAGCTCTGTCATCGTGATCAGCTGATCAAGTGTTCTGGTTGTCTTTGTCTTTGACTTCCTACTGATTTCAGTTTGTCGATGGTCATCTGATTTGTGTTTAAACCACAGTGTTGCCGTTCTGTAAAGCAACGTTTTCTTTATGCTGTATGTGGTTGAGTTAAATTTTTCCACAGGTCCCAAAAAAATGTTGGTCTATTGCCTTCATTCTCAGTGTGTTGAGCCTTTTTTTGGTTGATAGTCTTCTTGTGTTGTTGGAGGGCTCTGTGGTGTTCGTGGTGTAACTCTTGGTTTTCAGGGTCATTATGCTTCTTGTTTGACGGGTTTCTGAGATGCTTCCCTGAAACAGGAGCATTCACTGTGGAACCATCGTTCTTTTGTTCTTTTGCTTGTTTTGTGACGTGGAGCTCGGTCTCATTCATGAAGATGTAGTTCAGAGCTTTTGTGGTTTTTACTGTCTATGTCAGGGGTGGGCAACCCTGCTCCTGGAGGGCCACCTTCCTGCATGGTTTAGGTTTCTCTGCACTCTAACACACCTGATTTGAATGAGCTGCTTGTTATCAACCAACTGAAGCGTCTCAGGGGATTGGTAACGAGCGAAACATTAGAATCAGGTGTGTTAGAGTGCGGAGAAACCTAAAACATGCAGGAAGGTGGCCCTCCAGGAGCAGGGTTGGCCACCCCTGGTCTATGTGTATCAGGTACTGCTTGCACAGAAATGTATGTGTAAAATACTTCAGCACACAGTCTTTTATCAAGTTTCTGACTTCCTGTCCAAGAACATCTGTTGGACTCAAATCAGTCTGGCTTTAAGCGGGGCCACTCTACCGACACTGCACTACTGTCCATAACAGAATCACTGCGTCTGGCTAAAGCAGCTGGACAGTCCTCAGCTCTATCGCTGCTAGACCTGTCAGCTGCCTTTGACACAGTGAACCACCAAACCCTCCTCTCTTCTCTCTCTGAGCTCGGTGTCTCAGGATCTGCCCTCCTCTGGTTCATGTCCTACCTCTAAGGGAGATCTGTTAGAGTACTTGGAAAGGAGAAGTGTCCAAACCCCACAGCTTATCCACAGGGGTGCCTCAAGGGTCAGTGCTCGGTACCCTGCTCTTTTCAATATATACCACCTCACTAGGTGCAATCATCCGCTCCCATGGTTTCTCATACCATTGTTATGCGGACGATACCCAGCTCTTCCTGTCATTCCCACCAGAGGACACTACAGCCTCGGCACGTATCTCTTCATGCCTTGCCGATATCTCTAAATGGATGAATTATATTCTTCTTTCTTAAGAATTATATTCTTCTTTCTGCTCCTTTCCTTTCCTTTCCTTTTCAGACATGAAGGGCATGGATTTTTTTTTTTTTTTGAAATGTGTATTGTGGATTTGTGTACCGGTTTTGTGGTATGTTGTGCATTTTTCATGAAAGGAAGGAATGAATAAATAAATAATAAATAATAATAAATAATGAAAGAACGCCACCTTCAGCTCAATCTATCCAAGACTGAGCTCCTTGTCATCCCAGCCAGTCCCTCTATGCAACCACAGATCAACATCCAGCTCTGACAAACTGAACTCATACCCACTAAGTCTGCCCGGAACCTGTGCGTCATGATTAAAGACCAGCTTACCTTTAAGGTTCATGTGGCCTCGATTGCTCGGTCATATCAATTTGTCCTGCACAACATCAGGAAGATCAGACTTTGGACTAAAGTGTCTGATACATGATATTGTAACATTATATCTAGCATGTTTTGGATGTGAGTGTTGTTAAATGCGTTGGTGTAATCAGTGAGACTTTTCTCTGTTCATTTGTAGTGGAAGGGGTAACAGGTGTTCATCAGGTGTGTGGGTCCTTTCCCTCTCTCTCTTTCTGACTCAGTGTCTCTCACCCTCAGCTGCGTCCTGCTGCTCAGTCAGAAACTCTCTCTCCTCGAGCTCCATCACGCTGTCCAATCACTGCGCAGCTCTGAAGCCCGCCTCGCATCCCAAAAAGCCCTGCTCGACACCAAGATGGCTGCAGCTGCAGCCTCCCCGCCCCCGCCACCGCCTCCCCCCGCACTGCCGTACGAGGACGACGCCCGCTCTGTCGGCTCCACCGTAAATATTTATCTTTTAATTCTGCTGAGTTAACCTGAGGTCTGTACAGCTGGCAGGAAGAGCTGTCCTTTCAAAATTAAAGCACTGTCTCTATACCATACATCTATACATTATTAACATTTTAACAGCTTGTGTGTGTGTGTGTGTTTCAGGATAAGTCAAAGGACAGGAGCTCTCGGTTCGACACGCTGCGTCACTCTCTGGCTGGGATGATTCGCTCTCCTAAAGCCATGCTGGGCTCCTCCTCCTCTGTGAGACCATCACCTGTCTGTCTCTCCTGTCTCTGTCCGTCTCCTGTCTGTCTCCTCACTGCCTCCTGTCTGTCTCCTCACTGTCTCCTGTCTGTCTTCTGTCTACCTCCTGTCTGCCTCATGTCTGTCTCCTCACTGTCTCCTGTCTGTCTTCTGTCTGCCTCCTGTCTGTCTCCTGTCTGCCTCCTGTCTGTCTCCTGTCTGTCTCCTGTCTGCCTCCTGTCTGTCTTCTGTCTGCCTCCTGTCTACCTCCTGTCTGTGTCCTGTCTGTCTCCTGTCTGCCTCCTGTCTACCTCCTGTCTGTCTCCTGTCTGTGTCCTGTCTGTCTCCTGTCTACCTCCTGTCTGTGTCCTGTCTGTCTCCTGTCTGCCTCCTGTCTGTCTCCTGTCTGTCTCCTGTCTACCTCCTGTCTGTGTCCTGTCTACCTCCTGTCTACCTCCTGTCTGTGTCCTGTCTGTCTCCTGTCTGCCTCCTGTCTACCTCCTGTCTGTCTCCCGTCTGTGTCCTGTCTGTCTCCTGTCTGTCTCCTGTCTACCTCCTGTCTACCTCCTGTCTACCTCCTGTCTGTCTCCTGTCTGTGTCCTGTCTGTCTCCTGTCTGTCTCCTGTCTACCTCCTGTCTACCTCCTGTCTGTGTCCTGTCTGTGTCCTGTCTGTCTCCTGTCTACCTCCTGTCTACCTCCTGTCTGTCTCCTGTCTGTGTCCTGTCTGTCTCCTGTCTACCTCCTGTCTGTGTCCTGTCTACCTCCTGTCTACCTCCTGTCTGTCTCCTGTCTACCTCCTGTCTGTCTCCTGTCTGCCTCCTGTCTGTGTCCTGTCTGTCTCCTGTCTGCCTCCTGTCTGCCTCCTGTCTGTCTTTTGTCTGTCTCCTGTCTGTCTCCTGTCTGTCTCCTGTCTACCTCCTGTCTGTCTCCTGTCTACCTCCTGTCTACCTCCTGTCTGTCTCCTGTCTGCCTCCTGTCTGTCTCCTGTCTGTCTCCTGTCTGCCTCCTGCCTGTTTCCTGTTTGTGTGTCTCCCCTCTGACCCGTCTCCCCCCCTGCCCTGTCTCCATGCAGCAGTTTTTTGATGTCATCCCGACCTCGGAGCGGCCCCTGGCGGAGCAGGAGTGGTACCATGGAGCAATCCCCCGCACTGAGGCTCAGGAGTTACTACGGCAACAGGGAGACTTCCTGGTTAGAGAGAGTCATGGCAAACCTGGGGAGTACGTCCTGTCTGTGTTCTCTGATGAGCAGAGACGCCACTTCATCATCCAGTACGCAGACGTAGGTACACACACACACACACACACACACACACACAGGCACACACACAGATATTTTATTGTATTTAAACCTGTGGGGCTCAATGAGGGAACAGTCTTAATACAATAACTTTTTTACAGTGTATCAGTAATACACAGTGAGTCCACGCTGTAAAAGGTGTCTCTCTCTCTCACTGTCTCTGTCTCTGTCTCTCGCTCTCTCTCTGGTAGAGTCAGTATCGATTTGAAGGCACGGGCTTCTCCACCATCCCGCAGCTCATTGAGCATCACTTTTCCTCCAAACATGTCATCACCAAGAAGTCTGGAGTCGTGCTGCTACACCCTGTCGTCAAGGTGATATTTACATTTGTCACAGCTGATCTGAGTGGGCGGGGCTACATTCACATGTCACACACACATAAACAGCTGCTCATCAGTGTTTCTGTGTGCAGGATAAAAAATGGATCCTGAACCACGAGGACGTTGCGCTGGGGGACCTGCTGGGGAAGGTGACCTCACTTCCTGCTTCCTCTCATCAGTCACAAGGTGTTATTTTTAGTGTCCACATTTATGACAGTGCTGTCTCTCTCTACCTCCATGTCCCATCATGCCCTGCTGCTGCTGGTTACCAGGGTAACTTTGGCGAGGTGTTTAAAGGGACGCTACAGCGTGACAAAACGCCAGTCGCCGTCAAAACATGTAAAGAAGATTTACCACCCGAGCTGAAGATCCGCTTCCTGTCTGAGGCCAGGTGACCTTATCAATAACAGCAAACAAACAAATACATAAATTAAAACGGTGAAGAAGAGAGTCTTGTGATGCCTGTCTGTGATTGGCTGGTGTATCCTGATGCCTGTCTGTGATTGGCTGCAGGATCCTGAAGCAGTACGACCATCCAAACATTGTGAAGCTGATTGGTGTTTGTACGCAGCGACAGCCGATCTACATCGTCATGGAGCTGGTTCCTGGTGGGTGGAGCACAGTCACTGTTGGAGCTGTTCTGTGATTGGTCTGTTTCTAACAGGTGTGTTTCTCAGGCGGAGACTTCCTGTCCTTTCTGAGGAAGAAGAAGGACGAGTTGAAGACGAAACAGCTGGTTCGTTTCTCTGTGGATGCTGCTGCTGGCATGGCATACCTGGAGAGTAAGAACTGTATCCACAGGTAAATCATCAGAGTGCTGCAGTGTCCAACAGACTGTGAACACATCACCTGTTCAGGTGTCAGCAACACCTTACCTGTATCACGTGACTGGAGCTCTCAGATTAGCTGAGAAGGGTTAGCTGATTCAGAGCCTGTTTGTCTCTGGCCTGTCTCTCTCTCTGTCTGTCAGTCTCTGATCTCTGTAACCCTTTTTTACACTGCGGTTCCACCTCAGCGGCATGACGAAGCTCTGCCATCATGCAGCCTTTGCCATTTTACATTGGACCAAGCAACGCTGGCGTAAAGCCGCCCCAGTGTGTTTCTGTTACGCCTCTGTTACGCCTCTGGTACATCTCTGTTACACCTCTGTTACGACTCTGTTACATCTCTGTTACGCCTCTGTTACGTCTATGTTACGCCTCTGTTACGCCTCTGTTACGTCTCTGTTACGCCTCTGTTACGTCTATGTTACGCCTCTGTTACGCCTCTGTTAAATCTCTGTTACGTCTATGTTACATCTCTGTTACGCCTCTGTTACGCCTCTGTTACGCCTCTGTTACGACTCTGTTACGCCTCTGTTACATCTCTGTTACGCCTCTGTTACGTCTATGTTACATCTCTGTTACGTCTCTGTTACATCTCTGTTACGCCTCTGTTACGTCTATGTTATGCCTCTGTTACGTCTCTGTTATGCCTCTGTTACGTCTATGTTACATCTCTGTTACGTCTATGTTACATCTCTGTTACGCCTCTGTTACGTCTATGTTACATCTCTGTTACGCCTCTGTTACGTCTATGTTACATCTCTGTTACGCCTCTGTTATTTTGGCGCAGGGAAAAGGACAAAATTAAGACTATTGAGAGGCCGAAGGAGGCTACATCCTTGCCGAAGCCAGCTACTGATCTGGCCAATGATAAGCCAGCGCAGGTAACTGAGAGGCCGGTGGTGGTAAATGAGAAGCTGCCTATTCATTCGACCAGGGCGGCAAGTCATGCGTCTAACATAGCAACCCATTGGATCGGCTACTGGCTTGGCTGGTCATTAGCTTCCCAGGCTGGCGACTAGCACGCTGAAGCTAGCTACATTAGCCATTGATTTGACTGGTCATTTTCTTCTGTTGTATTTCAGTGGTGTATTGGAGCCCAATGCGCCACGTTACCGCCACCAACTGGACACATAGGATTTATTGAACTTCTTTTAATTAGCCCATTTGTTCCCAACAAAGAAAGTATTTCCTCTTTAGATCTCTGTTACGTCTGTGTTGTGTCTCTGTCCGTCTAAATCGGACCGATTTATCTGTCAATTTTCGCACTAATCAGATAAATCAGTATCGTCGTATATGTCCTCCATTATGCTCCAATACAAATTAATGTATAGTTAATACAGAGCAGTGGGTTAAAGCCATTACACCTCCTGACAAGCAGAGGGCGTAGCTTTCATTTTGACAGCATAAGAGCCAGACCCTCAGTCTTTTAACCAAAATACAGCTGAAGTCAAGAAATGAAACAGCCACCTCACTCGTGGTTACAACTATAAAACAAAAATGACAATTACCAACATATGCAGAACATATGTTCTAAACAGACACATTAAAAACACTAACAAAATATTTGTTTGCATTTTGGAACATAAATAACAAACTTAACAACTTAAATTACTCAGTCAGCACGAGGCGGCAGGCATGATGGGAAATGATGACATCCCTTATCGCTGCCAGAGTGCGCGTCACAGCTGAGCAGAGCAGCACACACAGCGAAGGGAAGCATCAGGAAGCATCATCTTTCCCATACAGAGCGAAACATTGTGAGCAACAAACTCGTGTTAAAATCACAGTAATCAGCCAAAGCTTGCTTTCAGAGTGTACAGTCTGGCTCTCAGTTAGTTTGAAGTTCGATAGTAACGAAGGTACAGGAGCTTTAAGCTTTATTGTCTACTAGTTTCACAGCGGTTACGCTCTAAACAACAAGCTTACACGTCTACACCTCCGTACAACCCCGCAGGAAGATACAGGGTTTTGTTTTAAGAAGCCATCGTCGCGCTGCCAGGTGTGTGCGTCTGTCTACTCCGCCCTCAGCACACCTGCAGCTCCTTACAGCAGTGAGACGCGCGCGCGGACTGTTCTCATTCACAGAACAGAAAATGAAGATGTTAAAGTTACGATGTTACGGTGCTACAGACAGACAGAGAGCAGAGCACAGAGACAGCCATGTCACCGTGATGCTACGTGTTGATTGAGTCCTGACCTGCGGACTGTTGGCTGAGCTCCAGACCTCTGCCCCGCGATAGACAGTCCATAGATCGTCCCAAATGCCCCAAACAGAGCAGAATAATAAGAATAGAAACACAGACGAGGTCAGATCCTCTGCAGATACATACACCAGCTCAAACTTCTCCTGGATCACGATGTTGATTAACAGGGAATATTTAATATGGAAAATCCTGCTCATTAAGCCTTTTATTACTATTATTAACAGCATCAGTCTGTCAAATGAGCTGGTCTGTGTTTAGTGACTTTTATCTTTAGCAGCACTGTGTGAAGGTGGGAAAAACAAGAACATCATTTTGTTCCAACTTTTGTTTGTTTTTGTGTTAAACTCACTTCTATTTAATTTGATATTTTATTTTAGTGCTATTTAAGCTGCTACAGAAACACTGTTTTATTTGAATTTTGTATGTATTTCAGATACATTTTGAACATCTGTGAATATATCGGCCGATATATCGATATCAGAATTTTTTTACTCCCTGATATCGGAATCGTCATTGGCCCCAAAAATCCCATATCGGTCGGGCTCTAGTGTTTGTCGTGTTATGTCTGTGTTACATCTGTGTTGTGTCTCTTACGTCTGTGTTACGTTGGTGTTACGTCTGTGTTATGTCTGTTACGTCTGTGTTATGTCTGTTACGTCTGTGTTATGTCTGTTACGTCTATGTTGTGTCTGTTACGTCTGTGTTATGTCTCTGTTATGTCTGTGTTACATCTGTGTTATGTCAGTGTTACGTCTGTGTTATGTCTGTGTTACGTCTGTGTTACGTCTGTGTTGTGTCTCTGTTACGTCTGTGTTATGTCTGTGTTACGTCTGTGTTGTGTCTGTGTTACGTCTGTGTTGTGTCTGTGTTGTGTCTCTGTTATGTCTGTGTTACGTCTGTGTTGTGTCTCTGTTATGTCTGTGTTATGTCTGTGTTACGTCTGTGTTGTGTCTCAGTTATGTCTGTGTTACGTCTGTGTTGTGTCTCTGTTACGTCTGTGTTGCGTCTGTGTTGCGTCTGTGTTACGTCTGTGTTGTGTCTGTGTTACGTCTGTGTTGTGTCTGTGTTGTGTCTGTGTTACGTCTGTGTTACGTCTGTGTTACGTCTGTGTTACGTCTGTGTTGTGTCTGTGTTACGTCTGTGTTACGTCTCTGTTACGTCTGTGTTGTGTCTGTGTTCGTCTGTGTTACGTCTGTGTTGTGTCTCTGTTATGTCTGTGTTGCGTCTGTGTTACGTCTGTGTTACGTCTGTGTTGTTTCTGTGTTCGTCTGTGTTACGTCTGTGTTACATCTGTGTTACGTCTGTGTTGTGTCTGTGTTCGTCTGTGTTACGTCTGTGTCGTGTCTGTGTTACGTCTTAGTCGTGTCTCTGTTATGTCTGTGTTGCGTCTGTGTTACGTCTGTGTTACGTCTGTGTTGTTTCTGTGTTCGTCTGTGTTACGTCTGTGTTACGTCTGTGTTGTGTCTCTTACGTCTGTGTTACGTCTGTGTTACGTCTGTGTTGTGTCTGTGTTGTGTCTTTGTTACGTCTGTGTCTGTGTTACGTCTGTGTTGTGTCTGTGTTGTGTCTTTGTTACGTCTGTGTCTGTGTTGTGTCTGTGTTGTGTCTCTGATATGTCTGTTTTATGTCTGTGTTGTGTCTGTGTTGTGTCTCTGATATGTCTCTGATACTACCTTTGAAGCTGGCTCAGAGGAGGAACGACTTCACTCCCCATTCAGCCCTCTGTGCGTTTAACAGAAGACGAGGTGTAGCAGAGGTGTAATAATATCACCTAGAACAGTGTCAGAGGGGCTTCTGATTCTTTGACCTGTCTGTCTCTCTCTCGCACCTGTCTGTCTCTCAGGGACCTGGCAGCGAGGAACTGTCTGGTTGGTGAGGGCAGCGTGTTGAAGATCAGTGACTTTGGGATGAGTCGTCAGGAGGACGACGGGATTTATTCTTCATCAGGACTCAAACAGATCCCCATCAAGTGGACGGCTCCAGAGGCCCTCAACTATGGTAACACTTGAGACACACCTGGATGACACCTGTATCACACGTGAGACACACATGTATCGTATCTAAGACACACGTGTATCACACCTGAGACACAGCTGCATCACACCTGGCTGAGACACAGCTGTATCACACCTGGCTGAGACACAGCAGTCACATGTGATGTGAGCATGTGCAGTAGTCACATGGCGACACTGCACTGAGGCTGAGCTGCAGAGTCTGAGTGTCACCTGTAAACATGCACGTGACGCTGCTGCCGTCACAGGTCCTGTTGGCGGGATGATCGAGGCAGACGCTCCGTTACGTGAGGCAGCTTTGCATGCTCCTCGTCCCGGTGCAGGTTGTGGCCACAGAAAAGAACAGTTAACGGAGTGCTTATTGACTACTGCAGCGCACACACGGCATGAGGTTGTGTACCAACACGGGGCTGGTTAAGCCGATTAAACATACGTTTGAACACTGTTCTTAACGATGTGACATGAAATGATGACAGCGTGTAAGAAACACAACTGCAGCCCACAGGGCTGTGTGTATTTTATTTTATAAAAAGGAACCAGGAGTGTTAAAGTAGGAGAGGTTCTGTTTGTTTTGTTAGCAGAAAATACACTTAAAAATCCCAAAGAATTTATAAATATAACAGAACAAAATAAACAGTATGACTGTTATTATTGTTTACACGTTCATGAAAACACACTGAGTTTATCAGGGGCGAGTGATCTGGCTTCACTAACCTGACACAGGAGGTCGCACTGAGCGGTCACACAACGCTGGTTATCAACTCGATAAGTCAACCCAGGGTTTCTCTGAGCGCGCTCACATGAAAGGGGTGTGTTTGAAGCTAATGACCGATCTAAACAAAGGCGAGTCTGCCGTCAGCTGATCGGCATATTTTACAAACTCAGAGCAAACTCTGATTTCAGAAAGAGATGAAGAAGTTTCACATAATCCAGACTGACATCACTCAGCTGCAGCTGCTGGATGCAGGAAGTACACACATATCTTCTAAGTACAAAAGATCTTCAGGCTTCAGTGTGTTTATCAGTCTCTGTTTGTTACAGTGTTACAATTTAATTTGTCAGACGCTTTTGTCCAAAGCGACGTACATCTGAGAGTTAATACAACACAAGCAACGATCGAGACAGGAGGGAACGAAGTCAGTGAGAGCCAACAAACTGCTTCAGGTGTGATCAGACACTGCTGCTGACAGGCAGTGCACAGGGCATCAACAACATCAATAAGGTCAATATAGTCAGGATCATCAATAGCATCACTATAATTAAGGTCAGAGGTGTTCATAAAGAGCTGGGTCTTTAGCTTCTTAAAGGTGAAAGGGACTCTGCGGACCGAGTGGAGTTTGGTAGCTCGTTCCACCACCGGGGGGCGACAGAGGAGAAGAGTCTAGTTAGAGACTTAGAGCCCTGTTGTGATGGGAGCACCAGGCGCCTTTCATTGGCAGAGCGTAGTGGGCGGAACGGAGTGTACACCTGGATGAGGGCATTCAGGTAGGCAGGAGACGTTTTTGTTGCTGTTTTGTAAGCGAGCGACAGGGTCTGAATTTGATGTGAGCATTGACTGTTGAGGGATATGAGCAGTGGAGGGATATGAGCAGGGGAGGGATATGAGCAGGGGAGGGATATGAGCAAGGGAGGGATATGAGCAGTGGAGGGATATGAGCAGGGGAGGGATATGAGCAGGGGAGGGATATGAGCAAGGGAGGGATATGAGCAGTGCAGTGACGTGCTGTTTTAGGTTGATTGAAGACCAGTGGCGCTGCTGCGTTCTGGATCATCTGCAGAGGTTTGAATGTGCATGCAGGAAGGCCTGTCAGTAGGGAGCTGCAGTAGTCAATGCGTGAAATCACGACAGCCTGTACCAGCAGGTGTGTTGCATGCTCTGACAGGTAGGGTCTGATCTTCCTGATGTTGTGCAGGGCAAATCAACATATAATCAGATGGTAAACAGGAAGAGTTTGACCGCTCTCTCTCCCTCCTCCCTCTCACGATCTGCTCACAGAGTTCCTGACTCAAGGGACCTGATTGGTCAGTAGGTGGTGATTAGTTCAGGTTGATCTCTTATCTCCAACATAACCTGCTCCGGAGCAGTTCAGGTGTTCAGCATTAGTTACCATGGTGATCTAAGAAGTAAGAGGTAAGAAGTGAACCACCTTTGTAGTGCTGAATACTCTGAGTTAACCCTGAAGTTACCTCGATAACACCTAATCCTGCTTCGTAGTGCACCCCCCGGTTACATTTCCTCTTAGAAAACAAAAGAATGTCAGAAAACAGTGTTTTACCTGAGACACACCTGTTATACACATACCTTTCCAACTCCAACGGTCTGCTGCTCTGTGTTTGGCTGCTGATGTCTTCTCCTCTGCAATCTCGGATCCTATCGGCTGTAGTCTGAGACGATATAGCCTCTGGGGACACCGGTGAACGTGCCGAGCGGAAAGCGATTAACGACTTCCCGTCCAGACGCCACGTGCTGCATCGCTACAGAAAGAGAAACCGTTCTCTTGGGATTCACTTGTTATTAACGGGTCTTACCTTTGCCCAGATTTAAATATCATGATGCAGATTTGTAAGAAGCAAAAATTCAAGCTTTGTCAGGTCTGTCCTCAAGAGGAGAAGAACACTTTTAAAATGAAATCCAGATTCCATGGAAGTCTGAACGCTGAACGGCTTTGGTGACACAGCGTCAAGTGAATTCATGTCAAGTTAAATTTTAGATCTAAACAGATTGTTAGCTGTTAGCTGTTAGCATGCATACGTCTGTTTATAGAGATTAATAAGAAGATAAATCGCTGTCAGATGACGCTGATGGGAGCTGTGATGTCATTATGGAGGATTACGTTCCGCCTGCTTTTGCTCTCCTCACGGTTGGTTTTTCTTGCATATGCCGCAGCCTGCTGATACGTGATTGGTCAATACTACTCGGACTACAAGCGCAGTTCAGATACTTGCCTTCCCGGAAATCGACTACATTTCCATGTAGAATCTGTAAATAGAGATAACCTCCTATGTGATTGGCTGTTGATGTCTCCTCCTATGTGATTGGCTGTTGATGTCTCCTCCTCTGTGATTGGCTGCTGATGTCTCCTCCTCTGTGATTGGCTGTTGCAGGTCGCTACAGCTCAGAGAGCGATGTGTGGAGTTATGGGATCCTGCTGTGGGAGACCTTCAGTCTGGGGGTGTGTCCTTATCCTGGGATGACCAATCAGCAGGCTCGAGAGCAGGTGGAGAAAGGTAAACAGGGGGGTTTAAAAAATCAGGAAGTAGCAGTTTACGTTATTAAATACAAACAATGATTGATAAACAAACAAAAATGTTTAAATAAAGTTTTGTTTTGCAGAAGAACAAAAAGATTCCGTCTAACTTCCTCCCTCCTCCTCCTGGTTGCTAGGTTACAGGATGTCATGTCCTCAGCGTTGCCCTGACGACGTGTACAAAGTGATGCAGCGCTGCTGGCAGTACAACCCTGAAGAGCGACCCAAGTTCATTGAGCTGCAGAGAGACCTCGCTGCCATCAAGAAGAAGTGATGACATCATCCCACCTCGCTGCCATCAAGAAGAAGTGATGACATCATCCCACCTCGCCGCCTTCACGAAGAAGTGATGACATCATCCCACCTCGCTGCCATCAAGAAGTGATGACATCATCCCACCTCGCCGCCATCAAGAAGAAGTGATGACATCATCCCACCTCGCTGCCATCAAGAAGTGATGACATCATCCCACCTCGCCGCCTTCACGAAGAAGTGATGACATCATCCCACCTCGCCGCCATCAAGAAGTGATGACATCATCCCACCTCGCCGCCTTCTCGAAGAAGTGATGACATCATCACAGAGAGTTGGGTCACGTCCTTAGCAGCAGAGAAGAGTTTTGTTTGTTTGGTGGGTGTGGTCAGCAGGTGGGCGTGGTCTTTTTGGAACATTTTTAAACTTCGATAATGTCACAGCGTCACACTGAGCATGTCTGTTAGCGTAAACACGAAACACATAAGAGCTAAAGATCAGTGTCCTAAAGTGATGCTAACCAGTGGTTCTTCAGGCAGTTAGCAGTTAGCATTTAGCATACGTGTAAAGAGTAAACACGCCAAAACACTACTGTCAGGTTAGCATGGCTGTGGCTAGGTATTTTAGCCTCTGAAAACATGTTAGAAGCAGTCATTATGCTAACTCTCAGACCACACTGACACTAAAACCTGTTTGTCAAACAGGAACACAATTATCCTGGTGATGCTAATGGAGCTAACAGCTTAGCGTGATTGTAGCAAGGGTTCTTGTAAGTTCTACTAAGACAGCATGTTCTGATCACACCTGGTTCTAGACAGTCTGAGCT
The DNA here is from genome assembly GCF_022749685.1 of Semicossyphus pulcher. Taxonomy (NCBI): domain Eukaryota; kingdom Metazoa; phylum Chordata; class Actinopteri; order Labriformes; family Labridae; genus Semicossyphus; species Semicossyphus pulcher. The sequence goes on along the minus strand of NW_027211696.1, from coordinate 21,987,603 downwards.
GTTTGAACTGTTAACTTTACGTTAGCTTAGCCAGAGACTCTCAACAGGTGGCTACAACATTCAGGCAGCTGATTGTGCAGGCGGAGTTTCCTGAAACGAAGCAGTGGATCCCTTCAAAGAAACTTTATTAAAACTGAATCTTGACACTTTTTATTTATTGATAAACTCGTTTGACACTAAAAACACAAAAAACATTTTACGGAATAAGCTAAAATGTAACAAACGTCTACAGGTGTACATTAAGCCACGCCCCTTGTCACACCACCCCTCACTACTGTAACCCCGGCAAATGCTTGCATACTGTCCGCTGCTGAGGACCAATCAGCTGTTCACTAAAAGTAATAGTTTTTATTTTATTTATTATGTTTTTACTTTTGATCTTACTCAGATTTCCTGTCAAAGATCAAACTGACATGAATCTGAAGGAAAACTGACCTTTACTCTGAAAAACCCAGCTGTCAATCATCACTAAGACCATGCCTATACAGGCCTTTGGTGTATGGAAATGCTTTTGACCAATCAGTGATTCCAGGTGTTGAAAAAAACAGTGACACAGGAAGTGAAAAAAATAAAAACAATCTGAGGAAAACTCTCCAGCACTTTACTTCCTGGTTGTCATGGTGACCAAAATAATGTTGCAGCAGCTGAAAAAGTTCAAAATAAACTACAAATGAAAAAAACAATGCATCTGTGTATAAGAATGGGTCCTGATTGGTCAGCATCACTTCCTAGACTGTATGAGGGCGGAGCCTATGTGGTGGTGGTGATGTCAGAGCTCAGAGCGCTGCCTACTGTCACTGTAAATAAATTCAAGATGTTTTTACAGTTTGTGTTCAAACACTAATCTTCTGTTTGTATTTTATATGTTTAAACTCTTTATAAGAACATTATCGTGGCATTTACTATAAAAATAAAAGAAATGATACAAACACACAGACAGGGTTTTTTATTCCACATTAAACCTGCTTTACATGGCGTTCAGAATATTCCATTGAAACATTACTCTGGGAGATTTCACACTTCAAACCCGGTTTAATCTGCAGCTGTGCAACTGTTGAGTGTTAGCTTGTAGCTGACAGCTGACATGTTTAGAATCAAACTATTAAAAGTAAAGCAATTAGAAAGTTTAGTTTTAGGATGTCGTCTTTTTATTCACAGTTCTTTAGTTTAACGTCAGATTAAAAAAACTAACTGATTTTTTGTTTAAACATTTTTATTATTAAAACTGTAAACTTCCAAATAAGGTCGGCAGCGTGGCTGGTTTGGGGTGGGGTTTGTAGCCAATTCGCTCATTAATAAGCTCCGCCCTTGAAGCCCCAGTGGAGGACGAAGCAGAGGCTCCGCCCCCGATTATGTCAACACTGATCACAGAAGCCCCTCCGCCTGACTCCACCTCCTCTCGCTGGCGCTTCCTGGCCTGAAAAAACAAACAAAAATATTAAATGAAAATAATAATAAGACAGTAATAATGAATACAGACCATAATTATTGATACAGACCGTAATAATGGATACAGACTGTAATAATCAATACAGACAGTAGTGATAAAAGTGATTTGAACCTCGAGCTCCTTCTTGACGCTCTCGAACTCTTCTGTGTCGTCGATCTTAAGCTCCAGACGAGTCGGTTTCCTCCTCAACATCTTCAGTTTAAATCAGAGGAAACCTTCACATAGGATACAACACACATACACCAGGGGTCAGTTTCAGAAAGGAGGTTCAACAAAGCCTCGGTCTAACCCTGGACTGTGGTTTGATTTACCCTGAGCTGAAAGTCAAGTCGGGGCCTTGTTGACGAGGCTGGCAGCAGAGGGGAAGAAACCTGTTCCTGTGCCGAGAGGTTTTGGTCCTGAGGGACCGCAGCCTCTTGCCAGAGGGGAGGGTCTCAGTTCAGTGGCTGTTTTAATGTGCATTAGCTTTATCCCTAACATAATGCTGATTTCACATACATTATGTCCTCTCACCTAAATCCTGTTTAATTGATTAAACTTAATTGAGTTCGTTTTTTTAAATGTTGTTCCAATTACTTAACGGCTGCTTTTGTATTGGTAGGAAATGAAGAGGACCAAACAAATGATCATTTGTCTTACCTCAGCGCTCTCTGCAGTGGTGCTGGAAAATCTACAAATGATGACTTTGACACAGATTTGTCTCTTTATTATTTTATTATAATTATAAAAGACGTTTGCAAAGGGGTCAGAGCAGCACAGAGACGCAACGTTTTTTTATTCAGTAATCGCGGTGTGAAACAGTTTGACTGATCAGAGCTACAGTGAAACGAGACAACGTGATGTGTTTACTCTGAAGTACAGTGATTACAGGTGTGGACTTTATGTAGCGCCATGCAGATGCTGACTATCATCCCCGGAGCAGGTCAGGAGTTCAGCATCAGTTATTATGGTGATCTACCCCGGTAAGAAGTGAACCACCTTCGTAGTACTGCCTCGATAACTGCTGATCGTTACAGAGAAGCTAAGCTAACCGGCTAACGTCTGTTTAAACGTATATTGACATGAAATGTTACCGGAAGCAGAGTTTCCGCCCTCCCTTGCACACGACACATTCATCAGTTTTAATAAATATGTTTAAAATTACCTTAAAAGGTGTGTTGTTGCTGTATTTCCCCGGGGTTTTCCTCCTCTTGTGTATGTTTGCTGCAAGTCAGTGAGCCGGAATTACAACTTTTGAACCGGAAGCTGATAACATGTTTACATCCGGGTCATTTCGCACAGAGACGCAGCTGCTTCGTTTGTTCACTTGTAAGTTTCCAACTAAGAAATGTTTATTGAAACTTCAACTAACCTGTCTGATAAACCTGTCGCGTGACGGCTCAGGTGTGTCTGTCATTGTGGTGCAGTGTTACGATGCCTGTTCTAACGTGTGTGTGTGTGTTTGTGTGTGAGTATGAGCTGATGCTATTGCTAACATTAGCAGTGTACCGCGTTTTTCCCTCCTGTTTTCTCGCTTTATATTCTGACCTTTTTTTGTTTCCACCAAAATCCGTTTGAAAATCGTGTTTCTCATCGATCAGAACAAACCCTCTCCTCACAGGTGGACCTGTGTGTGATGCTCTGCGATTCGGCAGCAGTAAAACTCACCTTGTTTGTTAATCAGATTTTTAGGATTCAAATGATCCCGATGGACTTCCTTTGTTATTCTGAGCTAGTATTAACTGTCAAAGTATTGGGGACTATATAAGTATTGATTATAATGAAGAAGAAGAGACGGGGAATATTACAGACACCGCAGAAGAAGAACTCGAGTCACTGGAGAAGGGCTGTGCGGTCCACACATGACCCCCTATGTGAAACAGCTTCCTTTGACCTGAGAACTGTGTAGATGAATATCCAGAGGCTGACTTTAACTGCATGCTCAACACTTTATTAATAATATACGCCGCCAATCGTAGTCCACACAACATGCATATAACACTCATAGATCCGGATCTCATTGTCCACGTATTACTCCGCCCGCATCAGAATCAGGTTTGTTGCCAAGTAGGTTCACACATACAAGGAATTTGTTTTGGTGATTTTGGTGCAGAACAATTAACACAGAACAGAATAAAAATAAGAAAAAAAGAATATGATAAAAAAAAAATAGGCAATAAGAATACAAATATAAAAAGCAATATGTATAATACAAAATATGTACAACAGGTGTGATTAAAAACTGTACAGGTGTGCAGGATATTGAGCAGTGTAAAGAGCTTACAGTATAATGTAAAAATAGTGCAGTGTACAGACAATATAAAGTTCTGTGTGCGTTAATGTAACACAAAGTCTGAATTAGAGTCTTAAACACTCGTTAAGTGTTGAGTGGCTGAGGGGCTGGATGAGACTCCATGTCACGTGGGGGGGTGGGTGAGGTCGGGGCCTTGTTAACGAGGGGAAGAAGCTGTTCCTGTGTCGGGAGGTTTTGGTCCTGATGGAGCACAGCCTCTTGGCAGAGGGGAGGGTCTCAAAGAGACTGTGTCCGGGGTGAGAGGGGTCGGCCTCCATCTTACCTGCACGCCTCAGGGTCCTGGAGGTAACAGGTCCTGGAGAGATGGCAGATTGCAGCCGATCACCCTCTCTGCAGAGCGGATGATACGCTGCAGCCTGCGCTTGGCCCTGGCAGTGGCAGCGGCGTACCAGACGGTGATGGAGCAGGTGAGGATGGACTCAACGATGGCGGTGTAGAAGTGCACCATCATTGTCTTTGGCAGGTTGAACTTCTTCAGCTGCCGCAGGAAGTACATCCTCTGCTGTCCCTTTTGATGAGGGAGCCGATGTTCAGCTCCCACCTGAGGTCCTGGCTGATGATGGTCCCCAGGAAGCAGAAAGACTCCACAGTGGAAACAGTCGAGTCGCTGATGGTGATGGGGGCGGGTGTGGCTGCTGTCTTTCTAAAGTCCACAACCATCTCCACTGTCCTCAGAGCATTAAGCTCCAGGTTGTTCTCACCACACCAGGTCACCAGGTGGTCAATCTCCCACCTGTAGGCAGACTCGTCCCCACCAGAGATGAGTCCAATGAGGGTGGTGTCGTCCGCGAGCTTCAGGAGCTTGACAGACTGATGACTGGAGGTGCAGCTGTTGGTGTACAGGGAGAAGAGCAGAGGGGAAAGAACGCAGCCTTGAGGGGAGCCGGTGCTGATGGTCCTGGAGTCAGAGACGTGTTTCCCCAGCTTCACCTGCTGCCTCCTGTCGGACAGGAAGTCTGTGATCCACCTGTAGGTGGAGTCGGGCACGTTCAGCTGGGAGAGCTTGTCCTGAAGCAGAGCCGGGATGATCGTGTTGAAGGCAGAGCTGAAATCCACAACAGGATCCTGGCATAGGTTCCTGCTGAGTCCAGATGCTGGAGGATGAAGTGGAGGGCCATGTTGACTGCGTCGTCTACGGACCTGTTGGCTCTGTAGGCGAACTGCAGGGGGTCCAGGAGAGAGTCTGTGATGTCCTTTAGGTGTGAGCGCACCAGGCGCTCAAAAGACTTCGTCACCACAGAGGTCAGGGCGACAGGTCTGTAGTCATTAAGTCCTGTGGTCCTTGGCTTTTTGGGGACAGGAGTGAAGGTGGAGGCCTTGAAGCAGGCTGAGACGTGGCAGGTCTCTAGTGAGGTGTTGAAGATGTCTGTGAACACCTGAGACAGCTGATCGGCACAGTGCTTCAGGGTGGAGGGGGAGACAGAGTCCGGTCCGGCTTACATCCATGCTTCCTTCACTTAAGTCTTAGTCCAGTGTCTCTCAAACATTTTCTGTGAAGTTGAACTTTCATTGAAAGAAAGTCGTGACCGTTCTTTTCACTTTTCTCTGAGTCATTTGCTGTGCAAAAAAACCCAACTATTTCAATCCATCAGACTTTTTCAAATAGAAATATAATAAAATGTGCAATAACTTTTTCAGAACAATAACAATAAAGTTCGATCTGTGCTAGGGATGCACGATATTATCGGCATGTTATCTGTATCGGCCGATATTGTTTTAAAAATGAACGGATAATCGGCCAACACGCCGATATCCGCCGATATAATTAACCGATAAAATAATGGGCGGCTGCATACTTGATTAAATGCCCGACCTCAGACCCGTCACCACGACCGTTGTAACACATGTGATAAGAGTATCACCATTATACTGTACACTAATTCCAATACAGAAGAGAGTTGATGATCTCTGCAATTAGGTGTGTGGGAAAAAAATATCGATATCAGTAATCGGCAAAATGAGTTGTAAAATATCGGCATATCAGATATCAGCAAAACATCCAATATCGTGCATCCCTAATCTGTGCTAAGAACACCAGTGCATACATTTTGCAGCGGCGGCCCTGAAACGGTGACGGGAGTCACAGGACATCAATCACACGTGAAGTCGTGGCAACAGCGGGACCAGTTTACTCCTCACAGTGTTCTAACGGTAAAAGAGGGTCCGACATCGTCATTAATAACGTCCCTCGTGCACACGCGGCTCACGTGCTGTTTTGAATTGTGAGAGAAAATATTAAACTTTTGTAACTTAATGAAACAGACTGCTGATGAAGGCAGTCAACACAGCAGACAGAGAGACAGACAGATAGAGGGGGTGGGGCCAGCAGCTGTGCAGAGGAGCAGGTGTGTTGGGGGAGTGAAGCAAAGCAAAGTGATCAGATTAAAGTAGATTGTGAATTAAAACTTAAAGTGTGGAAGTCGACATGTGACGTGCTTCTCACAGAAATGATTGACGTATGCGAGGGCAACGCGTTTGTGTGCTGTGCGACCCGAAAATGAGTCCGGGTTGTCCGACGTCAAAACATAGTTCCGCCTGCTACATTTTCCAAACGGAAAAAAAAACACAAGAGCGGTGATTCTCAAACTGCGCACCCCACAGTTTGAGAATCACTGTCTTAGTCCCTCCCAACAGAGATGCATGAAGAGACGCAAGGAAACCAGGAGAGGAGAGAGGAAACAAGGAAATAGGATTTAAGAGACATGAGACGTCCTTCCTCTAAAGTGTCGCGTACAGCGACGTCCGTTTGTGATGATGATGTGATCACAGCTGGATCAGCTGTCAGTCGGCTTTAACAGCTGTTTGTGTCTGCTGACGTGCTCTGTATGAACTCTAATGAAACACACAGTAACAGTGTTTGCTCTCTGTATCCTGTTTAACAAACACTTGCACATGAAGAACAGGCTGCAGTCTGTGTCCTGCTTAGACCCATAAAATTATAAACATAAATAACAATATATTATTATTTTAACACTTTTATGGACTCATAAACTAAAATAGAAGTTACTGATTAGGCTTTCAGAAATCACGTTACGCTGATAAAACCCGCCGCCTGGCTCTCATCGTGTTCCTTATGTCCCGCTCGCTCACGTCGTCTGTGACATTAAAGTCCTGAATGTAACACAGTTAAACATTATAAATCACGTGTGTTTGTTTACTCTCTGACCTCCTTCACACTGACTGGGGGGTGTAACTCTCTGTGTGGTCACATGGTCATTACGTGTTCTTCACTTCTAAATGTAGTTTTGGATTAAAAGAAAAACAAGTTCATCATTTAGTTGTTGACTCTCTGTTCTTTTCCCAGCAGCCTCTGGGGGGCGACAGCAGCAGCAGCAACAGTAGAAGAAGTCAATAAACATGTCAGACGATGAGGATGCGGCTCCGGCCGTGAAGAGGAGTCGAGTTTTCTACGGAAGCCTGGAGGAAAAAGAGCGCGAGCGTCTGAGTTCAGAGAAGGCGAGCAGTGCGGCGACAGGAAGTGATGCGGTGAAGGCGGGCATTGAGGCGGGAAACATCAACATCTCGTCAGGTCAGTGTAACATCATAAACTACAGACTGATGTAAAGGTGATGTGTGAGTGAGAATCAGTTTCCCACAATGCCTTGCAGGAGAGACCCTGGAGATGGAAGAGCGTGTCAGCGAGCGGCAGCAGGAAGCGCTTGCTGCGTTTGAGAGGCGGCGTCGAGCACGACAGATCACCGTCTCCACCGACGACGCAGAGGTGAAGGCCGGCCTCCGAGCGCTCGGAGAGCCAATCACATTGTTTGGAGAGGGACCAGCTGACCGCCGAGAGAGGTGAGAAAAAAACACTCAAAACATTTCACTTCCTGTGTAAATGATCAACACAGAGAGAAGTTACAGTGTCTGTGTCTGTGTCTGTGTGTGTGTGTGTGTGTGTGTGTGTGTGTGTGTGTGTGTGTCTGTGTCTGTGTCTGTGTCTGTGTGTGTGTGTGTGTGTGTGTGTGTGTGTGTGTCTGTGTCTGTGTCTGTGTGTGTCTGTGTCTGTGTGTGTGTGTGTGAGATCAGGCTGCGTGGTGTTCTCTCTGTTGTCGGTCCAGACGCACTGAAGAAGTCAAGGAGAGACGAAGAGAGAGCAAAAAGATCCCAGGACGAGGTACAAACACACACACACACACCTCTATTTAAAGATACTACATATAATGATAGACTATATATATATATATATATATATATATATATATATATAAACTCTGCAGGGCGTTGTTGTTTAGTACAGGAAGTGTAGTCCGCCTGGAGTCCATTTGTACTCTGTAGTCAGTTTGTAGTCCGTTTGTAGTCTGTAGTCCGTTTGTAGTCTGTAGTCCGTTTGTAGTCCGTTTGTAGTCTGTAGTCCGTTTGTAGTCTGTAGTCCGTTTGTAGTTTGTTTGTAGTCAGTTGTCCGTAGTCCGTTTGTAGTCTGTGGTCCGTTTGTAGTCTGTTGTCCGTAGTCCGTTTGTAGTCTGTAGTCCGTTTGTAGTCTGTGGTCCGTTTGTAGTCTGTGGTCCGTTTGTAGTCTGTAGTCCGTTTGTAGGCCGTAGTCCGTTTGTAGTCTGTAGTCCGTTTGTAGTCTGTTGTCCGTAGTCCGTTTGTAGTCTGTAGTCCGTTTGTAGTCTGTTGTCCGTAGTCTGTTTGTAGTCTGTAGTCAGTTTGTAGTTTGTTTGTAGTCTGTAGTCCGTTTGTAGTCTGTAGTCCGTTTGTAGTCAGTTTGTAGGCCGTCGTCCGTTTGTAGTCTGTAGTCCGTTTGTAGTCTGTTGTCCGTTTGTAGTCTGTAGTCCGTTTGTAGTCTGTAGTCCGTTTGTAGTCAGTTTGTAGGCCGTAGTCCGTTTGTAGTCTGTTGTCCGTTTGTAGTCTGTAGTCCGTTTGTAGTCCGTTTGAAGTCTGTAGTCCGTTTGTAGTCTGTAGTCCGTTTGTAGTCTGTAGTCCGTTTGTAGTCTGTTGTCCGTTTGTAGTCTGTAGTCCGTTTGTAGTCTGTAGTCCGTTTGTAGTCCGTTTGAAGTCTGTAGTCCGTTTGTAGTCTGTTGTCCGTTTGTAGTCTGTAGTCCGTTTGTAGTCTGTAGTCTGTTTGTAGTCCGTTTGAAGTCTGTAGTCCGTTTGTAGTCTGTTGTCCGTTTGTAGTCTGTAGTCCGTTTGTAGTCTGTAGTCCGTTTGTAGTCTATAGTCCGTTCGTAGTCAGTTTGTAGGCCGTAGTCCATTTGTAGTCTGTAGTCAGTTTGTAGTCCGTTTGTAGTCTGTAGTCCGTTTGTAGTCCGTTTGTAGTTTGTAATCCGTTTGTAGTCAGTTTGTAGGCCGTAGTCCATTTGTAGTCTGTAGTCAGTTTGTAGTCCGTTTGTAGTCTGTAGTCCGTTTGTAGTCCGTTTGTAGTTTGTAATCCGTTTGTAGTCAGTTTGTATATACGATATGGTGGACACACTGGTAAAAATGTGAAATGACAACAACCGTAGCCGTTGTATTTCACCACCAACACGATCGAAGCAGAGACACATCACACCAGCAGAAATCAGTGTTTCTGCTGTGACGGTAATCTACAGCTAATTCTATTTAACAGAACCAGCAGCGCTTCGTTTGCCAACAGAGACTGTGGATAAAACGGAGCCAGCTCAGCAGTAACTCACTGATGTGAACATTTAGCTGTGAGAGCACAGGCACACAGAACTGTCAGGAGAAAGGCTGACACGGTCACACTGCCTGGACACGTCACAGAGACATGTTCAGCCACGCCGCCATGAAACAACGCTGAACAGCAGCAGCATTGAGAACAAGCAAACGTTAGCCCGACTGCAACATCAATGTAACGTCACAGTAACCGCAGACATCTCAGCAATGTGAAACAAAGACAGCAGAAATGAAGCTGGGGTAATTACCTGTGGAGCAGACCTGTCTAACTCAGCATCGCTTTCTGATCCTCTCAGCTCCCGTAGCTCTCTCCACCTCAGAAACGCCACTCGGTCCAACTCTCTCTCTTTAGCCTACTTCTCCTCATGTGTCTTCTACGGTGTAACGGTCGTTGTAGTGTAAGCCTCGCTGGCAGTGGAGCGATGGGCAGTATATACATATCTGGAGGGAGAATTTACCTTTGATCTGAACACACGGTCGCTTCTCAAGCTGCTAACTGTAAACATGAAGCTGTTTATCTGTAACCGTGGACGACACTGGAAACAGAGACGTTCCATCATTGGCAGAGGATGAATGGTCGTCAGATGACAGCCCATGGGTTCACAGATTTCTCTCACAGAAAACCATGGTTTGTTTTTGTCACGTTGTGTTAAACTGTTTAAAAATGTTCTTCTTTCTGACCAATCAGTGTCAGCAGACCTGGTACCACGAAGGCTCCGCCTCCCTGAAAGAAGCTCGCCTCTGGTTGGCCAAATACTCTCTGCCACGGTGAGTCTGCAGCATCAGACCAATCAGAGACTCGGACATGACTTCCTGTCTCATTCCCTGTCAGACTCGAATTGACAGGTGTCTCCAGGGTCCATAATTAGCACCCGCCCCTCGCCATATGTGGGTAAAAGTCTAATATGTTTATAAAATAAGTGATGTCGGGCGCCATGGGCATACTGTGAATTCATGATGAATTCGTAGCAGCTGTGCACGTCGCTGCCGCTGAATGTCGGATTCATCTCATTAATTACGGGCTTTGTAATTAATTAATCGCATATATCAATGATTTCTCTGAGAAGCACATCACATGTAGACTCAGTCTGGATTACCCTCTGCACAGCTGCTGGCCCCGCCCCCCTCTTAATATCTGTCTCTCTGGCTCTGTTCTCTTTTGGTATTACGCATGTGTCCTGGATGATCCGATCACAGGCGGTCCGCTCTAAGCCTGCAGTTCACACCTGGCATTGAAGAGCCCTTGGAATGCATCTAGACCCCTTGTGATGGGATCTCGCTTTCCCGCTCTGTATGCAAATAAACACGGAGGCTCAGTGTCCTTCATTAGACTGATCATATGATAATATAAAACATATGAAAGAAAGTGTGATGCAGACTCGCAGCACAGAGAGGGGGTGAGCTCCTGCACACGAGCACAGAGGGAGGGAGTGGGTGATCGCGGACTAGAGTGACGACGTGATATAAAACTTAGTTTGGAGTCCAGGAGGGGGTCTGTGATGTCATGATGTCTGTGATGTCATGATGTCATGTAGAAGGATGTCAGAGACGTCATGTCAGAGACGTCATGTCAGAGACGTCATGTAGAAGTGATGTCCGAGACGTCATGTAGAAGTGATGTCAGAGACGTCATGTCAGAGACGTCATGTCAGAGACGTCATGTAGAAGTGATGTCAGAGATGTGATGTCAGAGACGTCATGTCAGAGACGTCATGTCAGAGACGTCATGTAGAAGTGATGTCAGAGACGTCATGTCAGAGACGTCATGTAGAAGTGATGTCAGAGACGTCATGTCAGAGACGTCATGTAGCAGTGATGTCAGACGTCATGTCAGAGACGTCATGACAGAGACGTCATGTAGAAGTGATGTCAGAGACATCATGTCAGAGACGTCATGTAGAAGTCATGTCAGAGACGTCATGTCAGAGACGTCATGTCAAAGACATCATGTAGAAGTCATGTCAGAGACGTCATGTAGAAGTGATGTCAGAGACGTCATGTCAGAGACGTCATGTAGCAGTGATGTCAGAGACGTCATGTCAGAGACGTCATGTAGAAGTGATGTCAGAGACGTCGTGTAGAAGTGATGTCAGAGACGTCGTGTAGAAGTGATGTCAGAGACGTCGTGTAGAAGTGATGTCAGAGACGTCGTGTAGAAATGATGTCAGAGACGTCGTGTAGAAGTGATGTCAGAGACGTCATGTCAGAGACGTCATGTAGCAGTGATGTCAGAGACGTCATGTCAGGGACGTCATGTAGAAGTGATGTCAGAGACGTCGTGTAGAAATGATGTCAGAGACATCATGTAGCAGTGATGTCAGAGACGTCGTGTAGAAGTGACGTCAGAGACGTCGTGTAGAAGTGACGTCAGAGACGTCATGTCAGAGACGTCGTGTAGAAATGATGTCAGAGACGTCATGTAGAAGTGACGTCAGAGACGTCATGTAGAAGTGACGTCAGAGACGTCATGTCAGAGACGTCGTGTAGAAATGATGTCAGAGACGTCATGTAGAAGTGACGTCAGAGACGTCATGTAGAAGTGATGTCAGAGACGTCATGTCAGAGACGTCATGTAGAAGTGATGTCAGAGACGTCATGTCAGAGACGTCATGTCAGAGACGTCATGTATAAGTGATGTCAGAGACGTCGTGTAGAAGTGACGTCAGAGACGTCATGTAGAAGTGACGTCAGAGACGTCATGTAGAAGTGATGTCAGAGACGTCATGTCAGAGACGTTATGTAGAAGTGATGTCAGAGATGTGATGTAGAAGTGACGTCAGAGACGTCATGTCAGAGACGTCGTGTAGAAATGATGTCAGAGACGTCATGTAGAAGTGACGTCAGAGACGTCATGTCAGAGACGTCATGTAGAAGTGATGTCAGAGACGTCATGTCAGAGACGTCATGTCAAAGACGTCATGTAGAAGTGATGTCAGAGACGTCCTGTAGAAATGATGTCAGAGACGTCGTGTAGAAGTGACGTCAGAGACGTCATGTAGAAGTGATGTCAGAGACGTCATGTCAGAGACGTCATGTAGAAGTGATGTCAGAGACGTCATGTCAGAGACGTCATGTCAGAGACGTCATGTAGAAGTGATGTCAGAGACGTCGTGTAGAAATGATGTCAGAGACGTCGTGTAGAAGTGACGTCAGAGACGTCATGTAGAAGTGACGTCAGAGACGTCATGTAGAAGTGATGTCAGAGACGTCATGTCAGAGACGTTATGTAGAAGTGATGTCAGAGACGTCATGTCAGAGACGTCATGTAGAAGTGATGTCAGAGACGTCATGTCAGAGACGTTATGTAGAAGTGATGTCAGAGACGTCATGTCAGAGACGTCATGTAGAAGTGATGTCAGAGACGTTATGTAGAAGTGATGTCAGAGACGTCATGTCAGAGACGTCATGTAGAAGTGATGTCAGAGACGTCATGTCAGAGACGTCATGTAGAAGTGATGTCAGAGACGTCATGTCAGAGACGTCATGTAGAAGTGATGTCAGAGACGTCATGTCAGAGACGTCATGTAAAAGTCATGTCAGAGACGTCATGTCAGGGACGTAACCATGTCATTTCATTCTAATAAAACACAGTAACAGTGTTTGTCCGTGTCCTGTTACCTGTTTAACACACACCTGTACATGTGTGGTACTGTCTGTACAGTAGTTCAGACTGTAGAGTTCAGTATGTACATGTGTTTATGTGTGTGTTTGTGTCATGTAAATGCAACACTCCATAAATAAAGCTATAAAAACATCAACTTCGTGTTCACGCTCTGTGCTGCTTAGAACCAGACACACCTTTTTATCAGCAACTCCTTCTGATCCTGAGTCAGAGGGGAGGAGGAAGATGATTGGTTGTGACTAACATATCCTGTCTGTGATTGGCTGATCAGGGCGTTGAGGCGTCTGGAGGCTGCACGTGCTCAGAGGGACGTTGCCGAGGCAACCAGGACCATTCGACAGCAGGAGCTGCACAAGAGTCTGAGAGTGAGACGGGTCATCACACACACACGCAATAACTGTATTGTATAAATAACAGACAGACAGCAGGAGCAGACAGACAGGTGTCTTTATGTCTTCTTCTTCTTCTTCTTCAGAATCTCAACAACTTCTGCAGTCAGATCGGTGATGATCGACCAATCAGCTTCTGCCACTTCAGCCCAGACTCCAAAATGTTGGCCACCGCCTCCTGGTAACAAGCCCCGCCCACATTAGCATTAGCACACTTAAACTGCAACACACACGTTTACAGAGTTAGCATCAGCACACAGGGAATTAGCATTGCCATGAGAAGAGCTAGCGTTGGCACATACAAACACTAGTATGTAAAAATAGCATTAGCATAAGCATCTCTTATTAGTTTTTAGATGTCTGTTAGCGACACATCACCCTTGCTAATGTTATGATGAAGCTAATGCTAACATGCTAAACCCCCCCCCCCACAGGAGTGGTCTGTGTAAGCTGTGGTCTGTCCCCGACTGTAACCTGATCCGTACGCTCAGAGGTGGGCGGAGCTTCATTTTCTTTATTAATGTTGTAAACAAATGTTCACGTTTGATCATAATGAGAGATTATTATTTACATTATCATTATGACATAAAGAATATTAACACATGTATTTCTACTGAATCACTGACACTCCGCCCCCTCCCTCTGTCCCTGCTCTCTGATTGGCTGCAGGACACAACACCAACGTGGGCGCGGTTGTCTTCCGCCCACAGGCCGGAGTCTCTCTCGACCAATCAGACGTTAGCTTGGCCTCTTGTGCTGCAGACGGATCTGTGAAGCTGTGGAACCTGGAGAGGTGAGGGGGGTCAAGAGGGCGGGGCAATAATATAAACCCCTCCCTGCTCCTTATATGGTCACTCATTCTTGTCTGTCTGCTGCTTGTTGCCGTAGCGACGAGCCGGTAGCGGACATCGAGGGTCACAGTGAGCGAGTGTCACGAGTGTCCTGGCATCCTTCTGGAAGGTTCCTGGGAACCACCAGGTACTCCCAGTACTTACCTGTCTCTCCACCTGTCTGTCTCTCTGCACCTATGATAATTCATGCCTGTCTGTCTCTCTGCACCTATGATAACTCATGCCTGTCTGTCTCTCTGCACATATGATAATTCATGCGTGTCTATCTCTCTAGCTATGATAACTCGTGCCTGTCTGTCTCTCTGCACCTATGATAATTCATGCCTGTCTGTCTCTCTGCACCTATGATAACTCATGCCTGTCTGTCTCTCTGCACATATGATAACTCATGCGTGTCTGTCTCTCTAGCTATGATAACTCGTGCCTGTCTGTCTCTCTGCACCTATGATAATTCATGCCTGTCTGTCTCTCTGCACCTATGATAACTCATGCCTGTCTGTCTCTCTGCACATATGATAATTCATGCGTGTCTGTCTCTCTAGCTATGATAACTCGTGCCTGTCTGTCTCTCTGCACCTATGATAATTCATGCCTGTCTGTCTCTCTAGCTATGATAACTCGTGCCTGTCTGTCTCTCTGCAGCTATGATAACTCATGCCTGTCTGTCTCTCTAACTATGATAACTCGTGCCTGTCTGTCTCTCTGCACCTATGATAATTCATGCCTGTCTGTCTCTCTAGCTATGATAACTCGTGCCTGTCTGTCTCTCTGCAGCTATGATAACTCATGCCTGTCTGTCTCTCTAACTATGATAACTCGTGCCTGTCTGTCTCTCTGCATCTATGATAACTCGTGCCTGTCTGTCTCTCTGCAGCTATGATAACTCGTGGCGTCTGTCTCTCTGCAGCCATGATAACTCATGCCTGTCTGTCTGTCTCTCTGCAGCTATGATAACTCATGCCTGTCTGTCTCTCTAGCTATGATAATTCGTGCCTGTCTGTCTCTCTGCACCTATGATAACTCATGCCTGTCTGTCTCTCTATCTATGATAACTCATGCCTGTCTGTCTCTCTATCTATGATAACTCGTGCCTGTCTGTCTCTCTGCAGCTATGATAACTCATGCCTCTCTGTCTCTCTGCAGCTATGATAACTCGTGCCTGTCTGTCTCTCTGCAGCCATGATAACTCGTGCCTGTCTGTCTCTCTGCAGCTATGACAACTCGTGCCTGTCTGTCTCTCTGCAGCCATGATAACTCATGCCTGTCTGTCTCTCTGCAGCCATGATAACTCGTGCCTGTCTGTCTCTCTGCAGCTATGATAACTCGTGGCGTCTGTCTCTCTGCAGCCATGATAACTCGTGCCTGTCTGTCTCTCTGCAGCCATGATAACTCGTGCCTGTCTGTCTCTCTGCAGCTATGATAACTCGTGCCTGTCTGTCTCTCTGCAGCCATGATAACTCATGGCGTCTGTCTCTCTGCAGCTATGATAACTCGTGGCGTCTGTCTCTCTGCAGCCATGATAACTCGTGCCTGTCTGTCTCTCTGCAGCTATGATAACTCGTGCCTGTCTGTCTCTCTGCAGCCATGATAACTCATGGCGTCTGTCTCTCTGCAGCCATGATAACTCATGCCTGTCTGTCTCTCTGCAGCTATGATAACTCGTGGCGTCTGTCTCTCTATCTATGATAACTCGTGCCTGTCTGTCTCTCTGCAGCCATGATAACTCATGCCTGTCTGTCTCTCTGCAGCTATGATAACTCGTGGCGTCTGTGGGATCTGGAGGTGCAGGAGGAGATTCTGCATCAGGAGGGTCACAGTAAAGGAGTCCATGACCTCAGCTTCCACCCCGACGGCTCCCTGACTGCTACTGGGTACTGACTGTACTGATTATATATACAGTTTGTACTTATACTGCATTATGTATACAGTATGTACTTATACTGCATACTCCGAATAGTAATTGTCCGACCATATAGCAAAACTATCGTGCATATGCTTTGAATAGCAGTATATACCTAATTGATTAATAGGATGTTAATAATTTACCTTTAACCGTCAATAAGTTGACCTATTAATTCTATCGTTTAAACAGTAAAAAAAAGAAAAGCATTGTTGCACATCTCTGCATTCCTGGGACCTCTGTCTGACAGGTATTCTCTGTTCAGGTCTCACAGTCAACAGAAGTAAAGTAAAATGTGTGGCAGTGTCATGTTTGTTAAAGGGTCTCTATGTAACTTTCAGAAAATCCTCATTCCTAGCGACACTAGCCAACTAGCTCTAACATAAATACACTGCATGACTCCGGCATTGTGCTTCGTAACCAAAGGTTCCAGCAAAATTTGATTGATGAATATATGTGAAATCTTACACATAGCCCCTTTAAATGAAACATTTATTTGCATTCTCATAATGACATTTACACGTCTTTTTGAGAACTGTAATGATATTATTAAGTACTGATATTCCGTATCGGTATCGGTGCCTCCCTAAAAGTTACCGTCAAAGAAAGGTTGTTTATTTACAGCCGACCGATTTTTTTGTTGTTGCTTACCTCTTAGTTTTGTGTGTGTGTGTGTGTGAGAGAGAGAGAGAGAGAGAGAGAGAGAGAGAGAGAGAGAGAGAGAGAGAGAGAGAGAGAGAGAGAGAGAGAGAGAGAGAGAGAGAGAGAGAGAGAGAGAGAGAGAGAGAGAGAGAGAGAGAGAGAGAGAGAGAGAGAGAGAGAGAGAGAGAGAGAGAGAGAGAGAGAGAGAGAGAGAGAGAGAGAGAGAGAGAGAGAGAGAGAGAGAGAGAGAGAGAGCTTGTTGACGGTCTCCGGCTGAGAATCCACGCTCTGCGGCCACACTCTACACGGGAATTGTGCTCGCAATCTTTGCCAACTTTGCTCAGTCGGAGTATCTTTCCCCAAAGTCCCAGATGATAGTTTAACAGGCCGCGGGGAATTTCAATCCGCCATAGCTACGCAGTGCTGTCATCATCAGCACTGCACCTGGCCAAGTACCGAGATGCAAATGCAACGCTGTGCTGTTGTCCATCTCCGCCTGTCCATCTCTCCATGTTTCAACAGTGGAAGTAAAGTTAAGTTAATATTTAAGTTCTCTTGGCAACACTTGGTCTTTTAACTAACACAATAGCTTATTCAATATGCCAAACTCATTTTTAAATGATTTATTTGGCATATTTTCCCTCCGGACATTTTGGCCGTTGATACCTTTATCTGCTGACAACTACACGTGATACCAGCGAGAAGCAACCCCGGTGCTCCTACTGCAGTAACATATTTGAAGTACTTTCTCTGGTGTTTCTCTGTCTGTATTAAATGTCTTAAACATCCCTCCCCTGTCTGTTGGCCAATCACCTCTCTCTGTCTCTGTTGCCCTGTCCCCTCTCTGCTGCTGTCCAATCAGAGGGCTGGATGCGTTCGGCAGAGTGTGGGACCTTCGGACAGGACGCTGTGTTGTCTTCCTAGAGGGACACCTGAAGGAAATCTACAGCCTGCACTTCTCTCCCAACGGGTCAGCCAATCACAGAGCAGCACGCTGTAAAAAACAGCCAATCACAGAGCAGCACGCTCCTCATCACAGACACAAAAGAATCAAATCTAAATGTGTGTCTTTGTGTTTAACTGTGTGTGTGTGTGTGTGTGTGTGTGTGTGTGTGTGTGTGTGTGTGTGTGTGTGTGTGTGTGTCCTTAGGTATCACCTGGCAACAGGAAGTGGAGATAACACCTGTAAAGTTTGGGAGCTGAGAAACAGGAAGTGCCTGTACACAGTCCCCGCCCACCAGAACCTGCTGTCAGCTGTTCGCTTCCAGCGTAAACGCCCTCGCCACCTCGTTTCTATTCTATTCTACTATATTTTATTTTTTACATTTTGCTTCCTGATTTTATTTCAGTTTATTCAACTTCACATCTTTTAAATGATCTGTTTTCATGGTTCGACCTCACTTCCTGTTTGCCCTGACCTCACTTCCTATTTTGTGTGCAGCCACAGACGGTCACTTCCTGTTGACGGGAGCGTACGACAACACAGCGAAGGTTTGGAGTCACCCGGGCTGGACACCGCTGAAGACGCTCGCTGGACACGAGGGGAAGGTACAACCGCTGCGTAATGATTGGTCGATTAGACACTGCTAATTGGTGGGTATACCTCGCATTACATTAACGAGTCACGTGTTTCTGTTCTCAGGTGATGGGCGTCGACGTGTCACCTGACGGGAAACTGATCGCTACCAGCTCCTATGACCGAACCTTCAAACTCTGGCTGTCTGAGTGAGGTCACGATGAGGTCATGATGAGGTCGTGTCAGAGGATGAACATGTGAAATGTTTTGTTTTGTTCTTTTTTAAATAAAGATAATAAAAACGTGTGTGGTGTTTTTATGAAGATCAGCAGAAGCATCGCGTTCAGACCGAGCGGTCCCTGACCTGTATCTGATTAGGAACGTGGCCCAAGTCCGATTCGAAAAGATCCCATATGATTTGTGCTGTTCACACTGTCATGAAAGAAACAGACCCGAGTCACATATGAACAAAAACATCGGATTTGGCCCACATTTGCCTGCAGTCTGAATGTAGCCTCAGAGGGACCGCAGAGACGACTCAACTCCATCAACACCACGTAAGAAGGCAGAGTCAACAGCAGAGGGTGAGAGTGCTGAGATGTCCAGTAACACAATGTTGGAGGCAGTTCTAAGCCTTGACCACAGAGTGGATGTGCAGCAGGCAAAACACATTTGTATGTAAACACGGTTTTATTAACGACAGTAAACCTGTAACCATGTGACTATCAACCTCGAGTCAGGAGCATTATACCAAATTAACCACACCTGTGGGTGCGACATACGTCACCTGCTGCACACGATATGTATGTCACGCACCCACACACTCCCTCTTTCTATCAACTGGGAAGGAAAAGACCAGGCCAACCTTCACCGCCGAGTTACAATGAATGGTTACAGGTTCACTTTTATTCATAAAACCGTTTTTACATACGTAAACATTTGTTTTATTTCATTTCAGTGAACCTAACTATGTGACAACAGTGTACCAAATCAGTCACAAGGAGAGTAAGGTGGCACCACCTACAGGTCACCATACAGAGGGGGATGCAACCATATCAAAAGAACACAAGTAATTCAGTTAAAGTGTTTTATTGTCAACATCTGAAAAGTTTGTGAACGAAGTAGTCTCTCCAGGTTAATCGTAAAAAGAAAACCAAAAACATCCTGGAGGAGGGGAGCCCATGCTGCTCAATTGAAAAACAAAGGGAGAACTCAAGCGTCCGCTGCAGCTCCCAGAATTAATGCAGGGGACAGTAGATGAAGCCAGGTTCAAACGATAAAACATGGCGAAGGAAGACGAGGATGCCCAGCCAGTCGCATCTCACACTTCTTCCAAGGGCGCACCGCAAAACAGCGCCCTTAAAGCAGCCATTCCTCCCCTGGGGGCGTTCTCTTCCGAAAGAGGTCTACCTCTGCTTGACCGAAGCGGAGCCATATCTGGTCCACTACCTGTGGGTGCAAGCACCACTCAGCGGGGTGAGGACCTCCCTACGGAAGTAGGTCTGCTGCTGCATTCTGGGGCCCCGGAAGATGAAATGCCCTCGGGAACACCCCCTTAGACTGAGCCCACAGGAGCAGCTGTCCCACTCTGACATGCAAAGATGGAGACTTCAACCTGCCTTGACGGTTGATATAATACACCACAGCCGTGCTGTCTGTCCTTACCATGACCTGCCTCCCCCTTATAGTTGGGAGGAAGTGTCTCAGGGCCATGAAAACTGCCTCCATTTCGAGGGCGTTTATATGCTGCCCCTGCTGTGCAGGGCCCCAATGACCCCGAACAGACCTGCCCTCCCAGACTGTGCCCCAGTCCAATTGGGAGGCATTGGTTGTTAGGGTGACCCTGCAGCCCCCCTGGCCCAGGGGGACACCTTCTTGGATGGCCGGTGACTGCCTCCAGGTGAGGACCCTGAGGCCTCCATGGGAGAGGGTAAGTATTTTTGACCTGTCTCTGCGCCAGGTTCTATGACAAAGCACACACCAGCCAGTCGTCCAGGTAGTTGAACACCCAAATGCCCTTCTGCCGGAGAGGAACAATTGTAGCATCCATGTATTTTGTGAATGTCCGCGGTGACAGGGACAGACCAAAAGGGAGCTCATCGCGTTTACCGCTCGTCACGCTTGCTGCTTGTCACGCTTGCTCACCACCTCCAGTATCATTAGAAAGTAAGTGTTGCTGTTTGATTGATTGTTGGGAACATCGCCCACACAGATCTGTTCCTACTCAGCCCACTTCAGCTTCTTCCTCCTCTACCCTCCAGCTGGAGCAAGCGAGCTCGGTGGAACTGGACCCTAGGCAGGTGGCACGCTTTCATCCGGGCCACTGCCCCTCTCATCACTCCCCTGCTTAGACGCCATGCTGTCTTTGTTTCAAGGAAAAACACAATGCGTCTCTCACTGAATACTCTGAGTAAATTTTTACACTTAGTAGAAACATGCAAACATGCTAGACAAAACTGTTGCATCAGAACAAATGAGAAAAAGAGACAAACCTGAGTGTAATAACACTCAGAACTCCTGTTGATGCGAAGCGTCCACCACCTACCACCAAGGAAGACCATGACGTCAGTCCACGGCAAAAACAGCAGAGCCAGAGCTAATGCGCGCCGACCAAGCGGCAACATCCGGTGTTGAAAAATGCAAAAAACTGCAGTTCCTCGAGTGGCCACTTGAAATAAACATGTTTACAGCCTGGTACAAAAAACGGTTGTGTTATAAATAGCTAATTTTATGTTCAAGATAACTGTACGGGGTGAATTTCTTAATAAAACACTCGTTTTAATTATATTAAGCCTTAAATCATAGGGGCGGGGTCACTTGAGTGACAGGTGGGTCCTGCTGGCTGTCTGCTAGACGTCAACACAGACACACAGTCACTGAGCTTACCTTCACCTGTTTGTGTTGTTGGAGACTTTAGAGGACAAATAATCTCTCTGTGTGTTTATGGAACTTTGTGTCCGTGCAGTCTGAGCTCCAGCTTTAAGCGAGTTAAATGTTCGTGTTATTGTGTCGATATATTTTTAGCACTAAGTAGCAGGTATACTGTGCTCGCTTTAGCTGCTTGTTAGCCTGTGCAGTGTTTAGAAGTGCAGTGATGAGAAGACTGGTTATTTTAAGTTTCCCGTTACGTGTCGACTCGCCGCTCTCTCACCGGGCGAGCGAGCAGCGAGTCCGCTACTTCTTTAGTCTGATAACTAAACACCTGCAGTCAGTCACCGACAGAATCTCCTCCTGGGAAAGTCAAACCAGCTCATTCATGATTTATACAGTCTATGGATAATAACCGTTAGCTACGCTGAGGAGCATATAGCCTAGCTTCATAGCCGTAGCTGGCTGATTCATGCAGCCCGCCCATAGAGCTCATCCATAGGCTGTAGCTCGGTCGCGCTCCACCTCTTTGCCTGCCTCTGGATTAGCTGTTTCTGGCATTTCCAATATGGCGACCCCCAGCGGCGGCGCAATTCGGGCTTTAAAGCGCTTCTTCAGAAACCAATGGGTGACGTCACTGAGACTACGTCCATTATTTATACAGTCTATGGCTCCGACACAGCAGAGCTGTTGCTCTTAACTCTCGAGTATACTTAAAGAAATGATCTTCACAACATACCCACTTACCGAATCTATGTGTGAGATTATGCCCTGCACGTGACGAGCACAAACGTCACCTGAAAACAGAACAGCCAAACTTACGGCACACCAAAGGGGTGCCAAATACAAGGCAGCACAATAAAAGGCAAGCCGAACTGTGAGGGACCAGCGTGGCAAGACAGAGAACAAACTTGTATAAGCTCTTACCGACCAGGAGGATAGAAAAAGAGAGAGTGTGCGGGTGCGTGAGTTACATATAGCGTGCAGCAGGTGACATATGTTGCACCTACAGGTGTGATTAATTTGGTTCATGCTCCTGACCCGAGGTTGATAGTCACATGGTTACAGGTTCACTGAAATTAAATAAAAAAGCAGCGCCATGCTTGCTAGCTTAGCGAGGGCAGTCCAGTTTAACTCAGAGGAGGTAAAAGAATGTAAAAAGAACGCCGGTGACCTGGAGAAACAAAATAATGAACTATGCAAACCTTAAAGACCGAGAGACATTGAATTTGTTGAACATATTTTATTCCCGGAGACGCTGCGTTACTTTGGATTTGGAGAGAGATTTATAATCTAATACGAAGCTGTATAGTGAAAGGCTCTGTAGCTGTAGAATACGGCACAGGATAAGAGAGGAACACGTCAAGGCTGTGGCAGCTCACCTGTGTTGTTTACAATGGTTGTTATATTAACATTTGTTCACATGTTATATTAAAGGGTAACATGTGATGGAAGAGGAATAATAATAAAGCAAATAAACATAACTTCACACCACGTAACATTTCGGGGTGGAACAACAGACTCAGGCTGTCGTTCATTTTATGGATGATAATGGAAACACGTTCCAACATGGAGAAAAAAATGTACTGTGAAGAACGACAACAGAAGATAAGAGCCGCAGGGATCTCTGAGAGCCGTCATTACTCCACCGTCTCTCCTGTGCTGAGACAGCTCTGAACAGGTAGAGAACGTGCAGCTGAACAGGTAGAGAACACGCAGCTGAACAGGTAGAGAACGTGCAGCTGAACAGGTAGAGAACACGCAGCTGAACAGGTAGAGAACATATGAACAGATATGTTTCCACTTCCCCCTGAAGTCAAAGAGGTGAACTTTGAACTGTTGTTCATTCTGTGAAAATGTGCAACACTTGTTTTCTCTCTGTGAATCAGTGCAGTCTGTCGGAGCGTGTGCAGAGCTGTGACCTCTGACCTCTGACTGTGAACACAGTGAAGTTTGTTTGTGTTGAAGTGAAGTGAGTCATCTGGTCAAAGACAAGAACATTAATATGAGACAGCCCTTCTTTTAGTGATGTGTTTAATCTATGGCATTTATTTCTGACCGTTTTTCATTCTGAATGTATGCTCCACCTGAGGCAGACGCTTTGTCTTATGATATATGTATACATGATATACATGAGCCTTATATGTTGTTATTAATAAAACAAATCACGTTCAGACAGACAGATAGAGAGACAGACAGGATGATTGTCTGTCTGCTGATTGATTAAATGACGAAACAACGAGCTGATTCAGTCAAATGCTCATTTATATGACTGTAAATAAAGTTTATATGAAACGGAGAAAAAAACTCTCCCCCTCGTGACTGCGTCACGTGTGCAGCCATTAGCGTGACGTGACATCAGCTGACTGCGGACAGAAGAAGACAAATCCTCCGTCGACCTTCATCTCGGTGAATCTCTCCGGTGTTTCCTCCGCTTCCGATCCGACATGGCGAGTCAGTCTCAGGGCATCCAGCAGCTGCTGCAGGCCGAGAAGAGAGCGGCCGAGAAGGTGGCTGAAGCCCGCAAACGTGAGTACGACAGGCGGCCTTCGAGCCAGCAAAGGCCCGCTGCACTGTCCGCAGGCTGGACGGCTGGTAACGGACAGAATAACGAAGTGTCGGTGAGAAATGAGAGAGAGAGAGATAGACACCAGTAGAGAAGGAGACAGACACCAGTAGAGAGAGAGAGACCAGTGAAACCAGTTGAAAGCCTGCTGGACGGCAGACCGCCGGCCTGTAGCTGAGCTCAGCGGGATTCTGTGTAGAGATATTTGGAACTTAGTTTGTTTTAATATTTAATCAGCTCAGACTCAAACAGGAGATCATCTTAGAGTCAGTTAGTTCCTCTTTTAAATCGGCCTCCAGGAGCTGCTCCTCCTGTCTCCTGTTTAGTGTCACTGTTTTCTCCTGTGTAGCCTGAGCTCTCTGCATAATACAAACTAATACGTATAAATATAACCTATTAATGAAGTAAATATATAAAGAGTAACATCACTACATGATTGGTCTCTGTGGCTGAAGGACGTTTCCATAGAAGAGTTTGGATTAGTCATCAGGACAATAAATCTATATCTGTGTGTGTGTGTGTGTGTTAGATCATATCGCGAGTGTAAATTGTAAACATCTTACTGATACATGTAAATATATCTCAATAGTTAAGTCTTATTCATGACAGAATAATGTGTGTTTATTTGAATACGTTTCATTTATTCTTCATGTTTTTAAAGCTCTGCTCATTAAAACACAAGTTCAAATATTCAGGGTTTTTTTTGTTCCCACACTTCCTGCTGGTGTGAGTCAGCCGCTGAGCATCATGGGATACAGAGTCTTATGATGAAGAGTCACAGAGAAGGAATGAGGATGACTGATTGAATCAGATGTGACTGCACTGAACAATCAGTTGATCAATGAGTTGATCAATCAGCTCGTAAATCAGTTCAGACACAGACAGGAAGTGGTCTCAGTCACAGAAACACCTTCAGAATAAAACCCCTTAATACACTTTAATAGAGTCAGATAACACTATACAGAAGTCTGTGAGACAGGCAGACAGATGTTCTGTCTGTCTGCCTGTCTGTGTCCTCGCACAGAGGACGAGCAGCTCCGTGTCCTCTCCTGTGTTTTCACTCGTACGGACATAAACTGCTGTGATGATGTGAAGATGTCACAGAATCATACAGACGTTAACACCTGAACGTGAACAGGATCTTACTGTTTTATATTCTCAGAAACTGAAGTCAAATATGTAAACATGAGTGTCAAAACTACATGAAGCTGGAAGTTATGTGGAGACAACAAGAGCGAGAGAGAGCCCTCCTCTGAGCAGCCTCTCTCACTCTCTCTCTCACACTCGCTCTCTCTCTTTCTCTCTGATGTTGTGGCTGTCTCTCGCCCCCTGCAGGTAAGAACAGGCGTCTGAAGCAGGCTAAAGAAGAGGCTCAGGCTGAGATTGAACAGTATCGTCTGCAGAGAGAGAAAGAGTTCAAGACCAAAGAGGCCGCAGTACGTTTACACCACAGACACCACAGACACCAGTGACACCACAGACACCACAGACACCACAGACACCAGTGACACCAGTGACACCAGTGACACCACAGGCACCACAGACACCACAGACACCAGTGATACCACAGACACCAGTGACACCAGTGACACCACAGACACCAGTGACACCACAGACACCAGTGACACCACAGACACCACAGACACCAGAGACACCACAGACACCAGTGACACCAGTGACACCACAGACACCAGTGACACCAGTGACACCAGTGACACCAGTGACACCAGTGACACCACAGGCACCACAGGCACCACAGGCACCACAGACACCAGTGACACCAGTGACACCAGTGACACCACAGGCACCACAGGCACCACAGGCACCACAGGCACCAGTGACACCAGTGACACCAGTGACACCACAGGCACCACAGACACCACAGACACCACAGACACCACAGACACCACAGACACCAGTGACACCAGTGACACCAGTGACACCAGTGACACCACATGCACCACTGACACCACAGGCACCACTGACACCACAGGCACCACAGGCACCACAGGCACCACAGGCACCACAGACACCAGTGACACCACAGACACCACAGGCACCAGTGACACCACAGACACCACAGGCACCAGTGACACCACAGACACCACAGGCACCAGTGACACCACAGACACCACAGGCACCAGTGACACCAGTGACACCAGTGACACCAGTGACACCACAGACACCACAGACACCACAGACACCACAGACACCACTGACACCACAGGCACCACTGACACCACAGGCACCACAGGCACCACAGGCACCACAGACACCAGTGACACCACTGACACCACTGACACCAGTGACACGACTGACACCAGTGACACGACTGACACCAGTGACACCACTGACACCACAGACCCCACTGACCCCACAGACACCATTGACATTTTTTCGGTTTGATTTTTATTTCAGTATTTTCTAATTAAACTTTTTTTCTTAGGGTATCTGTATTTAAATTTTTTTATTTACTTTATTTAAAAAGATTATTCTTGTGTTTTGTAATAGGCCCTGGGTTCACATGGAAACAGCGCGGTGGAGGTGGACCGCGACACGGCCGAGCGGATGGGTCGCATCCAGAATAGTTACCGTGGAAACAGAGAGACGGTGTTGGGCGAGCTGCTGCGACGCGTCTGCGACATCCAACCGGAGTTTCATGCTAACTACCGTGTGGCTGGCTGAAGGGGCGGGGCCACAATAGGTTCGGGGGGGGGGTTAAGGCTGCAGGGGGTGGGGCCAACAGGAAGACATGGACATTAGCAACTCTAGCTTAGTTAGCTTCAATCACAGGAAAACTTTTATTTTGAAGTTGCAAAGTTGATTTCTTCCTGTTGTCCTGCTCTGAACAAACACGAGAACGTCAGTAAATGTTGTTACTGTGTTGATGTTTACGAAATATTTATATATATCAGAATTACAGGTTGTTGTTTTTTTCTGTTAAACCTTAAAATCTTTAAAATCTTCCTGAATTAAAAAAAATTAAAGTCTTTCTTTCCTGTGTCTTGGCCTGGTCCAAGGAGATAACCAGCCGATCAGGCCTCAGTTTGAAGTATGATGAAATAAAAATCTAATATGAGGAGCTGATTGGTTGTTTTACTCTGAACTCTCTCCTCCAATCAGCAGCCACAACTCAACTCTGATCTTTCACCTTATTGGCTGGAGAGAGTGGAAAGGCTTTTATTGTGAACTCTTGTGCTTTCCATTATGTTGTTTCCTGTATGTGAACATGTGACTTCCTGTTGATGTTTGTGAGGTGATGAAAATACAGAAATATTAAAATGAATGATGATTGGCTGAACCTGTGTGATGCTGCTCTGTGATTGGTTTAAAGAAACATGTAGGAAACACCTGACGGCCAGCAGAGGGCGCTGAACCTGACGTCCACCTACTCAACATGGTGTTCAACGGTTTATGATATAAAATCCATAGTTAAACTGGTTTATGGTATATAATCCGAGTTAAACTGACTGAACAAACAGGTCATGTAATGTTTAAAGTTTAAAGACTGTGCTCCCCAAGTTCAAGCAGTTTGTGGACATTAAAACCAGAGGAGAGAACATGCTGGATCTGGTGTATGCAAACTCCCCGGATACATACAAGGTAACCCCCCGCCCCCACCTCGGTTGTTCTGATCACCTGTCTGTTATGCTGGTGCCTGCTTACAAACCAGGCCACTGAAAAAACAAACCAGGATCTGGCCAAAGGGTGCAGCCTCGGCACTTCAGGACTGACTGGGAGGTTTTCAAGACAGCAGCTTCCCAGGGAGATCAGACAGACATTGAGGAGTATGCTGAGGCGGTAACCAGCTACATCGCAAAGTGTACAGAGGATGTCACTGTAATTAAGACCTTCACTGCACGTGGCAACCAAAAACCCTGGATGACTACAGAGGTGCACTCGCTGCTGACAGCCCGAGATGCAGCCTTCAGGGCGTGGGACGAGACTGCACTCCGCTCAGCCAGGTTGGCGCTCTCAAAAGGGATCAAGGCTGCAAAACGCACCTACGCAGAGAAAATCTAGGGACACCTCTGCACACAGGAAACACCAGAAGGATGTGGCAGGGAGTCCAAGGACTGATGGATTACAAGTCCAGGCAGGGGGCCGTCGACGATGACGCTTCTCTTCCAGACAGACTCGACAACTTCTTCGCATGCTTTGAAGCATCAAACCCGACAACCAGAGGGAGGGCTGGTCCTTCTCCACCATTTGTCAGGCCAGCTCTCACCATCAACGCAGCAGACTCACGGAGGACCCTAACCAGGGTCAATCCACGGAAAGCGACAGGTCCGGACAACAACCCAGGACGTGTGCTCAGAGTCTGCACTGGCGAGCTGGCAGATGTTCTGACTGACATCTTTCACATCTCCCTCAGTCAGGCCATCGTCCCCAGATGCTTCAAAACATCCACGATAGAACCAGTGGCAAAGAAATCAGTTGTAACTTGTCTGAATGACTACCACCCCGTCGCACTGACACCTATTGTGATGAAGTGCTTTGAACGGCTCGTCAAACCACACATCACAGCCAGCCTCCCTGCATCACTTGACCCGCTCCAGTTCACTTATTGTCCCAACCGCTTCACAAAGGATGAAATATCCACCACCTTGCACTCAGTCATCACTCATCTGGACAATAAGGACACCTACGCCAGAATCCTGTACATTGATTTCAGCTCAGCGTTTAACACCATCATCCCCCAGAGACTAATAGAGAAACTCCTCATACTCGGCCTGAACACCGCCACATGTCTCTGGATCCTGGACTTTCTGACTGAGAGACCTACGTCTGTCCATGTTGGAAAAAACATCTCAAACTCCATCAGGCTGAGCACTGGATCTCCTCAAGGCTGTGTACTCAGTCCATTGCTGTTTCCACTGCTAACACACGACTGTGCATCCAGATACGAGGGGAACCAGATCATCAAGTTAACACACCACAGTGGTGGGACTCATCCGTGGAAATGAGGAATCAATGTACAGGGAAGAAGTTAAACACCTAGAGGGCTGGTGCAGAGAGAACAACCTGGTGCTCAACGTGGACAAAATGAAGGAGATGATCATCGACTTTCGGAGGTCACAGCCCGAGCACGCTCCCCTCAGCATCAGCGGCAGCACAGTGGAGAGAGTGGAGAACATCAAGTTCCTCGGAGTGCAGATCTCGCAGGACCTGAGCTGGAATAAGAACACTTCAGGGATTGTGAAGCGGGCCAAGCAGAGACTGTACTTCCTGAGTAAACTGAAACAAGCCTCTCTCCCCACCAGCATCCTCAGGACCTTCTACAGAGGTGTGGTTGAGCGCGTACTAACATACTGTATCTCAACATGGTACTCCAGCCGCAGCGTGTCTGACAAGAAAGCCCTGCAGAGGATAGTGAGGGGAGCTGAGAGGGTCATCGGAGTTTCCCTCCCCTCTGTCCAAGAACTCTTCCAGAGCTGCTGCAGGAGCAGGACACTGAGCATTGTCAGGGACCCCTCACACCCTCTCCACAAACTCTTTGAACTGCTGCCATCAGGCAAACGTTTCCAGAGCATTGAAGGCAGAACCACCAGATTGATCAACAGCTTCCTCCCACAAGCTGTTAGGATGCTGAACTGCTGATCTGGAATATGCACACTACTGCAGCTTAGTCTCAGTCAGAGTCCTGGTTCTAGTATTATTTATTCTTATAGCAATTATTTATTCTTACAGTGATTTTAACTTTTTTTATTTTGCACTTTAATCACAGGTTGCTGCTATGGACATTTGATTACTGTCACTTTTATTGAATCCTAGAGAAACACTCTCGTTTTGCTTACACACCGCTGTATGTACAGCCGAATGACAATAAAGTTTATTTATTTGTATTTATTTACCTCCACATTTTATGTTGTTATTTTTATTATGTCTCTTGTTTGTTGTGTCATAGTTTTATAGGAAAACACAACAATAATAATAAAACAACAACAACAACAACAATAATAATAATGATAATAAAGTTTTTAACAGATTTATTTTTTGGGGGATTTATTTTAAGTGTTTCGTCTTCCTATCTGTCTGCTTCACGCGCTGGTCACCTGACCTCCTCACTACAGACACCACATACGTGGC
Source organism: Semicossyphus pulcher (assembly GCF_022749685.1). Lineage (NCBI taxonomy): Eukaryota > Metazoa > Chordata > Actinopteri > Labriformes > Labridae > Semicossyphus > Semicossyphus pulcher. The sequence goes on along the minus strand of NW_027211696.1, from coordinate 21,957,803 downwards.
TCCTTAAAAGTCCCGCCCCTCACTTCTTGACTCGTCCTCTGATTGGTCCAAACAGGAAGTCCTAATTGTTTTCTCAACTCATCTTTGCTCCTCCCCTTCGTTCTGCGTAAATACGTCATGACGCACGGAAGCGGCGCAGCAGAGGGACAGACGGTGAGGAGAAGTTGAAGAAACCGAACGACTTTGTTCTTCTTCTGTCTTTCTTCATCTCTTTTATTTCCCTGCGAGTTTTTAGTGTCATATTTCTGAGCCAACGGAGGAGGAGGAGAAGAAGAAGAGTTCCAGGTGAGCTTATGATGTGTTTGTGTGTATTAGAGCGTGTGTGTGTAACTGTCAGTGACCTCTG
>NW_027211696.1:21897457-21952457 GCF_022749685.1 Semicossyphus pulcher | reverse complement strand
CTTCGTTTCAGAGTTCCTCCATGTGATGAACTTTTTATCTTCAAATGTCTTCAACATTTTATTTACAAAACAAACTTTTTTTAAAAACACAAATTCTCAGAGTCACAGACCGGACCACTCTGATTCTCTTCTGCTGTCAGGGGTCGCACCCTCTAGGTGGTGCTCTGCTGTCTTAAACTACACTATATTCACTGTGTGGAGGGTAAACATGCTAAAACGAAAGCTAACACTGGGGCTAATGCTAACATAAAATGTAAAAAATTTGATTCATAACACTCAAATGGATAAAATATGAAATTTGATGAGATTATGTGAATAGCAATGCTAACAATGTTATTTACAGTGCTACATTAGCCATGATGATAAGGGGGAAATTATATGCTAAAGCTAACTGGTGTACAGCTACAAAACATATTTTGATAATGGAATATCAGTATAAAGGTTTCTCATGTGTATGCTAACTGCTTCTATTGTTAACATGATTCAATGCTAACAACAACAAAACACGAGATTACTCTTGTGTGAGCTTAATAATAGCTATTAGCAATGGCAATGTTAAAATGTACTGAAGTGCGTTCATGGTAACACCGATAGTATTAGCATGATGATTGCTCATAATGCTAAGGGTAACGCTAACCACCTCCTCATCTCTCAGACAGCGGATGTTAAGCCCCGCCCACTTCCTGCAGACCCTGTTGCACATCGTTCAGGTGGTCGTCAGCTACTTCCTGATGCTCGTCTTTATGACCTACAACGCCTACCTCTGCATCGCTGTGGCAGCCGGCGCCGGTATGGGCTACTTCCTGTTCAGCTGGCGAAAGGCCGTGGTTGTCGACATCACAGAGCACTGCCATTAGCTAGCTGCTAATTAGCATCTGTTCATAAAGTTTGATTTTTGCTGATCACAATCGAATAAATGCTAACAAACACTTTCACTGTGTTAGCTTGCTAGCTAACCTGGGACTACGAACCCCAGAGAGTTAGCGGCAAACTGAGTTAGCGCATAAAAGGAGACACTAAATTACAAATATAACTCGGTAACCATGGTAACACCCTGCTTTAGGTTTACATGCACACTAACGTAGTTAGCAATTATTAAATCATAATTTTGCAGAAAACAATTAAAACTGTCTGGAATTTTTTTTTTTAATAAACATCCAGTTTTTTCGTTTTTTTATTTGAACTCCTGCTGGTGAGCGAGCCGGCCAATCGCAGCTCGGATCACCTCAGAAGTTTCTGATTGGCCAAAATCACATCATACTTATTTACCTTTTAGTGCCATGACAATTGGAGGGTTAGAGCTAGCTGCTGCTAGCCAAAACATTAGCAAATGTAGCTTTCATATTCAATCGTTCTTTTCAGTTAGCTTTGTTAGCAGCTAGCTAGAGCAACCGCTAGTCAAGTATGTAAACATTTATGTAGAAGATAATATATGTGAAAATGTTTTACAGATGTTTGATTTAAATGAAAAATGAGAAAATAACATTTTTATGTTTTTGTTTTGTCATCAGTTTCTACATTTTTCTTTTTAAACAAAAATCAGCTCCAGAATTCATCGACACACACAGCTTGATCAGCTTGTTCATTTTGAAATTTTCAACAATTTCAAAATGAATGTCGTGTTCAGACCATGCTCTATTTTCTTTTCTTTTTTAGAACTATAACTTGACTGTGAGCCAGCCAATCAAGGCTCAGATGTTTTACAAAACATCAAATTACACATGATTAAACCTTGATAAACTAAATATTTTAAAATACATTTTCGGAAAAATTTTAAAAACTTTTCTTTCTCCTAACGTGTTTTCTTGGCCACCGTCGGCCTTAAACCTGCTGCCTTAACGAGGCCGCTCTGACGACCTGCTGGCTGTGGAGGTCATGTTTGATCTGTGGGCGCTGCTGTTCATCCACACGTGTGTCCAGTGGTGGAAACACTGAAACTGTGGTCTGTGTTGTTGATGGAGCTCTGTGAGAACATGAGATGGTTTGTTTGGAAAGACCAAAAATTAAAAGCTGAGAAGTCAAAATGTCGACGGCTTCCTGACTTTAACATGTTTCTTTCTGGACTTCCACAGATGTTCTCCTGAATTATTGTGACGTTATTCTTATTGATTCAAACTGGGAGGTGGGCGGAGTTTACTTACTGGACCAATCAGGTTGCAGGGACAGAGTGCGCTTACTGGATTTGAATTCTGAACTAGTTTTGGATAAATGACTTTGAAGCAGAGCACAGCGACACTGTGTGTCCAAAAGTAAGAGTACAGTCATGTCCTCAGTAACGTAACAAGAGCTTTTAAGTGTCGTTCTGTGCGCCCCCCCCTCCTCTCAGCGTGAATCTGTCCTTTAAATGAAGTGATGAAACTGTCTGAAGGAAACTTTATCTACAACATTCAAGTGTCTGAAAATGTTTGAATCGTCACAAATGCTGGAATCGTAAAAACACAGAATAAACTTTATGAAAAAACTCATCGTCAGCTCGTCTGTTACCTTTAATACACATAATCATTCAGGAAACTATGGAGGCCCTGAAGGGTCATTTGGAGAGTAATGATAATCTTCTGAACTGATGAAAATGTTTACTTTTTTAGTTTTTGTTTCTTCATTTTAAATTTTTTCTTAAGGCCTCCTTATTTTTGATAAGATACTCCTTTATTGATCCCCAGTGGGGAAACTCGGGATAATTGTCCTTCCCCAGTTTTTTAATTGAGTAAAAATTACACAAAACACATGAGAGTTAAAGTCCAGACAGGAAGTACACAGTAAATGTATTTACACTAAATAATCAGGTACATTATAAATCAGTGTGAATGACGCAACATGCTGCGGCTGACCTGTAGGTGGCAGTAACGAACTCTTAGGCCTCCACTTTGCCGGAAATGAAGAAGAACTTCCGGGTAGAAGGTGACAGGTGGATGTTTTGCTGTGGGTCAAATCAATCAGGGACGATTATTCCTCTTTCAAAACATTTATCCCGGTATTTTTCCGGGACGTGGATGTGTTCAGTTTGATGACCCCTGATTTCCGTTAAACGGATCTCAGTCTCGGTTCCCCCGCACTTTGTCCCGCACCGACCCCCCAATGGCGTCCAGGCGACCGGACAGCTTCGATGGACTCGGCTTCCGCGGCCGCGATGACCCGCTGTACGGAGCGAGCTACCCGGTCAGAAGCGCCGGAGGCCCCGCGGAGCTGCAGCACCACCACTGGGTCACCACGCCGCCGGACATCCCGGGAAGTCGCAATCTGCACCACGGAGAGCGGACACCTCAGTACGACGAGTCACAGGGAGAGTCCGGAGGTCCTGGAGCCGCAGCCGGCTGGGACGCTCCGCAGCCGGGCGTACCGCCCGCCGGTAGGTCGCTGAGATGGAGGATTGTTAGCTGGCAGGCTAATATGACACTAAATTTAACAGGCTAACGGCTATGTTAGTTAACTGTTCATGTCAGGGTGACACGGTTAATTAGCTCTTATGCTCATGATAACGCGGGAACTGGATGGGACGAGCTAACGAAACTAAATACGTTATCAGTAAGCAGCTATTATGCTAACTGGCTATTAGCATGCCGTCTAATTATATTACACAAAGTAAACTGAACAGACTAAGATCTTTTCAGCTAACTAATGTCAACGACGTTAACTGTACAACTACACACAACTGTTAGCAGGCAAGCTAATGACAGAACAGGAGCTCTATGCAGCAGGCCAGTTGTTTGCTAGTGTTGTTCATTTCTTGTTGTTTCTCAGACATCGATGATGTGCAGGTGATGAAAGAACCTCCGTTGACACCGATTCGTTTGCTTAAAAATAGGTTTATTACAAAGTATCAGCATCGATCAGGCTTCTAGAGTACCTCGGAGACCTTTATGTCTGTCTCCTATGGTTGTAGGTATTTATTTTCTGTATTTGATGTCTTCATGGCTGTAATGCAGCACTTGTGTAAATAAAAAAAATATTGTTCAGAGTAGGCGGGGACCCCTTGTCCTTCAGTTTGAAAAGCGCTGATACACACAGGAGATATACCATTGTTTTACTTCTGCCTACTTAACACATTCCAGCAACTCACATCTCAAGTCAGATACAACACTTTTAAACTATTTAGCATTATTTGAATGCATCTTTTTGGCAATAGAACAATGTGCATGCTTAAAGTCTAACTCACAAAAATGACAGAAGAAAAATATTAATATTATTAATGATGATCTCTTCTTCTTTTTGCAGAGCAGCTGAATCGATTTGCAGGCTTTGGAATCGGACTCGTCAGGTTGGAGATAACGTCTTTTTATTTTCATAAATTCATTTGTTACAGAAAGTTTCATAATGAATCTAACATTCTTATAACATTAGTCCCAAAACAGTGACTGATGAGCCTGACAGTCAACACTGAGGGAACCCACCAAACGATTTTCACAATAAATGGCACTAAATCTTCTCCTGTGTGTGTGTGTGTGTGTGTGTGTGTCTGCAGCCTGTTCACGGAGAACGTCCTCGCTCACCCCTGCATCGTCTTTCGCAGACAGTGTCAGGTATCGCCTCACCTTCTGATCCATAACTGATCCATAACCACCTGATCTGCTCCTGATTGGCTCTCTGTTAAATTATGTAGAACTATGAATGTTAACATTCAAACCTGATAAACCTTATGATAAATCCAGCTGTATGTTTCTGACTTCTTCATTATTTAATCTGCTCTGCTCTCTGTCTGATTGGCTGTCTGTCTCAGGTGAACTACCACGCCCGCTGTTACCACCTGACTCCGTTCAGCGCTGTGGCTGTCATGTACTCCATCACCAAAGCTCAGGTAGAGTCACTGACACAGGAAATGCACTAAATTTAACACACATACAGATCATAATGCAGCAGCTGCTCATATTAAACAGCACATTTATAAAACATACATGAGGACTAGAATACATTTAATGAACTGTAATAACACATCAGGAAACATTTCATGAATGATCCGATGTTAAAGGAATAAAACACAAGTTATTGTTGCTTGTTTGTTCATGTTGTTGTTCAGGGTCCGAAAGCTCTGTGGAAGGGGATGGGCAGCACATTCATCGTTCACGGCATTACACTCGGCGCTGAGGGCATCATCAGCGAGCTTACACCGTTACCACGGTAACCAACCACTCTATTCACTCTACTGTACTGTCACTGTAGAATTACTGTAGTTTGACTGTGTGTGTGTGTGTGTGCAGGGAGCTTCCTCACAGGTGGAGCTGGAAACAGCTGGCTGGACATTTACTGCTGAAAGGGTCAGTTCCCTTCTTCTTCTACTCATTCATTTGTTTATTTCTTATTGTACTTCAAGAGCAAACAGCAGGGCAGCTTTATTGTCTGGTTGATTAAACATGTTCATCGTGGTCATCTGATCCTGATTGTCTTTAATCTGTCTCTCTCTCTCTCAGGTTAACAGCTGTGGTGGCTCTTCCTTTTTACTGTGCCAGCCTGATTGAGACCGTCCAGGTGATTGTTGATTAATGATTGAGCATCAGTGTAAAATGTTTTTTATGACCCGTCATCATGTTTACCTGAGGTCACCTTTCAGACTTTTTCATACACATTGTATTTACAGTATATATATACCGGTTTCAGTCCCGTCACTGGTGTCACATTCTGCACGACATGGATTTTGCGATACCGTCATTACCGGCATAAACACACACGCTTTGGTTTTTGTGCACACACGTTTTAAGATCTGTTCCCTCACATTGGAGCTAAGATATGTTCCCTCACATTGAGGCTAAGATATGTTCCCTCACATTGGGCCTCATTTACGAACAGTGCGTACGCACAAATCTGTGCTTGAACTGTGCGTACGCACGTTTGACGCACAAATCTTGGATTCATCAATTTGTTCTGACCTAAATTTCTTCGTACTCTGCGAACACATTTAGAACTCCCTCAGACCATGCGTACGCACAAACGATGAAAGAAATGTCCTCGGAAATGTTAACACACACCCTTTTAACTAAATGCAAATTATATTAAAACTTCATTTATTGGGAATAAAAAGGCTTTAATAGACAACAATAACTGAATTTACTAATGTATGGACCAAACGTAAATGCCGTGTCATCCTCATAATTTATTGTCATATAATTAAAATCTTCAGTTATAACAGTTGAGTTAGTTTATTAAGTTTACAATAGAGTGGACCATATGAAAATGTTCATATTGAAATGTAACACTATTAAATTGTTTATTGGCCTTGCTGGAAGATATTGCTTCCCGTGCACGCTCCGGAGCAGTGTGCCTTTTCTGGCCTCCACCTTTGTGCCTCCACCACAATTGTTTCTATTTCTGCTGATTTTTTCTTTTTTCCTTTTGAGGCCATCTTTCACGTTCTGTCAGCTTCTCCGTAACACCGCTCTCTTCATGCGGCACCAAACAGATGTCCTTATATGGAGAAATAGAGGCGTGGCAGGATGCTGATTGCAGATCGCGGACACGTGCCTGTCAATTTAGAATGGTTCTGATTTACTAACATACGCACGGTGGTGAGAACAAAATTGGCCGGTACGCACGTGTCGTAAATCCGACGGTGATTTTGCGCAAGTACTTATTTTTTGCGGAGAGTAAGAACATTTCTGCGCAGATATTAGTGAATGAGGCCCATTGAGGCTAAGATATTTTCCCTCACATTGAAGCTAAGATATGTTCCCTCACATTGAAGCTAAGATATGTTCCCTTACATTGAAGCTAAGATATGTTCCCTCACATTGACGCTTAGATGTGTTCCCTTCCATGTGTTCCGTCTCTACCTGTCTCTTCTTATCCCTACCTGTCTCATCCTGTTTGCAGAGTGAGATCGTGCGGGACGACGCGTCATCTGGGCTGCTCGATTGTCTGCGTGAAGGTTTGACTCGTCTGCTCGGTGTCGGAGCTCCTCACAGCCGCCGCCTGCTTCCTCTCAGCGCTCTGCTGCTTCCTGCCGCGCTGCACGCCATCTTGCGCTATGCCATCGCTGCATCCATCCAGCGGGTGGCGCTGTGGCTGCACCAGCGAGGCAGGAAACAGCGTGTGGACCCCTCCAACCCTCTGGACGCATACTTCCCTGAGCTGGCGGCGGCATGGGCGGGGTCTCTGGTGGCTGACGTGGTGCTGTTTCCTCTGGAGACGGCGCTGCACCGCCTCGGCCTGCAGGGCACACGCACCATCATCGATGCCACCGATGGCGTGGTCGCTGTGGGAAACGGCAGCCCGCTGGTCCTTCCTGTCAATACGCAGTATGACGGCTTCTCCGACTGCCTGCACGCCATCCGCCGTAAAGAGGGCGGGGCCGGGTTTTACCGTGGCTTTGGAGCGCTGGCGGCGCAGTATGCACTGCACGGCGCGCTGCTGGCTGCAGCCAGGACACTGCTGAGGCTGCTGCTGCTCGAGGGGCGGGGCAGTTAGAGGCATTACCATGGAGGCACAGCAGCGCTTCCTGTACAGGGCTCAGAAGGAAAGTTCCTGCATCGATCATCATGTCACCATGACAACAAAACATTTTCTCAGTTTGTCTTTAACTAGAAAACAAACAAAGATTTTGTCTCTTTAATGTGTCGAATGTGACAAAAAACATATAAATCAAAAACACACGAAGAAGAAAATAAACTTAATAAAACATCAAAAATATAATTACAGCAAAAAGTGATTGTTTAGTGATCATGTGACTGTTTAAAGGAGCAGTGCAACAGTTCAGCACACACACGCACACACACAAACAAACATTTGATCACCATAGCAACCAAAGGGCAGCCACCTTGTGCTGCCATAGCAACCAGTGCAAAAGCTCCAGTAAGTGTTTGAACTGAAATAAACTTTCTGTTTCTTCATCACGTCAGTCACATCTTTACTTCAGTACAGTGGCACGTTTAACCTAGCTTAGCATAAGACTGGAAACAGAGGGAAACTGTTAGCATAAATACAGAGCAACATTTAATCCATCAACACAGTCCCATTGACACGTTGATTCTTAAAGTTCGTCACTTCCTGATGTCACTTCCTGCCTGTGAACAAAACTTCTGGTGCTTGAGTGTCATCATGGCGACGCAGTGTCACTTCCTGTTCCAGCATGAAAGCGTAATCTCATGCCCCAGTGTTAATGATACTGATCATATTGTGTTAAAATACTCAGAGCTGATTGGTTGTCCACTGTCAGGTGTTCATCACTTTGCCTTTGAGTTGTGATCAACATGTAAACATCAGCTGAAAGCCAATCAAAGTGGCTGTAAACATTGTGAGCTGACAGCCAATCAGAGCGGCTGTTTGAAACCTGAAGCCACTTTTATTTGTATAGTTGTACAAAATTAGAAAAGCTCTATGTATTAAATAAATGTAGACTAAGTTATATGTCATTCATCTATATTTACCTTAATTAAAATATCAATTAAATTTTGTGTTGATTTTTCAAGATGAAAGTTTGCCTAATTAGCGAAACAAGGAAAAGTGTTCTTATTTAAAGTAAAAATCCCCGCGTCTGCACTTGTTCATGTTTGGTTGTTGTAAATGTTGAAACTTTGTGCTGTTGTTGTAAAATAAAATCTCTGAACACAAAATGTTTTTTTCTTAAACAAGAAAATCAGTGACGGCATTCTGCTTTAATTTACAGTTTACACTAAATTTCTATCAATTATTAGTACAAGTCAATACACAAACAAATACATGTGTGTATATATGTATACGTATATAGTGTTACAGTGTATGATCTGTATATATGTATACAGATGTAAATCATAACAAAGGCACCTAAAATATATTATACGTGGCTTGGATAATTAAATCAAAACGAAGTGTTAATTTAATTCATGAAAAGTTTAGAAACATTTTTACATTTTGTTTGTTTTTATTGTGTTTCTTGTAATCTTATCCCGCTTTCTTCATATCAATTTAATCAACAGGTTTCGCCTGTGACAATTTAGTTTTTATCAGATATTTAGAATTTAAAATCGTATATACATGTATATATTATTATATTTATCACATTTATTTTTCATTCACTTTATTTTCTTTATGTTATGTCGTTGAATATTTTATATTATTCATCTAATTTATTTCAGCTCTTTCTGCTGTTGTGTTTTTCAGCCGGAAACAGATTTCGTCCTCAGGGCGGAACCTTCATGCTGATGTCTGTTGTTTCCATCGGACTCTGTTCCTGGGCGCTGCTCCATGTGTTTTCAGTCTCGGTCCGGCCCAGTCACTCCCGTGTGACCGTTTCTGTTTGTTAGTTTTCACGATTTATCCGGTAAAATAATCTCTGGTTACCTAGCATGTCGGATGTCGGGAGTCTCGCGGCCGGCGGGAGTTCTTTGTTTTCTGGGTTCCGGGTTCTGGGACTCTATTCGAACCACGTGCCGCACGCGCTCCGGTACCACAAGAAGCACCGGGAGTTTTACGTGGTGACGGCCGTCGGTAAATGTTTCCACACGTACAATGTAAGAGCCTTTACCGTTATTTGTCTTTATATACACCTTATACATCAGAAGTTTTATATAATACGTGCTGCGCATATTTGTCCTCTGACGGCTGCCGTACATTCTCTAAACACGTCAATGCCAGCTGATCCCAACTCTATATTTTAATTTGAACATGTCTGTTTTTAGTGTATCTCCTGAATGTGAGCGGGACTCATTAAACCGTTATAGCACTTTGTTTAATCAGCAGCTGAATGCTTTAACGGAAGTCTGCAGTCACATCAGTGTGTTTATACACGGTTCAATGTTCAAATACAGTTAATATTTTAAAAAGAAAATATTACAGACTTTACATGATTAAAATTATAATCCATAATTAATCATAGTACACATATTTTTATTTAAGCGTGCTCTTACTTTGAAAACCTGCAGCAGGTAACTGTCAAAGGAGCTTCTTACAGTACTACTTTACTGCTCTGTATACTGAGTGAGAAATAACATGAGAAACAGTGTTTGTTCCATTGAGAACAGGAAGTGAAGCGTCCTGTCCTCGTGTTGGTTATTGATCAGCTGGTGTGTTCTTCACTCTCAGGTCAACAGGTTGGGGATCGTCGCTGTCAGTAAGTACATTCAAATGCTTTCAAAGCAAAGTCTCGATGATGCTGCTGAGAGTTCTGCTCTCTGATTGGCTGCTGGGTTTTGATATAATGTGGTGGTTGCCTAGGTAACAGCCTGTCTGATGACATTAGCTCCGTGGCAGCAGATAGGATGTTGGTGTTCGCTGCCGCCGGACGACTCATCAGCGCCTTCGCCAGGAACAAAGAGGTGAGAAAACTTTATGTAAAACGTTTGCTCATTTTTTTTACAGGGTTAAAAGTTTTAATCTTTTTCAAATACAGTTTCTGTTGAGGATAAATCCAGAATTTTTAAAGAACCAAAAAACGACTTAAAATACATAAAGTTTGTTCCCCCTTCAGGTGGTGATGCGTTACCATGGACACAGACAGGAAGTGCGTCTGCTGCTTCCTCTGGGTGATCAGCTGATCTCTGCTGACAGCGGTGGTGATGTCATCGTGTGGGACGTCCAAGGAGGGGGTGAGGGGGCGTGGCTTCACTTGCTCTCACCTGCCTCTTTATTTCACATGTCCTGTTACCCATCATGCCTTGCTCTCTGTCTTTAGACATCTACCTGCGGCTGCAGTTTGATCCCTCTTCCTTTGACGTGTCGGCCATAATGCATCCCAGCACTTACCTGAACAAGGTGCTGCTGGGAAGCTCCCAGGGTGCACTGCAGCTCTGGAACTTCAAGACCAGGTTAGCATGTTAGCATCCTAGCATCCAGGCTAACAGGTTGTTAAGGGCAAACAGCAAAACTGCTTTTATTTTGAAACTACTGTAATATTCAGACATGATCATGATTCTGCAGTGCACCTCATGGTGATGTCATAATCTATGTAATCTGTTAGTGATGACATCATTACATAAAGATGTGTCTTGGTTCAGGTGAGTGCAGGATGATCGTTGAAGTCATGACGTCTGTCACACCTGCTGCTCTTATTTTAGCATTTCTGTGATGGGACTTCTGAATGGGGCTGAACTCTCCCTCCTGCTGATGTCACTGTCAGGTTCATGAACACCTGTTTCAATGATGTACACTTTGATTCTGACTTATTGTTTTATTTTAAGTCTAAAAAATACTACAATAAGATTACTAAATCTTATAAACTAAACTAATTATAAACTTTTAAATTACTAAATACAATACCCATGAGCCTCGGCTGCAGTTGCCATGATTGTTAGCTCACCTGCGTTCCAAGCTCGATCAAAGAGACACCTGAAATAAGAAACAGCTGCTCTGAGGTCAGGTCACAATAATAGACATTATTTCATAAGAATTTGGTTAAAATAACACATTTCGATCATTACATTTCCCTGACAACATTACATTGAAATGATGCTGATGTCTGATCTGTGACTGTGAGCGCCGCCCCTTTGTATTTAGTTTGTTAGAAAGTTTGTCCGGTCTGAAACAACCAATCAGGGTTAGCTTTCCATGTAACTAGCATCACAGCAACTCAGTACCAACTAGCGTCATCCGGCTTCCACGTGACCTGTGTCAGCAGTGCACACGCAGAGGTTGTGTCAGTCAGGAGCTATGGCACTTGCTGTACATTTCCTGTACCTCCTTTGAATGCAACATGTGCTGCTAAAGAAGCAAAATGAAGGAAGAGCATGGAGGAGAAAAAAGCTCCAAAGAGAGTCCTGAATAAAAAGAGGGGTCAGACGAGTGGGAGTGTATGGGGCTGAAGAGCAGAGGTTGCCCTGTTCCTTCTTCACAGGTAACAGTAGCTCTTACAGTAACAGCTAGCAGTAGCACTAAGCTCCAACAGCTCAAGGTAAAAAGGTGGTCCACACCTTGAATCATAACTATAATGATAACTTTAGTAGTGTTCTTTTTGGAATAAACAGCGTCTCTCCTCTCCCTGTCTCTCCTCGGTGCTGCAGAGAGACGTTGTGCTGTGCGGCACACACACCAGTTGTAAAATGCACGTTTGGTGCAGCGCAGTGATGCAGACAGGCGAATGTTTTTTACATTGGAAGGCTCATGTTGCTTACTGCCACTTTGATCTCCAGCATCAAGAAAACGGAGCGCCTGTTGTAATGTTAACGTGTAGTTGTGTATTAAGTTTGTAACACAGTTTATGGTGTATGTATGTGTATATATATATATGTATGTATACTCATAACATTACTGTGATATTAAACCTGTTCTTTAACTTCGTTGTGTTTCAGTAAGCTGCTGTTCACGTTCCCCGGCTGGTCAGCAGGGGTCACTGTTCTGCAGCAGGTCAGTCACTCACACTGTCACACTGATCCTCCAGTCTGAGGGAAGACGTGTCCTGTATGTATAATAAAACAAATACAATTTAAGGACATTAGATGTTATTCAGGAGGTGCTTTTATTTTGAAGACACCTGCTTAAATATGTCTTTTTAGAAAACATTTGGTGAGCTTAAAAAACATGATTTCCCAGAGTCCTGCGGTGGACGTGGTCGGCGTCGGCATGGCGACGGGTCGCATTGTCATTCACAACATCCGATTGGACGAGACTCTGATGAGCTTCACACAGGACTGGGGACCAATCAGCTCACTCGCTTTCAGAACAGGTACAGGTGGCAGTCGCTCGCCCACTCCGTTCACTGCTACTCATTCTCACTCTCTCGCTCTCTTTCTCTCTGTGTCCATTGTTACAATGTTGCCAAAGCATCATGTTATTAAAAATTACGGCTGTCGATTGATTAAAAAAAAACAAAAAAACGCTTTTTTCTTCTTCAGACTGAAGCTTGTAATAATCAATATTTAAATGTAAAGTCAGGAAATGTATGTAGAATCAACAGAAAATAAATATATTATATTATATTTATGTTATTGGGGGGTGTTGTGGTTGTATTGGGGGGTGTTGTGGAGTACCTATCTAGTAAAGAAGTGCTAATTGAGGGAAAGACTTCCTGAAGCAGCTTGGTTGGAATCGGGTCTCAAAGACAGGTTGATGGTTTAGACGAAGATATAGAGAATTTAGCTCAGGAAGGTCAACTGGAGAAAAACAGTGTAAACATCAGGTGTGTGAGCAGCTTCCGAAGATACATCTGCACCAGGTAACGGCAGGAGGTTACAGAGTCTCTAATCTTTAGGATTTTGTCATTAAAGAAGCTCATGAAATCATCACTGCTGAGGCCTATAGGAATACTTGGCTCAGTGGAGCTGTGACTCTCTGTCAGCCTGGCTACAGTGCTGAAAAGGTACCTGGGATTGTTTTTATGTTCTTCTATGAGGGAGGAGTAGTAGACACCTCGAGCATGCCGTAGGGCCTTCCTGTATTTATTAAGACTATTTTGCCAGAGTAAACGAGACTCTTCTGTTTTGGTGGATCGCCACATTCTTTCAGATTTACGCCACATTTGCTTCGTTACGAGTTTCTGAGTCATACCATGGAGCTAGCCTCTGTCGTTTAATAATCTTCTTCTTTAAGGGGGCAATCGAGTCTCGAGTACTTCTCAGCAAACCTGCAGGACTATCAACAAACTGATCAAGCTGAGAGGGACTAACATTAGCATAAGAGCTTTCTGTAGGAAACTTTAACTTTAAACTTTATTATCCCAGAGGGGAAATTCTTTTTCACAGACTGCACATACATAGACTCCAAATAAACATTGACAAAGTAACAACCACTGTGCAAAACAAGGCAAAACAAAAACAAGACATGACACACTCAGCGGGTCTGTTGTTCAGGGCCGCTGTCACTGCAGGAATCAGGCTTTTCCCAAACCGAGCTTTCCTGCACCTTAAAGTCCGGTACCTGGTCCCTGAGGGCAGCGGGGCGAGGCGGTCGTGCAGTGGGTGTGTAAAGTCCTGTTCTATGGTGTTTGCAATGCGTGTGATGGCCCTGTTATTGCAGTCTGTGAGGTTGGGTGTGGGTAGACCAATGAGTTTTTGTATTAATTATTTTGTTTCGGTGACGTTGAGGTAGAGGTGGTTGCTGTCACACCATTGAGTGAAGTGTATGATGGTGTTGTGGTAGTCCAGGATGGAGTTGTCGTCTGTGAGGAAAGCGAGGATGGCTGTATCGTCGGAGTATTTGATGTAGGTGGTCCTGGCAGATGGGCTGATGCAGTCGTTGGTGTAGAGTGTGTACAGGAAAGGACTCTGCACACAGCCTTGTGGGGCTCCAGTGTTGGTGGTGAGTGCTGGTGATGTAGTTGAGCCTACCCGTACAGTGTGTAGTCTGTTGGTCAGGAAGTTATGGATGAGGTGGATCAGTCGAGGGGGGGTGTTGAGATGGTGCAGTTCTTGGATCATCAGATGTCTCTGGGTGGTATTAAAGGCAGAGCTGAAGTGAAGAGTATCCTGATGAAGCGGCCTGGGGAGTCCAAGTGCTGAAGGAGGAGATGCAACAGGCAGGCGACAGCGTCCTCCGTGCCCCTCTGAGCCTTGTAGGCAAATTGGAGGGGGTCCAGTTGTGGCGTGACAATGGGTATGATGATGTTCAGCAGCAACTTCTCCAGGCATTTCATTTTGATAGGGGTGAGGGCAACAGGACGATAGTGATTGAGTTCTGTGGACCGGGGCTTTTTAGGAACCGGGATTAGAGTGGCAGTTTTCCAAATGGTCCGACGGTATCGTGGCAGTCCGTAGATTTGGGAGAATACTGAGTGGAAGATGGGTGAGAGCTCCTGTGAACCGGTCTTAAGCACCCTTGCTGGGAGTCCATCAGGCCCTGGTGCCTTGCCCAGCTTACACTGGCTGAGCTGGCGCCTGACCTCCTGCTCGGTAAAAGGGACCGGTTCCCCTGGGTCCAGACAAGGGAGGGCTTTCAGCAGATCCTCGCATTCAGTGGAGAAGTCGTGAACATCAAAACGGGCGTAAAAAGCGTTGAGTTCTTTTGAGAAGGTTTCTGGGTCTGTTATTGAACATGTTTTGGATTTGGTTTCACATCCGGTTAAAATTTGGACTCTTTGAAACGCCTGTTTTGTGTTCACGTTGGCAAATTCTGATTCAAGTTTGTCTCTGTATTTCAGTTTTGCCTGAAAGATTTCATTTTTGATTTTCCTGTTTGCCATTTTTAGACCAACCTGGTCCTTACTTTTAAAGGCTGGATGGGGTGATCCAGGGTTTGGAGTTGGGATATTTCTTTATTGTTTCTACAGGGATGGTGGCACTGATACAGAAGTTTATGTAGTCTGTAATGGTAGACACTCTGTCATTCAGATCACCCTCAAGGATGTCCCAGACAGTGCAAGCCAGAGAGCCCTGTAGGTGGGTAATGGCGTCCTCCGACCACCGTGGGGCGCTGTGACATTGTGGTTTGTGCCGTTTCAGTTCCTGTTTGTACAGCGGAAGTAGGGAGATGATGTTATGATCCGCGAGTCCAAGCGGGGGATATGAATGGGAGCGAAATGCATCGGTAATGTTGCCATAACACAAGTCCAAGATGTTTACCCCTCCGGTGCGGGTGTTCACACACTGTTGAAATGATGGTAACACGGAGTCCAGAGTGTTAAAATCCCCCAATATAAGCAGCGGAGCGCCAGGATACTTCAGCTACTACAGCATAGCATTAGCATCCTTAGCTATTAGCTCCGCGGCTACCTTGATGTTAGCACTGGGGGCAACGTAAACACAGCTGACCACAACAGTAGGGAATTCCCGAGGCAAATAGTAGGGGCGGATGGACAGGGTCACATCTCCAGATGAGGTGTACACAGCTTACGGTGGGCTTTGATGTTGTTAGCCCATCTGTGGTTGATGTATATACAGACCCCACCACCACAAGTCTTCCCCGATTGCCCCGTTCTGTCTGACCTGATGACGGTGAAGTTGTCCAGGCTGACCTCGGTGTCGGAGACTGACTTGTCCAGCTAGTCTCCGACAGGGCGATGATCCAGCCAAGCCCTTCTGGTGTACCAGTGTACCCTACCTGGTGTAGGTTTTACCTTTTTCACTCGCTTGTTGGTTGGTTTTAATATCTGGCTGATCCTTCTGCTCTCGAACGGAAGAGAGCGTACAGAGTTGTTTGCGGTGTCAGCGTCCATCATTGTCATTTCCATCACTCATAGACTGATCAGACTTCAACCATCGAGACTAACCGAATTTAGTTTGACGACGCTGATTGGCCAAATTCACGTTGATATGCGCGTATCTTGCCCCAGCAACAGTCCCTGATTGGCTCCTAATAGATTCATAGATTCATATTTACGTACATATTAGATACAGAAACATACTTACATGACAGAACACTACAGTTTGTTACCATTGAATACATTTACACTGATGGATGTTGTGGTGGTGGTGAGTCCCTCAGGCTGGGGCAGGCAGAGACATATTTAGCTGCCAGAGGAGCTGCTGTCCCTTCACCAAGGACAACTGACAGTTTGTCCTTGGGGACAAGTTGACAACTTGTCACAGTGGAGGAGGAAGTGCATCTGTCTGTCTGTCTGTCTGTCTGTCTGACTGTCTCTCTCTCTGTCTCTGTCTCTCCCTCTGTCAGATGGTCCTCCCATCATGGCGTCCGGCAGCCCTCAGGGCCACATTGCATTCTGGGATCTGGCACGCCATCAGCTTGTCACTCAACAGAGACATGCCCACAGCACAGCAATCGCCGCGGCAACCTTTCTGCACGGAGAGCCGCTATTGGTCACCAATGGAGCAGACAACGCCATCAAGGTGAGACAAACAGATGAGCAAACATGCAGGGAGGAGCAGGTACAGGTACTCCAAACTCCTGGAGAGGCTGGACTCTTCTCCAGAGTGGCCCAGGGTGAGAGGGTGAGGGGGCGGGGGGACACAAAGCCCTCCAGGGGTCTCTGGGAGTCCTGAAAGGGTTCGGCCTGAGGACTACATAGTTCTGCTGGGGGACTGAAAGGCCTTCGTGGGCAGTGATGGAGACACCTGGAGGGCGTGGTGTCTTCTTACTGGACCTCTGTACTCGTCGTGGATTGGCCATAACAAACAGCGTGTTCGAGCAGGTGACTCACAAGTGTACGCGTTACCAGAAGCCCTGTGGCACGTCCAGCGAGGGGCAGCTGGGGGGCAGAAGTTGATGCAGGTGTATCCTGCTGTCAGGCGAGCCGACAGGTAACAGAGGACACAAAGAGGCTCCTCCTTCACTATAACAATCAGTCCCTGTTGTCTTTGCAGGTGTGGATATTTGACCAGGAGGGGGGCGGAGCCAGGTTGTTACGGAGTCGCCAGGGCCACAGCGCCCCACCCACCACAATCCGTCACCATGGCAATGATGGAAAAAACATCCTCAGTGCTGGTAAATAAGCGAGATCTTATTGTATAAGAGATAATTGTTTCCACCCTGTTTGTTCCATGAAGTTCTGTTGTTACTTCTCTGAGCTGATTTTTGTTGTCGTTGTTTTATCTGTCCGAAAACGTAAATGTTTCCTTTTTGTTAAATAATAACCGGATGTTGTTCTGCCCCCTGCAGGTCAGGACGGGACATTGCAGGCTTTCTCCACCGTCCACGAGCGCTTCAACAAGAACCTCGGGCACGGTCAGTTCAGCCTCCCAACCAGACTCTGTTTTAAAAAATGTGATTTTAAGGATTTTCAACTCAGCGGCTGTGAGCGACCAACAAGGAGCAGTGCTAATGATGCTCTGAGTATCACTGAGAGACAGACAGAAGCAAACGATCATGAACAGCAGAGAAAACACAGGATGAAACACTTCTCTGTGTGTGTGTGTGTGTGTGTGTGTGTGTGTGTGTGTGTGTGTGTGTGTGTGTGTGTGTGTGTGTGTGTGTGTGTGTGTGTAGGCTCCATCAACAGGCAGAAGCAGCAGAAGAAGAAGAAGGGTCTGTCGTACGAGGAGCTGCGTCTTCCTGCCATCACGTCGTTCTGCTCTGGTTAGCTCTGACTCTGAACGCATTCAGAACTCCATAAATAAAACGTTCGATTTAAGCAGCTGATTCTCTCTGTTGATTGACAGCTGCTGCTCGCCAGTCGGACTGGGACGGTATCGTCGCCTGTCATCGTGGTCGCTTAGCAACCACAACGTGGAACTTCCACCGATGCACCATGGGAAGTCATCACCTGCAGCCTCCGGACACGCCCAGGAACACCGTCTCTACGGTAACGCCATCATCACACCTGTGTCTCTCTGAGCTCCTCCCACACATCCCCTGATGGTCACATGACTTCCTGTCTGTGTTCACAGGCTGTTACCATCACTTCCTGTGGAAACTTTGCTGTGATTGGCTCGTCATGCGGCCGTGTCGATGTCTACAACCTGCAGTCTGGCTTGCACCGGGGTTGCTATGGCGACAATGAGAAAGGTCTGTTCACCTGTTTGTCTGTGATTGTTGCGTTTTGTCTGTCTGAGGTTGACCCCGCCCCCTCTCTGTTCTAGCTCACAACGGGGTGGTGCGAGGCGTCGCCACGGATACCCTAAACCAGCTGACACTCACTGCAGGCTCTGATTGGCTGCTCAAGTTCTGGCGCTTTAAGAGCAGGAAATGGGAAGAGGAGCTGAATCTCTCTGCTGCACCAGCTAGCATGATGCTACACAGAGAAAGGTAGCTTCAATCAGTATAGCGGTACAGATAGCTAACAGTTAGCAAAGGATTGCATTGAGCCAGATGGCTAACTGTATTTTGATGTTTCATTCATGTTAGCGGGATGTTAGCGTTAGCGCTGGATAACTTCACGCTGCTGGTGGTCGACATAGAAACCAGACGGGTCGTCAGGAAGTTTTCAGGTCACCATGGCAACATCAACGATATGGTAGGTCCAGGACGCTAACGCAGCTAATGATGTTCAATATAAACTAACACACCCCCCTCCCCAGAGCTGTACACTTGTGATTGGCTCTCCCAGGTCACATGATAATAGCAGGTGTGAACAGGCCTGAGACTCTCCACAGTGCAAACATTGTTTATTTTATTTATCATTTCTTTCTTCTTCAGACTTTTAGCCCTGACGGTCGCTGGCTGGTTACTGTAGCGATGGACTGCACCATTCGTACCTGGGATCTCCCCTCTGGAAGGTGAGAATGGAACAGTCCGCTGTCTCTCTGCTGCTTCCTGTTTACTTTTCAAAGTCAGGAACTAAAACATGAAACTTTTCTTCTTCAGTCTCATCGACTGTTTCCTGGTTTCCATGGCGCCAGTGGCGGTGTCCTTGTCCCAGACCGGAGACTTCCTGGCGACAGCTCATGTAGACAGTCTGGGCGTGTACCTCTGGTATGAACCAATCAGCTCTCTGCATTTAAAACCCTGAGTCTTGACCAATCACAGCCCAGTGTTTCCATCAGATTGATTACTGATAGGCTTGTTCAACATGAGTGCGGCCTGCGCAGAATCGCCGCCTTGCCAAGCACATCACATGACCTGTTACATTGCTGTCCGACTGCGCGAGGCTTTGAAGTCTCACAGGAGCGAGGCTATCGCAGTTTTCAGGGCCAGGCGCCGCAGTTGCGCTCCACCGACCATACAACGCCGTGCATGATGGGAAACGACTTGCTCTGGTTTGAAGGAAGCGCCTACTCGCTGAAAAAAGCTTTGACACCCCCCACAAGGAAGTGATGAGACTTCTGTCTTATTCATTAAACTTGATGAAGTGTCAGACAGACACCAAACGCTTTTATCAAAGCACTCACACTGTGACGCTTTACTCACTCCTTATGAACGCTGCCTTAATAAACAGATCTGCAATTAAATAATATCAAAACCTCAATAACATATAATGACAACTTAATATTAAATCCAATTAAAATAATAACAACAAATGAAGACTGTATTCACATCAGTTCACAGTGAGCTGTTAGTTTCATAGATGTTGCACGAGGCGAGCAACGAGCCGGCAGTCATCTCGAACGAGCCTTATGAGTCACTGTCCGCTGCAGTATCCAATCACAGTGCAGCTCTCCTCCCTCAGGACCAATAAGAGCCTGTGTGGACCTGTGGGGCTCCGCCCTCTCCCAGCTGACTACCAACCAGCTGTGGAGACGCTGCCAGGGGTGATGGCGGACCAGTCCGAACAGGAAGTGACATCAGAGGAGGTGGATGATGGGTATAAGTCTGCTGAGCAGTTGGGGGCGGAGCTTGTGACCCTGTCCCTGCTGCCTGAGTCTCGGTGGAAAAATCTGCTGCACCTGGACCTCATCAAGGTGAGTCACACCTGCTGTGATGTCACAGAGACACCAGCTGTGACATCACAGATCGCTTATTTCATATATAATGTGGGCGCACAGATCAGAGGATTAAATGTGTAGATTCTTATAGCTAACTGCCATTAGCTCTGGGAGCTAGCAGGAGCACTATGCAGTGAAGGTCAAACACATGGGAGCTGCTGATTGGCCAGAAAGGAGTTCTGTGAATCTGCACTCGATTGCTCCTCCTCATCACCACGATGTGTCTCAGTGTATAATAATCGGAATTAATTTTCCATTCGGGTTGAATTCTTTTAATTTAAGCAGAGGGATTAAAACTTCAATAATTCAGATGAATTATTTCTGCCGTCAGAAACTCCTGATCTCACTGCATGTTTGTGTCTGCAGAGGAGGAACAAACCTGTAGCGCCTCCTGCTGCTCCGGCTGCCGCTCCGTTCTTCCTGCCAACACTTCCTGGTCTCACACCTCAATTCAAGTCGCCCACGGCAACCGAACAGGAAGCGAAGGTACGTCTTCTTCTTCTTCTTACATAATAATAATAACAATAACAATAACAATAATGATGATAATCCACCTGTGTGTCAGTCGAAGGTGCTGTGTTGGGGTGTGTTGCCTCAGAGGTCAGAGGTCAGCTCTGCTCTGGAGTCGTCTCTTCAGTCTGGATGCTGTGAGTCTCAAACATTTTGACAATAAATATTTTAATACGTCATTAATAATTCAGTGTTTTCAAATAAACTCTCTCTCTCTGTCTGTGCAGTCGATCGCCCGCTGCGGCTCCTGAAGGATTGTGGGCCGGCAGCACTCTCTGTTGAGCTCACCTGTCTGACATCAGACGGGGGCGGTGCCAGCAGCCTGCCGCTCGCCTTCATTCACATGATTGACAGCATGTTGGTCAGTGGGCGGGACTTTGACCTGGCTCATGCTTACCTGGCGCTCTTCCTGAAGGTCAGCCAATCAGAGCGCAGAGTCACTTTTACCTCATCTTCAGTCTTTTATTGTGAAAATCTCTAATTTTCCTGTGTTTGTTTTTCAGCTTCATCTCCGCTCGTTGTCACAGGACCCTGTTGCCATGGAAGCGTTGCTCTGCCTGTCATCCCGATTGGAGGCGGGGTGGGCGGAGCTACAGGCATCATTCGACCAATCACTTTGCCTGCTGTCGTACGCCAAAAGTGCCTTGCTGTGACACACACACGTACACACACACGTACACAGTTTTTTGTAATAAAAGTTTTTGATTCTTTGTTTGAGTTTTTTATTTTTCTTCTTCTGCAGATTTTTTGGTGTAAAATCTTTGATTTGAGTCTTAAAGGTTAAAGGTCAAAGGTCAGTGAGTTCACAGTAGAACATGACACTCTTATATAAACAGTGTGATGAGGCTGAAGCTCATTATTTGCAGTAAAACTTCACCTCATGATGCTTTCTGGGCTTTAAAAGTCTGTTTCCTGTTTTCAGAGTAAAAGCGTCACTTCCTGTCCCTCAGTGAGGAGCTGCTTCACTGTTAAATCACATCTTCAGCTGTGACTGTAAAAACTCCTCTGTGAGAAAGAATCTAATTCATTAGATGTAATGCAAACAAATAAAACTGATTCAGAATAATTTCTTTAAGAACTTCAGAATTTAATCTTTAATATTATTGATTATTATTCAATATTATATTTAAGTTCTGAGTTTTGTTAATAAAGTTTTGTTGTTGAGTACAGTGTCAGCGTTAATCAGAGAACAAACAAGAAGCATGTATGGGCTGACATGACCGGAAGTGCTGTCCCTGCAGAGCTGAGTCAGCTGAACAAAACCGGAAGCAAAACAAACGGTAGAGCGCAGGCGCAGCAGCAGCCTGAGCTCGCGCTGCCAAGGGACCAACAATCCGGCTAACTTCATTTTTACTTTAATGAAACTGGGTTTTTTTTAGTTTGCTTTACCGGCTGACGGACGACAGACTGCTACGTCACGGAGCGCGTTCAAAAAGCACAAGACGCCGCGGAGCGCGAGACCTGCGGCTGTTTGTCCAACGCGGAAGTTCAGTAAGAGGACCTGAGTTCAACTTAACCATTAAAAGTTTAATGATTTAAATGTTCACAGCCGTGTGAGCTGCAGGAGCGGGTTTAAGTTCAGATATCCGCAGAGGTTTTACATGTTTTTCCTGTTTTAGATCTTTTTATTAAACACAGCAGAGAGACTATAACTGATCTTTTACAGTGTTTCAGAGCCTGCGCTGTTTAGTGGGACTGTATTCTGCTGAAAATCAAAATTGACGTTGACTTTATTTGTGTTAAACCAAAACAAAAGACATGAAAAACTCATGAAGCACGTGAGGGTGTGGTGGACACCTGAGACAGGCTGGAATAAAACCACACCCAGAAAACTGATCAAAGACACACCTGAATATCAGCAGGATGTGTTGTTTGCACTGCAGCTTCCTGCAGGAAGTTTTTTCAAATGAAAACTACAAACTAAAACTAAACTAATGTAACAGACAGGAGGGAGATTTCAGTGTAAATGTTTGACTATCGTTACTGTGTCTTTAAAATCTGAATAAAAGCTGTAAAGTTTAATAACAGAAGAAGAAGAAGATGTGTGTTCACCTCCAGAGGCCTGAACTCTCTCATCCTGCTCAACACACTCCTCCTCCTCCTATCCCCTCTCCTCGTCCATTTTACAGTCTAAAGGTGAATGGATAAATTATTGATGGGCAGATTAATCAGTACCATAATACCCATCATGCATCTCTCTCTCTCAGTGTGTTGAGTTAACGTGAGGAAGAGGAGGAGATAATCAATCAATCGTCTGTAATCAGTAAAAACAACAGAACGTCCTTCTGACTTAAACACTGGAGCCTACGTTTCCCATAATGCACCTGGGCACTGTCTGAAATGTTGCTTCTTTGTCTCAGTGATGAAGAGGAGTCGGCTGATGTCGCTGCTGGTGGGTGGAGTCTTCTGCGTGGCCGTGATGTCACTGTACCGCATGCTGGAGCTGATGCAGAGGGCGGAGCTTCAGCAGCACAGGGAGAAACCTGCAGAACAGGTGGACCAGGTGAATCAGTGATGTCATCAGTGGACTTTCAAAATAAAGCCTTGTATTATTGAACACCCCTTTAAAACCAATGTTTACGAACCTGCTGTCTCCTTTAATGTGGCCGTGTCGTACCTGTTGTTCATGTGTGCTCTGTTTGAAGTGTTTAGATGTTCTGAACGAGTCAGCTGGTGTGAATGTGTTACCTGTGTGGTATCAGCAGGTAAACTCGTGCCAACATGCAGAAAGATAAAAGTATTCTCTGTTCATCTGTGTGCAGGGTTTGTCCCGCCTCCAGCAGAAGATAGACAGGTTGGAGCATCTCCTTAACGACAACAACCGCATGGTTGCTACGTTACGTGACTCTCTGCTCCACCGCAAAGCATCATGGGAAAAGGGAGGGGGAGGGGTGAATGTGAGCTCAGACTCCGCCCACAGCCGAGCCAATGCACTGCCTGGCTGCCGATTGGCTGAAGAGATGAAGGACGGAACTGACGGAGTGCAGGTGTGTGTGTGTGTGTGTGTGTGTGTGTGTGTGTGTCGTAGCACTAACCGTACCGTTTAAAAGTTCATTTTAACATTTAATTTATGAATAAAAATCACTTCAGTGTGGATCAGAGGAGACACGTGACAGGAAGTGTATTTAAAGGTAAACAGGAAGTTTATTCTGTGTCTGTGTTCCAGCTGCTCGATGTGTACGACCTCCTGCCGTTCGATAACCCAGACGGAGGCGCCTGGAAACAAGGCTTTGAGATCAGTTACCATGACAACCAGTGGGCCAATCAGCCGCTGGAAGTGTTTCTGGTTCCTCACTCGCACAACGACCCAGGTGAGACAAGAACAAGTGGCATGTCTACTTCCTGTTTCATCTGAACGTTTAAATAAAGCTTCATAAATGTGTGTGTGCCTGTGTTTGCGTGTGTGTGCATGTGTGTGTGTCAGGCTGGCTGAAGACGTTTGACGGTTACTATCAGGACCAGACGAGACACATCCTGGACAACATGCTGGTCCGGCTGAGCGAGGACAGCAGGTCACTGTGTTTGTGTTGTAACCTTTATTTAAACGGCGCTCTGCACGCTCACATGGCGGCCAGATTAACATGTTAATCACATCAATAACTGAGTGTTGTTTAGCTCCTGCTGAGGGTTTGAGTCCCGCCTCTGTGGGAGTAGCCAGACTGCAGCAGGATGATTGACAGCTGTCATGTGTTGATCAGGAGGAAGATGATTTGGGCAGAAATCAGTTACTTCTCTAAATGGTGGAACGAGATCGATGAGCAGAAGAGAGAGATGGTCAAACGGTACGTTCACACTCTTTAAATACTCACTGTCTGTTTATCTGATAATAAAGTGTCTCTTCTTCTCTGGTCCGGTGCTGCCCTGTGATTGGTCAGGCTGCTGGGGGCGGGGCAGCTGGAGCTGGTGACGGGCGGCTGGGTGATGGCGGATGAAGCAAACTCTCATTACTTCGCTCTGCTCGATCAGCTGATGGAGGGACACCAGTGGATGCAGCGACATCTCGGTGCGACTCCTCCCACAAGTCTCACTTCCTGTTCTTGTGTGACATCAAAGCACGCATCACTTCCTGTTACTGTATAACATTACAGCTCTCCCCTCTCTGTGCAGGTGTGCGGCCGAGCAGCGGCTGGGCCATTGATCCGTTTGGCCACTCCCCCTCAATGAGCTACCTACTGAAGGGGGCGGGGCTTAGAGACATGGTCA
Source organism: Semicossyphus pulcher (assembly GCF_022749685.1). Lineage (NCBI taxonomy): Eukaryota > Metazoa > Chordata > Actinopteri > Labriformes > Labridae > Semicossyphus > Semicossyphus pulcher. The sequence continues at coordinate 21,927,660 of NW_027211696.1, read as the reverse complement.
TCCAGCGCGTTCACTATGCCGTCAAGAAACACTTTGCCCGGCAACAGACGCTCGAGTTTCTATGGCGACAAAGCTGGGGTGAGTGTGGGTGAGAGACAGAAGTCTCTAACTAGACTCTTCTCCTCTGTCGCCCCCCGGTGGTGGAACGAGCTACCAAACTCCATTTCCCTTTCACCTTTAAGACGAAGCCAAAGACCCGGCTCTTTCTGAACACCTCTGACCTTAATGATATTTATGATAATGATGCACTTCCTGTCAGCACCTGTGTCCGATCACACTTTTGCTGTGTCTCAATCCAGCAGCTGCAGCCTTCGAAGGCCGTATTTGAAGGCTGATTGCGTCACAGAAGAGTGTCGAAGGCTGTCCCAATTCGTAGGCTCCTTGAGGTGCGGCTGACAAATGTGTCCTCCGTTTCCGGGGCCGGAAACGGATGCACCTGATGGATCCTTCGCAGCCCATCATATCCTGAGATGCACTGCGCGCTAATTCAAACAAAATGGCGGACTTTAAATGGCCGAGGAAAACACTTTAAAATGTAAACGTGTTTTTGGTTTCAACTCAATCGAATAGCTAGTGTTACACATGTTTAACAAAATGGAAGGGCCCTTGAAACAAACTATCTTTAAAATAATAGGTTAAGTTACTCGACGTTAGTTATGCTAGCTAGTTAGCCAGCTAGCCACCTGTTGCTAGGCGACAGGAGCGGTGTTTGGTGACGCAAGGGTAGACCAGACCGTCTCATTTCAGTTCGGCTTTACCGAATATGCAGGCTGTGAACGGAGCATCCTCCGTGGACCGCCTGCTTCGAAGGCTGCAGCCCGTGGATTGGGACACAGCTTTCGTTCCCTCCTGTCTTGTTGCTTGTGTTGTATTAACTCTCAGATGTACGTCGCTTTGGACAAAAGTGTCTGATACATGAAATATTTTATTATAATTGTACATTTATCTGAAGTTTGAGTCAAACAGGAAACAAAAATGTGACAGTGACAAGCTGCTTAGCTTCTCTAACTCTGCCCACCTGTGTGTCAGACTCCTCCCCCCGCAGTGACATCACGTGTCACATGATGCCATTCTACAGCTACGATGTGCCACACACGTGCGGTCCGAACCCAGCAGTCTGTTGTCAGTTTGATTTCCACCGCCTGCCGGGGAGGCGGGTCATGTGTCCTTGGAAGATCCCTCCGCAGCCAATCACAGAGCAGAACGTCCAGGAGAGGTAAGCCGGGGGGCGGGGCAAAGATAATCAATATTGATCATTAGATAATAATTTGTTTTTTGGTGGCCTCACACAGCGGACAGGTTCTTAAACCAGCTAGTTTTAAATGGACTTCTGTGACTCTGCTGAGGTTTTTCAGTCAGAGAGTCAGACTTTGATCAGGTCTGTGATGTGTGTACATGATGATGATACACATGAAACGTCTGTGAGCTTCATGTCCGAGGTCACACACCAGCGTCCTGTTGGCTTTCTCACTATTTTTTGTCAGATGAACTTTGACCTCCTCTCATGTCTCTCTGAGTGTCTGTGGTTGTTCAGTGTCTCGTTAGAATCTGTCCTGACGTTGTGTGGTCACTTCCTGTCCGTCCCCTCAGAGCGCTCCTCCTCCTCGACCAGTACCGTCAGAAGTCTCGTCTCTTCAGCTCACCGGTTCTTCTCGTTCCGCTCGGAGACGACTTTCGATTCGTGGAGTCGAGTGAGTGGGACGTTCAGTTCAGCAACTACCAGAAACTGTTTGACTACTTCGACCAACACCCAGAGCTGCACGTCAAGGTGCACACCTGACACACCTGGGAGTGGGGGGGCATGAGGGCAGGAGACACCTGAGTGTAAACGTGGTGTGTTGCTGCTCTGACACACTTCTTCTTCTGTGGTGTCTGCAGATTTCATATCAGCTGATTAGTTCTTCTTCTGCTGTCTCAGGCTCGTTTCGGGACGCTGTCAGATTACTTCCTGGCTCTTCATCAGCATCTGAGCGCGGCGGGGACGACTCTGCCGACGCTGCGCGGCGACTTCTTCACGTACGCCGACCGCGACGACCACTACTGGAGCGGGTACTTCACGTCCCGGCCCTTCTACAAACGATTAGACCGAACGCTGGAGGCCACACTCAGGTACGCCTCTCGTGTGACCACCTGCAGGACTCAGGTCTGATGATGGTGTTGCCATGGTAACCACCTACAGCCCTGATTTTCGGCACCTGTCTCATTTAGATGTTTTTGGCAAAATGTTTTTATTGATCTTGAGCTTTATTTTTGAAGCTTTCATCCGAGCTGTGTTTTATTTTGAAAATACTTTGTTTGATTGATGTTTTAGTTTCCTTATTAAACTTTCTTCTCCTGAGTGTTGTCATATTTCCCTCTCAGAGCGACAGAAATCCTTTTCAGCTTGACGTTGGCAGAAATGCGCCGTTTCCATGGCGACGGTCACCTGGTCGCAGATTTTCCAGCTCGTGATCACTTCCTGCATCTGACGGCAGCGAGGCGGAACCTGGCATTGTTCCAGCACCACGATGCCGTCACCGGTACCGCCAGGGACCCTGTGGTAGTGGACTACGGCACCAGGTAGCTACTTACTGTTAGCATCCTAGCCTATTAGCATGTTTCATTAGTTAAAGGTTTTAGAATAGGTCTGAAAAAACACCTATAGGACATGTTAAAACTATTTTATATTAGCATGTTAGCTTTCAGGCAAAGGCATAATAGTGCACATTAGCATGTAGGCTAACAGGTTTGTAAGAGAAATGAAATTTAAAACTTAAAAACCTGCTGAAATTAATGTTTTTTAGCAAGTTAACGTAGATGGGCTCTAGTGTTTTCAGGAAGAGTTAGCTGGTAAAAAAATAGCATGTGTTAGCATAGACAGAATGATTTTAGGTGAATGATTGTGTTTACGCTTTTAAGTGACGTTAAAATAAAACATCTTAATGAAGCTAATTCTGAAAATCTATTTTACTCTTCTTTGTTTATTTTCAGTTGTTTCCTTTGATGATTATTTAACTTACATTTGCAGATAGCAAACAGTGTTAGCATTGTAGCACCTGGAGTTCTTATGTGTCTTTAGCGTTAGCATGTTTTGTCTCATTTGTCCCTCCATGCTCTCTGTTGAAGGAGGCCGTCGCCACTGGCATCAGTAACAGGTACCGCCCCACTTAGTGTGAGCAGTTAGCATTAGCCTGCCTTCATAACCATTCATTTAGCATTAGCATCTAACATCAATTTCCCATCACTCCCTGTAGCTTAGCATAATGTTACTGTGATTTTTTACAGTGTAGTTAATCAGCCTTTGTTTGTGTTTGACGTTTTTTGAGATTTGGATTTAATGTTTTTAGTAATAATTTTTTACAGTGTAGAGAAACGATTGAAATATAAATCAGACAATAATGATAATCAAAAATGTGATGTTTACATCAAAGGCGATCAATGAAAATAAATCCTGAAACATGTTTTAACTAAGAAAATTACTTTACAGATTGTTTCACTCGATCCTGAACCTGCGCCAGGTGCTGCAGAGCTCCGCCCACTGGCTCCTCCTATTGGACAAGAGCCAGTACCACCACGACCAATTAAAACCCTTCATGCAAATGGTGACGTCTGACTCCATCACACCTCTTTATTTCTAATGTATTTTAACAGCGTATGTAACAGATACATGGAGACACTCATAACATGTAAACATTTAGAAGTAAACATTTAATGAATACAGCAGTGGTAGTGCGCTCAACTCCAAACTTTGTTTCAAAATAGCGTATCGGGTGCACGGTAGAAAATCAAATCTAGAAAAACGCTTAAAGCTTAATACATGTAAACATTTATAAGTTAACATTTAAAACATGTAAACATTTATAACATGTAAACATTTAAAACATGTAAACATTTATAAGTAAACATTTAAAACATGTAAACATTTATAAGTTAACATTTAAAACATGTAAACATTTAAAACATGTAAACATTTATAACATGTAAACATTTATGAGTTAACATTTAAAACATGTAAACATTTATAACATGTATACATTTAAAACATGTAAACATTTATGAGTTAACATTTAAAACATGTAAACATTTATGAGTTAACATTTAAAACATGTAAACATTTAAAACATGTAAACATTTAAAACATGTAAACATTTATGAGTTAACATTTAAAACATGTAAACATTTATGAGTTAACATTTAAAACATGTAAACATTTATAACATGTAAACATTTAAAACATGTAAACATTTATAAGTAAACATTTAAAACATGTAAACATTTATAAGTTAACATTTAAAACATGTAAACATTTATAACATGTAAACATTTATGAGTTAACATTTAAAACATGTAAACATTTAAAACATGTAAACATTTATGAGTTAACATTTAAAACATGTAAACATTTATGAGTTAACATTTAAAACATGTAAACGTTTATGAGTTAACATTTAAAACATGTAAACATTTATAACATGTAAACATTTAAAACATGTAAACATTTATAAGTAAACATTTAAAACATGTAAACATTTATAAGTTAACATTTAAAACATGTAAACATTTATAACATGTAAACATTTATGAGTTAACATTTAAAACATGTAAACATTTATAACATGTAAACATTTAAAACATGTAAACATTTCTAAGTAAACATTTATAACATGTAAACATTTATAACATGTAAACATTTTAAACATGTAAACATTTATAAGTAAACATTTAAAACATGTAAACATTTATAACATGTAAACATTTAAAACATGTAAACATTTATGAGTTAACATTTAAAACATGTAAACATTTAGAAGTAAACATTTAATGAATACAGCAGTGGTAGTGCGCTCAACTCAAAACTTTGTGTCAAAATAACGTATCGGGTGCACGGTAGAAAATCAAATCTAGAAAAACGCTTAAAGCTTAAAACATGTAAACAATTATGAGTTAACATTTAAAACATGTAAACATTTATAACATGTAAACATTTAAAACATGTAAACATTTATGAGTTAACATTTAAAACATGTAAACATTTATGAGTTAACATTTAAAACATGTAAACATTTAAAACATGTAAACATTTAAAACATGTAAACATTTATGAGTTAACATTTAAAACATGTAAACATTTATGAGTTAACATTTAAAACATGTAAACATTTAAAACATGTTAACATTTATGAGTTAACATTTAAAACATGTAAACATTTATGAGTTAACATTTAAAACATGTAAACATTTATAACATGTAAACATTTATAACATGTAAACATTTAAAACATGTAAACATTTATAAGTAAACATTTAAAACATGTAAACATTTATAAGTTAACATTTAAAACATGTAAACATTTAAAACATGTAAACATTTATGAGTTAACATTTAAAACATGTAAACATTTATAACATGTAAACATTTATAAGTAAACATTTAAAACATGTAAACATTTAAAACATGTAAACATTTATGAGTTAACATTTAAAACATGTAAACATTTATGAGTTAACATTTAAAACATGTAAACATTTATAACATGTAAACATTTAAAACATGTAAACATTTATAAGTTAACATTTAAAACATGTAAACATTTAAAACATGTAAACATTTATGAGTTAACATTTAAAACATGTAAACATTTATAACATGTAAACATTTAAAACATGTAAACATTTCTAAGTAAACATTTATAACATGTAAACATTTATAACATGTAAACATGTAAACATTTATAAGTAAACATTTAAAACATGTAAACATTTATAACATGTAAACATTTAAAACATGTAAACATTTATGAGTTAACATTTAAAACATGTAAACATTTAGAATTAAACATTTAATGAATACAGCAGTGGTAGTGCGCTCAACTCCAAACTTTGTGTCAAAATAACGTATCGGGTGCACGGTAGAAAATCAAATCTAGAAAAACGCTTAAAGCTTAAAACATGTAAACAATTATGAGTTAACATTTAAAACATGTAAACATTTATAACATGTAAACATTTAAAACATGTAAACATTTATGAGTTAACATTTATAACATGTAAACATTTATAAGTAAATATTTATAACATGTAAACATTTAAAACATGTAAACATTTCTAAGTAAACTTTTATAACATGCAAACATTTCTAAGTAAACATTTATAACATGCAAACATTTATAAGTAAACATTTATAACATGCAAACATTTATAAGTAAACATTTATAACATGTAAACATTTTAAACATGTAAACATTTATAATTTAACATCTATAACATGTAAACATTTAAAAGATGTAAACATTTATAAGTAAACATTTTAAACATGTAAACATTTATAAGTAAACATTTTAAACATGTAAACATTTTAAACATGTAAACATTTATAAGTAAACATTTTAAACATGTAAACATTTATAAGTAAACATTTTAAACATGTAAACATTTATAAGTAAACATTTATAAGTAAACATTTAAAACATGTAAACATTTTAAACATGTAAACATTTTAAACATGTAAACATTTATAAGTAAACATTTAAAACATGTTAACATTTATAAGTAAACATTTAAAACATGTAAACATTTTTAAGTAAACATTTAAAACGTAAATATTTCTAAGTAAACATTTATAACATGTTTACATTTAAAACATGTAAACATTTTAAAATGTAAACATTTAAAACATATAACCATTTATAAGTAAACATTTACAAGTAAACATTTAGAAGTAAATATTTAAAACATATAAACATTTACAAGTAAACATTTACAAGTAAATATTTAAAACATGTACTCACTAAAGCTGGAGATGAACTTGATTTTTAGCCTTGCGTTCTCTTACACAACCGTCTGTGTCATGAACATAATTGTTCACATGCTTGCCTTTGCACTAAGTGTGTTACTGGAGGATACCTCTAGAGGGCGCACCAGATAGCTCAGGCTGTATGCAACTACCGTATGTGCGGCATGTAATGGTGCGTTCCATTTACCTTGGAAGTCGGAATTCGGAACTGGGAATGAGGTCACACCCGAGCTGACCGCCTTCCAGTACAACAAGTCAACTACAGAACAAACATGAGGTCCGCAGCATGTCCACAGACAGAAGTTTGACAGTACTGTGAGTACGGCTGATTTAATGAGACACAAATGAGGTCGGGGTTGGTGAGGTTCCTCCGACTTTCGGAGTCGGAAATCCGACCTCGAGGGGCGTTACAGTTGAAATATCCGACTTCCAAGCACGAATGGAACACACCAAAAACAACTGACATGGAGACACTCGAGAAGGTTACTTTGATGGTCATTCTGAGATCACAGCAGAAACAGCTTCTGTGTGCTCAGACAGAACACACCGTCTGCACCGTCCACGCTCCGTCTCTCCACCATGTTCCTCCATGCACGGACGTAACGCTCATGTACTTGTTTCCATTTAGTTTTGCAGGTTTCCACGTCGACTTCTAAAACAGAACTTATCTGTCTGCAGTTGTTTGACAGGCATGTTTGTCTCTGTGCAGCGGCAACGACACATCGTACGGCGGTGGATAATCGTGGACTCGGTCTATCAGCTTGTCTTCAGAACATTCTGCCATTGTTGTCCCTGCTGCTGTGTTGACCCCGTCACATCCCCTCTGCCTCTACACTGCCCCTACTGCTAATGTGCTGACTGCATTTCTTGTACGCGTAGCGTTAATTTTTGAGGACGTGCACAGCCGACGCAGCAAACAGACAGGGAACGCGCGGCAGCCATCATGCGTACGCGTAGTTAAAAGCAGGTGTATCTCTGGTTTAATGTTCCCTCAGAGGATGACGAGTGATTTATCTTTCAGGATGACGTGATCGCAGCGCAGGACTCTCTGCCTCAGAAGACAACGCTCACGCTCACTGATGAGCCCAGGTGAGGGGTTGTTAGCATGAAGCTAACTTTGACCTGCTACATTCATGTTCCCCTCAGGTTGAACTGAAACATGAGCCTCTCACAGCACCTTCATCAGGTGCACATGTTATAATATCGTTATATGTGTTTACTGCTGATGAGTAGATGTTAGCATGCTAACACGCTAACCTGAGATTTTGATGACATGATGATGACAGGACATGACATCAGCATGTTATTGTTAACACTGTGAGTATATAAGCAGAAGTTAGCATGTAGCCTCACGTAGCTGCTATCATGCTATCATAGTGTTATTATTGACGTGTCATTGATCGTGTTTGTTTCAGGTCGTTGATTGTCTTCAACCCGACCGAGCAACTCCGGACTTCAGTTGTCAGCGTGGTCATCGACTCTCCGGACGCTCACGTTGTTGATGCAGAAACAGGTCGACCAATGGCTGCTCAGATCTCTGCGGTGTGGGCGGAACCGAGCAAAGCGTCCACAGAAGCTTTCCAGGTGATCAGTGATCGACCAATCAGAGCAGCACTTTGGTGTATGGTCACAGCAGGTGTGTCAGTGTGGAGGAGGCAGCCATTTTAAACGTTTATATTTCCTCTTCCAGCTCGACTTTGTGGCTCAACTTCCTCCTCTGTCACTCGTCATTTATCATGTGACCAGAGCCTCTGTTGGCTCCGCCCAACGGGTTCAGTACACCTTCAATCGCCATGGCAACCCGTTGACACTCAAGTCTGAACACTTCCAGGTGTCCAGCCTGGAAGGACCTGAGGCCGACGCCCCCCTGTCGCTTAGCAACAAACATGTTCAAATATGGAGCTCCCCGGAGAGCGGCCTGCTGCAGGTCAGAGTTTTACATGAACATTTATTTTTCTTAATTGGTCACTGGCTTTAATTGTTGCTGAAATCATTTAATTTATTTTATTGTAAAATACACACGACATGTCACATTCACACTGTTACGACCTGGCTCAGGGAAGCAACATAGAGGAGTCAGAGGCTTTAAATCAATCACAATAATCTTTATTGTACAAAAAAGTATGTTTAAACAAAGGAAAAGGTGGCTGGGGCCATTGTCTGGTCCTGGCTGCTGGTTGAGAGAGAGAGAGGGAGGAGCTTGCTCAGGCCTTTATAGACAGCTCTCAGGTGTAGGTGATCAGACGTTGATTGTATGGAGGCCAGGCAGTGCCACACAGCAACACACAGAAGTATGGAGGTCAGGGAATGCCTCAGACAAATGAAAAAAGTGTTAGTTCAATACATAACAACACACACATTCACACACTGATGGCAGAGGCTGCTACGTAAAGTGCCCAACTGTCAATCAGTTATCACATTCACACCTGTTGGCTATGCCGCCGGGAGCAATTTGGGGTTCAGTGTGTTGCCCAAGGACACTTGGACATGTAGCCTGAGGGAGCTGGGGATCGAACCTCCGACCTTCCGATTGAAATACGACCGACCCTACCACTGAGCCACAGCCGCCCAAAAAGGTCACATTTTATTTTCTGTGCTTTTATTTTGAAATGTAGAAGCTCCGCCTCCAGTCCGGTCTGGTCCGGCAGGTCCAGGTCCAGTTTCTGTGGTACGGAACCACTTCCAGCCGGGACAAGAGCGGAGCTTACCTGTTCATGCCGGGGCCGGAGGGAGCCCAGGTGAGACCAGGACCAGAACCAGAACCAGAACCAGAACCAGAACCAGAGTCAGAACCAGAACTGTCAGAGCAGGACTAATGTGTGTCTGTCTGTCCGTCTCTCTCACCCTCCTGCAGCTCTACTCGTCCTCTGAGCCCCCCCTGGTCCGCGTCTCCAGAGGTCCCATCTTCTCTGACATCACTTCCTGTTTCCGACACTTCACACACAGAGTGCGACTGTATCACCTGGACGGTAATGAGAGACAGGTTTAAACAGTGCACTGCCCTGGGTTCAGTTTGTCAGGCTGCATACAGGTTTCTGAGCATGCTCAGTGGAGTCCCCTGCATTTAGAGACTTCCTGTTAGCTTTAATTTCATTTCACAGCATTCATTTAATTGTATGATTTCAAATATGTCATTTGTCTCTCTCCGCCCCAGGGCATGCTGGGAGATCACTGGAGATTTCCAACATGGTGGACATCAGGTCAGAGATCAACCGCGAGCTCAGCATGCGGCTCGTCAGCAACGTTGCCAATGGCAACCGTTTCTACTCTGACCTCAACGGTTTCCAGGTTCATTCACTGTCCAATGATGTCACAGCGTGTAATGATTGAGGATGATTATTGACAGTGTATTGACTTAATGTTGTTTATTTATTTATTTTTATTGAATTTTTATTCACTACCTCGTTAATACATGAATCACATGTTTATTAATTATTAATTATTTTTTTGATGATTGATTATTGATTGGTGTGGTGTCAGATGCAGCAGCGGCGGACTCTGGCGAAGCTGCCCCTGCAGGCCAACTTTTACCCGATGAGCTCGTCGGCGTTCGTTCAGGACTCGGTGTCTCGCATGTCTCTGCTGTCGGCTCAGAGTCAGGCGGTCGCTGCGCTCCGACCAGGTGAGTCTGCGTCTACCTGCACGGCTGTTTATAAAGTTATATTCATTATTCTTTTATCAATAGTTTTACTGCATGTTTCATTACATTTGATGATGACTGATTAAAAAAAACTTTGGGAAAAAAAGCAGCATTAGTCAGATTAAAGGCCTTTAAACCTGTGACCTCTGACCTGTGCAGGTGAGCTGGAGGTAGTGCTGGACCGGCGGCTGCAGCAGGATGATAACCGCGGCCTCGGTCAGGGCGTCACCGACAACAAGCTGACAGCGAGTCTTTACCAGCTGCTGCTGGAGGACAGGAGGGGCGGGGCTCAGGTGAGGGGGCGGGGCATAACATCACAACATGCTGTTTCGTTTACAGCGAGTGAGATGGCTGCTGATCAGGTCTCATCAGGGTTTAAATAATGGACGTAGTGACGTCACCCAGAGTTAGGGATACAGCCGCCGCCATGTTGGTTTTCTGGAGCTAGAAGTGACCATATATGGACAGGAGGGACGAGCTGGAGAGAAGGGAGGGGTTAGCAATGCCAAGTTATCAAAGCTAATCAGTCTGTGGCTAGACTTGGTGACTTGGACTTGAATCGACTCAAGTCACTGTTTTGATGATTTTTTTGTTTTGACAGGAAGTTGGAGGAGCCTCAGTTGAACACCTGTCGCTGCTCGCCCACCTGAACTCACTCTCCCTCTGCCACCCGCCAATCACCATGGTTGCCCCTATCAATGACCAGCTGCCGAAGCTCCACCCCTTCCTGCCGCTCCACTCGTCACTGCCGTGTGACGTTCACCTGCTGAACCTGAGGACGCTGGAGGACACACAGGTGAGAATCTGTGACACACAGAGCTTAACATTTATGAAACAGCAGAAAGAATTAGATAATATTGTTTGTTTGCTTGTTCCTTTTGTGGTAAACAGGAAGCAGGAAGTCCCTCACAGGAAGTGGCCCTCCTCCTCCACAGGAAGGGCTTTGATTGTGGCTCCGCCCCCCAGCCATCATTGGAGTGCACGTGGAGTGCGCACGAGGAGGTGCACACGACACAAACACATTCACTTATTTTTATTATTTTATTTATTTAAGAGTTTTTATTTTCTCAACATGTTTTTGTTTCAGTGACTTTTTAAATAAAGTTTAACATCTTTGTTTTGTTTTTATTGATTTTTGTTGTTTGAACTTTTATTTCCTGTTTCAGGTGAACCTCGACGATCTTTTCTCTCCTCTTCGGTTTCGTTCGCTCCGTCGCTCCGGTCTCACTCTGCTGAGAGAGGACGATGAATCGGAAACTGCCCGGCAACAACAGCAGCGACACATTACTCACCTGCGGCCAATGGAAATCAGCGCTTTCCGTGTGGAGATCGACTGAAGAAAAAAAGTTCATGTTGACGGGAGCATTTCCGCCAGCGAGCCGAAAGAAAATGTTCCAGTTTACAGAGCAGTGAGCGCGAGCAGCCAATCAGACGCAAGCACACAGAATAACGCACACGTAGAGATTCATACAGTAATTAAAGATTAATAAATTAAACTGTTACACATGAAAACGAACAAAATATAAACAAAAATAAAAAATCATTTTAGAGAAGTTTCAACCAAAAAACAAATTTATTTTCATTTTCTTTATAAAGGTCAAAGGTCAACATCACAATAACATGTTTCTATCTACAGAGTAAAGGTCAAAGGTCAAAGACACAAACACAAAAAACACTGAAATTTAACCCGTTAGACGAGGTTTCTACGGTAACCAAAAGGGACCAAACAAACGAGTTATCTCCCTGTGTGTGTGTGTGTGTGTGTGTGTGTGAGTGTGTGTGTGTGTGTGTGAGTGTGTGTGTGTGTGTGTGTGAGTGTGTGTGAGTGTGAGTGTGAGTGTGAGTGTGTGTGTGTGTGTGTGTGAGTGTGAGTGTGAGTGTGTGTGTGTGTGTGTGTGAGTGTGAGTGTGTGAGTGTGTGTGTGTGTGTGTGTGAGATCCTGTAACTGCTGATTTTTTCTGTTTGATCGAATGTTGGTAAACTTCCCGATGTGATTGATTTCATGTGATTGATCGGTGTGTTCGTGTGTGTGTTCAGCGTGTGTGTGCGTGTGTGTGTGTGAGTGTTACGTACATGCTGCTGTGAAGGTGTGGTCGTCTGCTGAAACGTGAATAATTTAAAATGATAAAATCTATTTTTATTTCATGACTTTGTAAAAAAAAACATGAAACACTTGATTTGTTTGTTTTGGGGAAATTTTCTGGTTTTAATATAAATAAATTATTTTGTAATTTTGTTCTGTGTCGTCGTTTTTACCGGAGAGTTTGTGCTGCTCGGTCCCGATGCTTCCTCAGGGAACATGTTTTATTTAAAACGTTCGTGTCGACGTCAGGACGGCAAAAAGAGGTGTGATGAAACTTTATTGTCCGTCTGTGTGTTGACATCGGATCAAAGTCCAAAAACCTGCTGCTCTGGTGACCTCCTGTGGGTCGCACACAGGGGGTCATGTGACTCCTGACCTCCTTAACATGTACAAACTGTGATGATTATATTATAAAGTGGAGGATGTGCAGACATGAGGTAAATATAAACATGTCATGTGTCTGATGTCCTCATGAAAGGACCGTGTCAGACCAACATGCAATCCTTCATTGTCCCAATACCTCCTGAGAACTTCATGTGCAGCCGTCACATTACGGAGCAGCTGCAGTCATTCAAAACAAATTCCTTGTATGTGTAAACCTACTTGGCAACAAACACTGATTCTGATTCTGATTCTGAAATGATAAATTCTCTGTTCGTCAGTCAAACAGTCACAAAGGATCAACATGAATGTCTGCCTGACTTCCTCTTAAAGCTGCAGCAGGTTACATTTTTAAAAACTAACTTTTTGTCATATTTTCTCAAACTGTCACTTTAAACATGCAGTCGTACATGAGAGAGATGATCTGTAATAAATCCTGTTCCTCTGGCTCCTCCCACTGCTCCTAATGGTATTTGTAAGAATCCAACGCTCCCGAAACACAACAACCAATCAGAGCCGAGCAGTCTGTCAGCTGCTGTCATTAGGCTTGTTCGACATGACTGCCGGCTCGCCTCAACAACAGGCGAGAGTAGCCGATTGCAGTCGGGGGAGGAGTCATAAAGTCGGACACTTCTTTGTTGATAAGTTTGCTGCTCGTCTTGTCAAACATCGATAATACCAACACCTCACTGTAAATTGAAGTGTTGTTGTTATTATGATTATTATTATAACTTTCATTATTATTTTAATTGGATTGAATATTAAGTTCTCATTATACTTTCTTCAGGGCTTTTGATAGTTATTGTATTTATGTTTATTAAGACAGCGTTCATGAGGAATGAGTAAAGCATCACATTGTGAATGACAGTACTTTGACAAACCCGTTTGGTGTCTGTCTGACGCTTCATTAAGTTTAATGAATAATGATGAATCAGACAGAAGTCTCATCACTTCCTTGTGGGGGGTGTCAAAGCTTTTTTCAGCCAATAGGCGCTTCATTCAAACCAGAGGGAGTCGTTTCCCCTCATGCACGGCGTTGTGCAGACGGTGGAGAGCAACTGCGGCGCCTGGCCCTGAAAACTGCGGCCGCCTCGCTCCCGCGGGACTTCAGAGCCTCGTGCAATCGGGTTTTCAGAGCAAGTCGGACAACAATCTAACCGTCATGCGATGTGCTTGGCAAGGCGGCGATCGATTCTGCGCAGGCCTCGCTCATCTCGAACAAGCCTAATCACACGCTGCGCGGCACCACTCCTCCGCACACGCTCACACGGTCAAGCTCAATTTCTTCAGTGTGCACAAAGGCTGAAAAACACAATCACCGGGAATGAACAAACTGCCCATGCCTCCACATAGTGTATATCTGGCTCCTTCGGTTGCCGTGGTTACTAGCCTGTGCGTGCATGACAGCCTCCTCTGTGGGGAGGGCTTTGGAGGCAGGACTGAGGACTGGAGGTTGTAATCTTTCAATCTTTGGAGCAAAGTCCGCTCTCTTCTCCGACTTACCGACTGCAGCTTTAACACAAACCTCTTGCCCTCTGGATCAAACCTTTGCATATCAGAAAGATCTGCCAACTGTCGGACCATCCACAGTCGCGCACTGAACGGGAACACCCCAGAGTCAGTGTGTGTGTGTGTGTGTGTGTGTGTGTGCTTTGAGGCGCGTAAGGACCTGTAACCGGCAGGCGAACAGACAACAGGAGATATATATGTGTGTCTGTATATTAGAAACTTTACAGTTTAATATTAAAGAAGACTGACAGTGTTGTTACTTCCTGTTCAGCAGAGAGGCTGACTCATTCTGAGGTTTCACTGTGAAACATCAGAAGTCAGCAGACACTCTGATGTGAACTATAAATGTGTTCTGAGCTAAAGAACAAACATGTTTTAATCCGACGGCAGACTGAAGCTGACAGCCGGGGGCGGAGCCAGACATTACAGCAACTTCATGCTCTGATATTAATATAATGATGAAGTATTTAATTTGGGACAAATTGATAGGTTCCCGATGAAGATTAGTCTTGTTGACAGTTTTAAATGGACATCCTCGTTGTGCTTGTTTACCTGCTGACATCAGAGCCCACATCACAGCAGAGCTTCAGGAGGACTCAGCAGGAGCGGTCTGATCTGATGGCTGGGAGGGTCATTGGCTGAAACAGGACCGCTCTGACACCGTTTTATTTACTATGCTGCAGAATTTACTGTCAGTAAATCAAACTGTGACGTTTGACCTCAAGCTGTCGAGTTTCTGTACGGCAGTGCTTCTCCTCTGATTATCTTATTCTCTGTGTTTCTTTCTCCTCACAGAGCCGAGGAGTGAAAACTGAAGCTCTCCACTAAAAGTCAGAGTTCACTTTGATCATCAGGCTCTACAGAAACATGGACCCACCACAGGGAGGAGGAGGAGGAGGAGGAGGAGGAGGAGGAGGAGGAACAAGCCTCCTCATCTGTCTCTTATTTTAAAAATACATTCAGATTCATTCATTAAATTATTTGACAGCAGTGAACACGGGATGAAACAGATTGTGAAAGAGATTCAGGAGGCCACTGATGAAGACATAAAGATGCTGAAGACAACAAATGTGATGAGAAAAACAGGAGCAGGACTTGGGGTCTGTGTAGTTGTAGCCGGGGTCATTGCAGCTCCATTTACTGCAGGGGTGAACTTAACAGTAGCAGCAGGAGGAGGATCTTTGATTGGTGCAAACATATCAAAAACATTAAAGGAGAAAGGAAGTGCAAAGAAAGTAGAAGATCTGGGAAAAGAGTTCATGGAGATGGTTGATCCGCTGAAGAACATCCTGGAGGACATACAGGAGAAGTGTGAGAAGCTGCGGGAGAAAACCTCTGAAGGTCGGGCTGTAGCCTCTCTGATGGAGGTGGAGGAGTATCGAAGGGCTCGGATGGAGGAGGAGTATCGGAGGGCTCTGATGGAGGAGGAGTATCGGAGGGCTCTGATGGAGCAATAGGAGTATCAGAGGGCTCGGATGGAGGAGGAGTATCGGAGGGCTCGGATGGAGGAGGAGGAGTGACAGATCGCTCTGAGGCGAATGACTGAGCTGAGAGAAGTTCAGACGCTCTGAATGTGGCTGTAACACGAAGGCAGGAGATACAGAAACTGCTATTGCTCATTGTGGACATCTTCAGAGTCGCTGCCACCCCTGAAGAGGATAACAGGTTCAACGACTCCATTGTCCAGTCCACGGAGACGAGTCTGACAGTTACTGAAAAGTTTGAAAGGATGACGCTGCCTCTCAGAGTGAACCAACAGCAGGGTGAACAAGAGGACCGATCTACACTTCAAAATCCAAGAACATGACTGAAGGAATGTGTCGGACTCATGACACCTGCTGGTCGCCCCGTCTGTAACATTCACTGTGAACATGTGTTTCTGTTGATCAGTCCACAAAGGCGGTATTCAGTCACAGGTAAACACACCTGAGAGCGTAACAAAGAGGTGAAGTGTTGGGACGAGGCTGAGCTGATGATCAAACTGCTGAGCGTGATTAAATAGTCACATGACAGATCCCTCACTGTGTCATTCACTGACTCTTCATTGAGTCATTATAATGTGTCACATGTTTATATTTCCTGTTTCAGGCTTTTATTCTCTGCACAGTTTAATTATCTACAGGGAGATCATTTAGGTTTTATAAATGGTTTGTTGAAGTTCTTACAGGACAAAGTTTACTCTTTTATATTTTTATTCTGATGATTTTTGATGATTTTTTTTAAATTAAACTTATTTTGAAAGATTTCTCTTCTACTTCCTGTGTGTGTTCCGTTTTCAGTGTAAACATACAATTAAACATACTTTAATACTCACATACTCATGTGCAATTGTTATTTATTCTGCAATATGTCACTTTACTTATCATCACCACATTAAATGAAAGGTGCACATAGTGTATGTGTTTATTATTATTAATATTATTATTGCATTTTATTGTCTGTTTGTCTCACCTTTTTCATCCATCACTTGTTTTACTCCTTTACTTTGAGCTGTTGTAACAAGTGAATTTACCCCAATGGGGGATCAATAAAGTCTATCTTATCTTTAAATGAGGAACATATCGATAAATACTTCCTGTTTTATTTTGGTGTCAGAATGAAGTGAAACTGGTCGTAATAAACGGTCACCTATTCTTTATGATGGTTATTGTTCACCTGTAAAATCTCACTGATCATCTGTTCATAACCTTGATTGATCGATCAGGTCTGTGCACATGATGAGGAGAGCAGGCCGGAGGGGGTCACCTTTCTCCAGAGGGGGGCAGTAATAAGACATTAAGAGTCACAGCTGCTGTTAAACACCAGAGAAGAAGAGGAGGAGGCGGAAGTGACAGTCAGCCGGTAAACAGACGGAAAAGCTGCAGTAAAGTTTCTTTCTTCAGATGTTCGTAAACCGTTTACTTCTTCATGACTGCGCAGGTGAGTCACGTGCTCAGAGACACACCTGAATGACCCAAAGTGTCCACGCTGTATGCGTGAAGGGAGCGTCTTTCATCGACGCCAGACCCCGGTGACATTTCGCCTTAATTTAATGGAACATTAAACAGCGACAAACCGGCCAGCTGAAGCAAACACACGTTTAAAAGTATGTTTTCGTGTGTATTGATCAATCATCTCAACGCCGAATATAAGTCAGGTTATGTGTTTATATAATTAATTATTTAATTATGAAGTTTAGATCATTTAAACGTTGTTACGGCGGGAAAAGACAAATAAGATGAATTCCAAACTGATATCTGCATTACGTTCTATCAGTACGTCATGGCTGATCGGTAGGACGTCGCCTGACATCAGACACGCATAAAACGCTGAGCGGGACCCGCGTGAGAGACACGAGGAGGTCCATCATGTTCCGAATGACATGCGTGAAGAAATGAAGCGTCCTGATTGGTAACTGAGGGGCAGACCTTGACCTTTGGCCCGGTCCTGCTGGGATAAAGCTACACCGCACACACATGAAGAATAATCCAATAATTACATGAGCTATTGATATATCAATATCAGTAGTGGTTCAGTAGCATACAAACAGTTCCCATGCGATCAACATAATGTGTAGTTATGGATGGTGGCGGTGTGACAACATCAGGGTGGGAATAAGTGCATGTTAGTGGGACAAGTGCCCTTTTGCTGCTTGTTGCACCTGCAGGTGAAACTTTGACTCAATGAATCAATAAAACATTTTGTGTCGTGTTAAATCTGTGACACACAAACAGAAACTGTGAACTGTCTTTGCTTAGTTATATCTGAAACTACTGATCAGTTCTTCCATCCATTGCTCTTCTTCAGGTGTGTGTGTTGTACTTCGCTAAGAGCGTCGAGCTGACCGGGGTCAAGGAGGAGCAGGTTGTTGCCGTGCCGACACCAATCAGCAGCCGGGACCTTTGGAGACTGTTGGTACAGCGACACCCGAGGTACTGCGATGTGGTCACTGTCATCCCTGCGATGTGGTCACTGTCATCACTGCGATGTGTTCACTGTCATCACTGCGATGTTTACCGTCATCACTGCGATGTGTTCACTGTCATCACTGCGATGTGTTCACTGTCATCACTGTGTTGTGTTCAGTCATCACTGCGATGTGTTCACTGTCATCACTGCGATGTGTTCACTGTCATCACTGCGATGTGTTCACTGTCATCACTGTGTTGTGTTCAGTCATCACTGCGATGTGTTTACTGTCATCACTGCGATGTGTTCGCTGTCATCACTGCGATGTGTTCACCGTCATCACTGCGATGTGTTCACCGTCATCGCTGCGATGTGTTCACCGTCATCGCTGCGATGTGTTCACCGTCATCACTGCGATGTGTTCACCGTCATCACTGCAATGTGTTCGCAGTCATCACTGCAATGTGTTCGCTGTCATCACTGCGATGCCTTCGCTGTCATCACTGCGATGCCTTCACTGTCATCACTGCGATGCATTCACTGTCATCTGTGCAAAGCTTAATTTTTGTTCATTTTGCAAGTTTTCTTTTTTCATCTTCTGTCAGTTGACAATCAAACGTGTGTGTGCGTGTGCGTGTGCGTGCAGACTGTCCGTCCTGCAGGATCAAGTGGTTCTGGCGGTGCGTCAGCAGTACGTTGCCATCAACGACCAGGTAGTGACTCTAGGGGACGGAGACGAGGTGGCCGTGGTGCCGCCGCTCAGCGGAGGATAAACAGACAGTGAGTTATTATTATAGTTGTTGTTGTTGATATTGTTGTTGTTACTATGAGTCAGACTTTGTGAGTTGAAACCCGTCGTCTTGTTTTCTTGTCTTCTCTAACGAGTGAAGAATATTGGATGTAAACATAAAGGTCTCACGAGCTTCATTTGGATTCACAGCTGGAGTCACACAACGATCAGAGTCTCTTTCAATGTTCACATCAGAGGCTGCAGGCTGTGAAGACTCACTGTCGTGTTTCCTGTCACAGATGGTCGAGGAGGAGAAGAGGGACGTCTTCAAGCTGAGCCATGATTGGCTGTCTGTACAAGAAGTGGTGGACGCTGTCAGCAGCCCGACGTGTGGAGCCGTTTCTCTTTTTATAGGTTCAGATTTAATTTTTAACAACAAAAAGATTTGTCCATTGTTCAATCCACCAAACATCTGTGAATGTTTTCTTCTTTTAGCTTCACAAATATTTAAAGAACATTTGTTCAAAACTGCATTTTTTTAGGAAAACATCATTCCACCTTAAGTGCATGTGTGTGTGCGTGTGTGTGCGCAGGTATGACCCGCGACGACAAGGTGGACGGCAGGAAGGTAATTGGTCTGGAGTACGAGGCGTACGAGCTCATGGCCCAATCAGAGTTCAGGAAGCTGTGTGATGACATCAGAGCGCACTGGCCGAGCGTGAAGCACATCTGCATCCATCACCGGCTCGGGTGAGAGCGCCGCCCGCCCCGCCACCTGCATCTCACACCCAAAGAGCTCTACTGCACATGCTCATGTCATTTAAAACGTCCTCTCCAGGTTCCGCTAATCAAATATTAAATGGACTGTACTTATGTCTCGTTTCTAGTCTAGAGACCACACAAAGCTGCTTTTACACTGTCACATTCACACATTCACACACTGATGCAGAGGCTGCTAAAGTGCCCAACTGTCAATCAGTCTTCACAATCACACACCGTTGGCTCTGCCACTGAGAACAATTTGGGGTTCAGTGTCTTGCCCAAGGACACTTCGACATGTGGACTAAAGTGCTGGGGATCGAGCCGCCGACCTTCTGATTGAAGGACAACCGACTCTGCCACTGAACTGCCCCAAATCAGTAAGGATGGAGCAGAGGTGTAGTACCATAAGTGACCACTGGGACAAACTGTAATGCTGCATCTCTAAACGTGAACCTCGCAGCTCTCCGTCTGCTGCACGTCGTCACCACAAATCTGACACTAAATCTATGACAGAGACGTTCACGTTAAAGGGACAGCTCAGGTATTCACGTGTGTTTGTACGAGGGTTAGTCCTCCGTTGCCTGCAGCAGATACCTCTCAGCACGGCTCCTGTTTTTACTGAAGCTAAGCTACGTAGCGCCATGGGCGGGGTTTGGAGCTAAACGTACTTTAGCCACATAAAAAGAAATCCGCATTAATTAAGGCTTTCATGAGTCTGTTTTGACAACGAAAAGTTCTAGAGCTGAGCTCACCTGTGTGACTCCTCCCCCTTGGTGACTCCTCCCTCAGGTGGGTGGAGGTGGGCCAGGCCAGTGTTGTCATGGCAATCTCGTCTCCTCATCGCCACAACGGTCAGCAGGCAATCCAGCACGGAATCAACCAACTGAAGGCCAACGTCCCCATCTGGAAGAAGGTGATCACAACCACCGATACTGATCAGAGACATTGATCACGTGATCAGAGACATTGATCACATGATCAGAGACTTTGATCACGTGATCAGAGACATTGATCACGTGATCAGAGACATTGTAGTGATTGACTATGAGATCATAATTAGATTTGTTGTCATAGCGGTTAATGATTATTGGTCTTGTGACTGATTGACAGGAAGTGTACGACACGCAGGACTCGAGCTGGAAGCAGAACGTGGAGTGTGCGTGGGCGGCTCACAGTGAACTTCCTGCATTGGCGTCTTCGGAGACGATCTGATGTGGTTTTGTGTTTTGAATAAACAGATAAAATGAATTTAAAGCTGTTTGTGTTTGCAGCGTCTGTGAAACTAACATCTTCCTGAGAATGTAAGTGTGAGTCTGAGGGTCTGAGTTTTCTCTTGTCAGTCTGAGGGACAGTTTTTGGTACAGAGTGAGACCTCGTGTCCGTCAGATCTTTGGTATTAATAAATTATTCTCAGACTTCGAGTCCTGAATCTGATCCTCACCTGTGAGCGGCTTCTCAGGATCAAACATGCAGATAGAAAAGTTTATTTATCAGGTGTGCTGTTGATGCACAACATTCTCCCACAATGCAATGCTCACAAGAAAAAAGAATAATAAACGTTAGATTAAAAAGTGACACTAAGCGTTGCTCAGAGCTGCTAACATTAAGATAAATCTGCTCCAGGAAACAACTGATTAAAATCTGCAGGTGTTTCAGGTAGATTTTGCTCTAAAGTCTCAGAAACACCTGCAGTACCTGAGAAACATGAGGAGATAAACTCACCTGAGGGATTAACCGTCCAGCTGTGGAGACAGTAAACACTACATTCAAAGTGCTAATACCACCGAGTACACAGAGAAACACCGTTAGCATCGAATTAAACATCAGTGTAAGTAAAAGAGCTCATTAAGGATAATAAAATATTAATGCATTCATGTGTTCATTAAAGGCCCAACTTCTTCACTCCTTCCCATGGAAACACAAGATAAAACAATCACCTTACCCTGACTCACCTGTGTGGGCGGGGCTTACCACGTTATGTCATTATACCTTTGGTTCAGTTTTCAGTTTATTTCCTGAACAACAGGTTTATTTTGAAACTACAGGTGATATTTATTCTTAGAAATAACCTCAAAATCACCAGATTTGGTTCATTTTGTGATCAATGTGTAGAAATACAAACTTCACTCTGAGTCCGTCGATAACTTTGATATTTTCAGTCTTGAAGGTCAAACAGCCAATAAACTTTTTGAAATGTTTGTTAAAACATGTGTGCTGAGTTTGGTTGCCTTTACAAATACTTTTATATTCATTTACACAGAAGAAGAAGAACATTTACTTTATTAATCTAGAGGGGAAATTCAAAGTTATTACAATCATGCTGCACACACACACACACACACACACACACACACACACACACACACACACACACAGACAGGACTCTATGAACATGCACTAATGGAGAGATGTCAGAGTGAGGGGGCTGCACATGGACATGCGTCCCGAGCAGTTGGGGATTCGCTGCCTTGCTCAAGGACACCTCGACGTAGCCCAGGAAAGGAGCTGACACCTCTCCAGCTACCAGCCCCAATTCCACGCTTGGTCCAAAGTCCCTACAGACTGAGCTCACCTTTATCTCTTTTTTGTATTATATTTAAATATAATGTGTTTCACTTGTTCTGTGAATGAAGGATAAAGAGGTCAAATTCGCACACAGCTCTGTTTTAAGCCACAGAAACATCCAGTTTATGGCAAGCATATTTAATAGAGAGCTCTTATTTTGAAATCTACCGGAAGTATCGTAGTTGCTGTTGCTACCAGCGCTACGTGCCTGCCTCCGCTCCCCCCGGTTGGTCAGCTGACCGTCGGCCGGTCTGGTGACTGTCAAACCCCTGAATCCCGCACCGTGACCCGGACACCAGTACCACCAGGCCGAGGCCGGTCTCTGTGTCCCCGTCACTGGAACTCCTGACCCGGGCCGGTTCCTGACGTCGCCCCACTGTCAGCTAAAGGCGGATATTTCACCTGAACAAGCCGTGCTAGCTGCTGTAAGAGTCGGATCCTCACAGCCCGCTACTTCGGCAGGTTCGTCTCCGAGGCCGGTCAGCTGGATCCCGAGACTGTGTGACCCCCGCCGGCCTCCAGCCCGGCAGCCCCCGCTGAGCGCCATGGCGGTGCTGGAGCTCGCCATGCAGGGCCTGGCCGTGTTCGGCTTCATCCTGTTCTTCGTGCTTTGGCTGATGCACTTCATGTCCATCATCTATGTGTAAGTCACCGCTAAGCTAGGCTAACTGTAGCTAACGGCTAACTCAGTGACGGTTCTGCTTCCTGCTATATTTCAGTTTCTCTGTGTGATTTAGTGGATTAAAAATTAAGATGACAGAGAGTGAGTTCCTTAACGGGGCTCTGGATGTGTGACAGCCGGTTAAACCTCCGGGTCTGGACGGCTCGTTGTTGGGCGTTTTCCCTGGTTAACGGCTAGCCGGTTAGCTTTGCCGGCTAATATCACTGTGGGGTCCGTGTATCTCCTGGGAAACTAAATCATTAATATTTAAATGATCGAGCTGGGACAGTTCATACCGGCTCTAAAATTACGTTAATATATTTTATCGTAATCGCGGCTCTGACTCGGCTCCGTCACGGTCCGTTTGCCTTAGCTCCATGAGTTTCCTGTTTCCTCTTGTTGACGCTGAATCACATTAAAAACCTGGTGATTTATGATGTTTGGGTCAGCTGCCGGTGTTCTCGCGTGATTGAAGATACCTAAAACGGATTTTTTTGCGTTTTATGGGCCTCTCATGAATTCGGCATTAATCAATTTCATATAGTAGCTCTTAATCCCAGAATTAAATGTTTGAATGGATTTTAGGTTTAGTCCTCCTGCCGATTTACACCTGCTCTAAACTGACACTAAAAACGT
Organism: Semicossyphus pulcher; assembly: GCF_022749685.1. NCBI lineage: Eukaryota > Metazoa > Chordata > Actinopteri > Labriformes > Labridae > Semicossyphus > Semicossyphus pulcher. Next base: position 21,904,033 of record NW_027211696.1, on the reverse strand, counting down.
TCTATTATTGGAACAAAGAGGCAAATTTAAAGAAAATTATGTGACAGATGCAGTTAGATGTTCTGCTGTGAGAAACTTTATGTCATCATTTTCAGCACAGCTTAAAAGGGGCTGTTTTGTAAAGGTGTTTAGTGCGGTGGAGTTCAAGAAGACTTAAGGTTATGGGGCAATGAGGGGTTTTCCAGTAGCTCTTTCCGGCAGGTGTGACTTTAAGATGCTATGAGGATTTGGAAACTGTTTCTGAAATCATATTTCAACACACCCGATCTGGTTTGAGATCTTTATTCACCCCAAACTGGTTAAACACGGAGAAGGGTTTGGTTGATCTTCACTGAATTATTGTGTTGGATAATACAGCTGGAAATTCCCTCAAAAGTCTTGAACTTTTTGGCTTATAGTTAAAAGAATTTGGTCATGTCTTTTTTCTCGTACACCGAATTCCCAGTACTTCCAAGGATTAAAAACACTTATGTAATTTTCAAGGGGAGATTAAAGGATTTCCAGAAGTGTCCAAGACCTTTAAAGACCCTCCAGATATTTCCAGAGTTTGTAAGAACCAAAGATTTCATGAAACCCCTCGATTCAGTTGCTGAAATTTAAATGATTTAAAAACACATGTAGAGAAATATTTTGAAACTCCTGCCTGACAAACAGAACAAGACAAAGAGATTCTGAGTTAATAAGAACAGATGTACATATTTATACATTTCTGTCTTATGTTTACTTCTAGATGTAGATGAAAACCACCATGTAGTCACATGAGTCTGTTCTTAGACTCTCTTTTCCCTCGAGGTCTACAGACGGGTCGTTTGATGAGCACACTGTTAAGCCTGTAAGGCAAATTTGTGATTGTGATATTTAGCTGTTAAATATTAGCAAGTTAACTTGACTTCATAAATGACCTGAAAAACATCAAAGTGTTTTATTGCAGCGATGCTAATATCCTGCAGATCCAGATAGTGTGAATGGGACCTTACCTGTGAGTCGACCATGTGACTGCCTCAAACTCCACTCGGATTATCATCACAACATCCGTCTGTATGTTATGATGTGACGGACACCCTGCTGTTAAATTATGATAAAGATTCATTTCATATTATTAATAAGTGGTTCATAACGGTCTCACTACGTTTACTGTTTTCCTGATGTAGTTGTTGCTGACCTCTGACCTCTCTGTCTGTCTCAGGCGTCTCCATCTCCACAAGAAAAGGTCGGAGGTCAAACAGCCCTTCGTGCAGCTGGCAGGAGTTTCTCTGCTGAAGCCTCTGAAGGGCGTCGACCCGAACCTGATCTCCAACCTAGAGACATTTTTTACACTGGATTACCCCAAGGTGACGCTAACTGCCCCCCACTCAGCTAATCACCCTTACTGCCATCTTAACTGCCCCAGAATAACATTTTACTGCCCCTACTACCATCCCACCCCCAACTAACATTGTCTCCAACTACCACCCAACTGCACCGGACCTGGTTCTATCTGCCATCCAAAGTGTCCCAATCTACCACCTGAATGCTCCAGACCACCAGCACCAGCACCCGCTCCAAGCTAACAGCTCTGACTGCCCTCACTACCCCCACTCAGCTTCACCGACCGTCAGAGCACCCCGATTACCATCCCGCTACCCCCACCTTCTTTCTAACAGCCCTTGACTTTCATCTTACCCCCTGCACTAACATCCACTAGCCACCTGATTGCCTTCGACTACCACTAGCTGACATTCTGCTGCCCAAACTACCACCCAGTCGACCAAGACAGTGTTATGTCTGCCCCAGCTTACCACTGGGGTAGAACCACCACACTTAGCCTCTGTGTGACTGAACCTTACCATCAAACTATCCCACCACTTTCTGACAGTCCAAACTATCTCATCTAATCTTCTTCTGATTGCCAAGGGGTACCATCTTCCCTCTTTGACTACCATCCAATCACCATGCGACTGTCCGAACAACCATGTGTCTGCCCTGGACTGCATTCTTACCTCCAGTCTGCCCCTGATTACAGAGCAAGATGAATTATTCAACTGCCCCTAACTGCCTCTGACTTACCATCCAGCTACCTTCAGACTGACCCAGACTACAATCCAATTGCCCCACCTTCTTCAAATTGTCCAAGACTACCATCTCAGCTCCGGGACTACCTTCTATTTGCATTCAACTGCCCCTGACTACCTACTGACCATCATTTCACTGCCCCCAATCTGCCCCGTACTGACGCGTGCCTGCCCAAAGTACCACCCACAGTCTAATTGCCCCTTACTGCTATCAAACATCCTCAGTTGCCCTGGAGCTACAATCTAACCAAACCTGCTGTTTGTTTGCAGTATGAGATCCTGCTGTGCGTTCAGGATCAAGACGATCCAGCTGTTGACGTCTGTAAAAAGTTGTTGGGCAAATATCCAAACGTCGACGCTCGATTATTCATCGGTGAGAGAAACTCTGGTTGTTCTGTCACATGACTTATTCCATCTGTTGTAGTGATGCTCTGTAATTAATGAACTGTAAGTCACTTATTTTCATTAGCAGCTAATGTTAGCACGTGTTGGTTCTCAGGGGGAAAGAAAGTTGGAATCAACCCCAAAATCAACAACCTGATGCCGGGCTATGAAGGAGCCAAATACGGCCTGGTCTGGATCTGTGACAGCGGCATCAGAGGTCAGCTACGTTTATCTACAAGCTCTTAACTGATATATTTATTCATCACTATCGCTAAAGTTAACTGTGTTTGTGTGTGTCCCAGTGAAACCTGACACCCTGACAGATCTGACCAATCAGATGACAGAGAAAGTGGGACTGGTCCATGGGCTGCCATATGTTGCCGACCGCCAAGGCTTTGCCGCCACACTGGAGCAGGTGAGGCTAACAAGCTAACCTCGTGCTAAGTCTGCAGACTGGTTCCAGGTGCACAGTTGATAAATACACGTATCAACCAGACACCAATGCTAATACCGTGCTAAATTAGGTCTTTGAAATGCTATTTAGCTCGGGCCTATAAAGCTCATGTCACGCAAATATTCATTAGTTACTGAAATAGGGATATAGTGTGTTTTTTAAGCTATATTGATGCTAAAAGATGCTAATGCTAACCTGTTTTCAGGTGTATTTTGGTACGTCCCACCCTCGCTCCTACATCTCTGCTAACGTGACAGGGATAAAGTGTGTGACGGGGATGTCGTGTCTGATGAGGAAGGATGTGTTGGATCAGGCCGGTGGATTGGTCGCCTTCGCTCAGTACATTGCTGAGGATTACTTCATGGCTAAAGCTATTGCTGACAGGTTAGCATGTTAGCATTAGCAACTGCAGTTTGTTGTTGGTTTAAATGTTGGGAATGTGAAATGGTTATGATGGTGTCTGCGTCCTCAGAGGCTGGAAGTTCTCCATGGCGACACAGGTGGCGCTACAGAACTCTGGGTCGTACTCTATTGGCCAGTTCCAGTCGCGCATGATCAGGTGACCTCTCGCTACACAGATGACACGCAAACGATACACAGACGACACGCAGGCGACACACTGACGACACGCAGACGACACACAGACAGAGCAGACGACACGCAGACAGAGCAGACGACATGCAGACGACACGCAGACAGAGCAGACGACACGCAGACAGAGCAGACGACACGCAGATACACAGACGACACGCAGACAGAGCAGACGACACGCAGACGACACACTGACGACACGCAGACGACACGCAGACAAAGCAGACGACACGCAGACAAAGCAGACGACATGCAGACAGAGCAGACGACACGCAGACAAAGCAGACGACACGCAGACAGAGCAGACGACACGCAGACAGAGCAGACGACACGCAGACGACACACTGACGACACGCAGACAGAGCAGACGACACGCAGACGACACACTGACGACACGCAGACAGAGCAGACGACACGCAGACAGAGCAGACGACACGCAGACAGAGCAGACGACACGCAGACAGAGCAGACGACACGCAGACAGAGCAGACGACACGCAGACAAAGCAGACGACACGCAGACAGAGCAGACGACACGCAGACAGAGCAGACGACACACACACTCCGACAGTGAAATATTTTCCCTCTGTAAAAAGAACAAACACTTTTCTGTGTTTTCAGGTGGACAAAGTTGCGGATCAACATGTTGCCTGGCACCGTGCTGGAGCCCGTCTCTGAGTGCTTCTTGGCCAGCCTCATCATTGGCTGGGCTGCTCATCATGTGTTCAGGTAGGCAGCCAATCACGGCGCTGCAGTGACCTTTTTCTTGCTTAAAAAACGTGTTTGGAATATTCATCAGCAGCAAACTGTCAGCTCTGATCATGTTCACATTATCCAGTTTAAATAAAGTCGACTAAAAACATGATGGTGAGAAAATAATGAAGTTGATGTCTGACAGGTTTCAGGGACATGAAACATTTCAGGATATGACATCACGATAAACAAAAGCATGACTGATCCTCTGTTTCTGTTTGTTCAAGAGACGTTCAACTCTCTTCACTGTGTTCAGTCTGATCATTAATGTTTGGATTCATCCCCTCGTTCACACGTTCACACACACATTTCATCTCTTCTCTGGGAAACATAAAACTAATGAATGTAAATAGTTATTTAGTTTGCAGTGTGATGTCATTCATGTTCCTGTGTGTGTGTGTGTGTGTGTGTGTTGCAGGTGGGACATGATGGTCTTCTTCATGTGTCACTGTCTCGCCTGGTTTATATCCGACTACATTCAGCTGACCGGAGTTCAGGTACTCACATTCAGTGACAGGAAATGCTTTTACTTTGAAAGGATATTTTAAAAGCTAAATTAGTTATAAAACAATAAAAAGACAAACAAATGAATATTTATCTTTTTGATTCAAAGTGTTTGGTTAGTTTTATTTTGAAAGGGGACTTTTGAGCTAAATGTTTGAATGATATTTAATATTTGTGAACTGAGATGGTGAATATTTGCTAGATGTTTTATTTTTTAATAAATGATAAACTAAGTTTAATTAAAGATTAAAAACTAAAAGCAGTCAAAGCTGAAAACGAATGTGTGACAGTGAATAAGGAAACTGTGTAGTCTGTATAGTGAACTCATGGGCACAATAGAAAATCTCATTTTGGACACTACCCGCCGCCTCGCCGGACGCTGATGATGACAGAAAGGCAGTAATAACTATATTATAATATATATTATAATTATAATATTTTACTGAGCGTATTTTCACAAAATAAAACTGTATATCATATCATATCATAAATACTGTTTCAGGCTCGACAGTGAGCACAATGTTCCACTGACACTCCAGGAACTTTGTCTCTCCTTCTGTTAGGGGTCTTATTACTGGATATGTGTTCAACTGTGCAACTGTTATAAACTCATAAAGACAGACCAAAATAATCATACGGGTTATTTATAACCCATTTATTAATATCAGTCATTTCCCAAACGAAAGCTTACCTCTCCTACTTTCTGTCAGCTGCAGGTGTAGCCGTTAAAAGTAAACAAACAGTCCGCAGCACGTCCGCGCCGTGAACGGCCCGTTTATGTTGCCACAGCGTTGACGTGCGCCGGGACGAGGTGCGGCTCATAACGAGAATACACACACTTATAGCCACATATAGGCACATCTGTGACAGCAGCAGCGCTGCGGGCATGTTTACAGTTTCCAGGCAGGTGATACGCAGACTGCACGCACAGCGGTCCGTTCACTCTGTGCTCTCACACAGAGAGATCGAGACAGCTGCTCTGTCGCGAATGCAGCGACAAACGTGTAAAGTGTTGTTGACAGCAGGAGCCAAAGTGCCTGCAGCTGACATCGCATGACATGACTGTGGTGTGACTGGTGATTCTGCCGAGAAAGTAATCAGCCTATCGGGACTGTGAATCTCGGGAGGACTACTATATTGTGTACATTGTGGGCTCGTGGATTCTACTGGCACACACACAGACATTCGGTCGGGCCACCGGGCCAGTGCTTATGTCGAGCCCTGCGTGTTGGTGATTCAATAATGAAACCACATTTTCATCTCTTTTTTGCACAGCTCTACAAAATGTAAGAACAAGTAACAAACACAGTCTGACTCGTCTGCTCCGGCTGCAGCAGCAGAATCGGCGTCGTCTCCCTGAAGAGAGCAAAACAAACTGATCGATGTTTCTGCAGAGCGAATAAAAACATTTGGCTCCTCTCTGGCTTAACGCTAGCAGCGTGGCCAATGGCATTTACTTTACATAACACGGCTAAAGGCTGATGGCAGCCGTGACTCGTCCCGTAGTGTCGTACAGCAACATAAAAGAAACTTCATGATCAAAAGTTACTCACATTGTACGTCAGATCACGCTGCTCGCACCCCTCTTGTCTCCTCTTGCACCGCAATGCATGATGGTACATATTGCTTGGTTAGTGACCATCAGTTGAATTCTTTTCACAATGCATTTTGGGATACAATGAGTCCACTATATAGGGTATAATAATGCCCTATAAAGTGGCAAATACCCTATATAGTGCACTGTGATTTCAGACACAGCCTCAGCCTGTCTCTCATTGGTTATTGATGGATGACATCATCATGCAGGGCGGCCCCCTGTGCTTCTCCAAGCTGGACTTCG